>NC_041381.1:487686223-487699152 GCF_002162155.2 Triticum dicoccoides | reverse complement strand
TGGGCTGCAAAAGGGGAGCACCATCCCCTGGTGGGCTGGGCGCCACTCCCCCACCTAAGACCATGCGCCTAGGGTTGGTGGGAACCCTAGATGGGGGCGCCCCCCTTGGTTTGGGCCCCTAGGGCCGCTGCCCCCTCCTTGGAGGAGGGGCTAGGGACAACACACCTCCCATGTTTCCCCTATATATAGTGTGGGGGTGGGAGGGCAGCCGCACAGCTCCACCCTTGCCCTCCGTCACTCCCAACTCCTCCCACCTTTCCTCCGGTACTCGCTTGGTGAAGCCCTGCCGGTATTCTGCTGCTGCCACCACCACCATACTGCCATGATGGTTCCTATCCCATCTAACTCCTCTCCCTCACTTGCTGGATCAAGAAGGAGAGGACACCATCGATATGAACGTGTGCTAATCTCGGAGGTGTCGTCTATTCGGCACTAGATCAGATTGAATCACGATTGCATCATGAAGAGTACGACTACATCAATCACGTTACGACGCCATTGCTTTTGGTCTACAAGGGTATGTAGACACACTCCCCTCTCATGTCTATACATCCCCTAGATTAGATCTTGGGTGTTCGTAAGAAATTTTTTGATTTTCATGCTTCGTTCCCCATCATAAACCATTTGGAAAGTTCGATTGAATTTCAGTATACAACTAAGGGTTGGCAAGTGCTCTTCGGTGGGACCAATGGGCCAGCTCAATGAGACCGAGACGGTAGGGTTTAGGCTATGGCTATGTGAAGTGTATCTCGATGAGTCTAGTTTGATGTGTTACGGTGGGACTGAGATGGACTTCATTTTTTTTCATTGGAGCAATATCTCTAAGCACTTGAGCAGTTAGACCATCATCAAAACATGATCCCCTTTTAATAGTATTGGCTTTCCTATGGACTCAATCTGATCTTGGATCACTTAACAAAAAATGTAGAGTCTTGAATCTTTGCCAACACATGTCCTTTTCATTTTGAGGGTTCCACATTCATATCCCATTACCATACCTGTATTGAACTTTCCTGAAATATTCTTTGAGTAGGCATTAGTTCAAAGATGATGTTGTTATGAATTACCAAAACTAACCGGGGATTAGTTACACTTTCAGATGCTATATCTTACAATTAATTTGCATGACCTGCATGTCATGGTAGAACATGATTGCCGGAGCCATATGATTGTTAGTTTTATTATCCGTGTGTCAAATTACATGTAATGCATTTTATTTATTACCTATAGAGATAGTGATATTGTTTATTGAAAATACATGGTGGTGACGAGTTTTGGGACAATGGAACCCAACACAAAAGGCATATGCGAGGGATTTGCCCGGTGAAGAAAAGTTCAAGAAACGGGCTAAGACAGAAAAGTTTTGCCACGTTAGCAAAAATTGTTTGCCACGATAGTGATTTCTGCTGCCACGACAACATGTTTCGGTAGCTTTTTCATGTTTTCACGATGCAACCCAGGATGGAACCTACAAGGGGTTCTTAACCCGACCCACCAAGCTAGGGATGGCAATGGGTACCCATTACCCACGTACCCTGCGGGTAAAAACCCTATTAGGGTAAGGGTATATGATAAAATATTATCCATGGGCATATAAATAGCGAAATGTTAAACTCATCGGGTAGAGAGGGTATGGGTATGGGATCATATAACCCATACCCACATACCCATGTACCCATATAAAATCTATATGAACTCAAAATTATCTCTAGACTTTGTGATGAATTTGTGATCTCAAAATATATGACTAGATGTTTTGATGTGTTGTTGTTCACGAGAACGTGATGTGGTTTATTAAATATGTTGTTGTTTATGATGTCTTGTGGTTTAAAAGTGTGTGTTGTTGTTATAATTTATTTTTATTTATATGATGTTTTCTATGACTATGAGTCATTCAAACGGATGCTTTGCAAACATGGGTAATTTAACACACGAGTAGCCATCTACCCTGTCAGGTAACGAGTATGGGAAAAGTTGTACCCATCGACGAGTATGGGTAAGGGTGATGGGTAAGCTCGGAGGGGACGGGTAAGGGTATGGGGTGGCCCCACTCGTACCCAAACCTTGCGGGTGCCATCCCCACACCAGGATCGGAGTCAACATGGTGAGTGTCGGTGTCAAAACCGATGGATCTCATGTAGGGGGTCCCAGGTGTGGATTTTGGATCAATGGGGAACAGGGGACGATGTTTACCCAGGTTCGAGCCCTCTCGAAGAGGTAAAACCCTACATCCTGCATGATTATATTGAAGTGTATATGATGGTTACACAGTCGATCTACCACAAGATGAGATGAACTAAATCCTAGGTGAGTAGGATGATGATTGTTCTTCTAGCCTCTCCGGACAAAACCCTTTGGTTTATATAGACACCAGGGATACAAGGGTTACACGTGGTCGGTTACAACAAGGGAATAAACATGACGATTCTTCCATCTTGACTTGGAGGACACACAAAGAATCCAAAGGTTCCCGATTTGAATACGAAATCTCCTTATAGCTCGGCCTTGTAGTAGTCGCAGGGCAGTTGATACATCTCTGATGTCTACTATGAAACCTTCTTCTTGTAGACTCGTGTTAGGCCTCCAAGCGCAGAGTTTTGTAGGACAGTAGCAAATTTCCCTCAAGTGGATGACCTAAGGTTTATCAATCCGTGGGAGGCGTAGGATGAAAATGGTCTCTCTCAAACAACCCAGCAACCAAATAACAAAGAGTCTCTTGTGTCCCCAACACACCCAATACAATGGTAAATTGTATAGGTGCACTAGTTCAGCGAAGAGAGGGTGATACAAGTGCAATATGGATGGTAGATATAGGTTTTTGTAATCTGAAATAATAAAAACAGCAAGGTAACTAGTAAGAAAAGTGAGGGAAAACGATATTGCAATGCTTAGAAATAGGGCCTAGGGTTCATACTTTCACTAGTGCAAGTTCTCTCGACAATGATAAAATAATTGGATCATATAACAAGCCCCCAACGTGCAACAAAGAGTCACTCCAAAGTCACTAATAGCGGAGAACAAACGAAGAGATTATTGTAGGTGTGGATTACGGGTTCCACAAACCCTTGAGAGGTTCGAACACTGGGGTGCGTGTGGAGTTCTCAACCTACCCACACTGCCTACTCGTGATCCTCCTAAGCCTAGCGCGAGATCTTGAAGAGACAAAGGGACACAGCAGTTTATCCTGGTTCGGGCCACCTTGCGGTGTAATACCATACTCCAGCATTTTGGTGGATTGCCTCGGAGGCCTAAGGACGAACTAGTACAATAGATGAACTAGCCTCATGAGGTGTGGTGTTCTTGAGCTCAAGAGAGGTGGTAAATTGGTTGGACGCGGGTGAATCCGATCGAAATCAGATGCCCCCCTATGGTGGTGGCTAAGTCCTATTTATATTGGCCATGGTCCTCTTCCCAAATGTTGGCGGGAAGGGATCCCACAACGGCCGGATTTGAAAGGGGACAAGTAGTACAATTTATCCTGACAAAAGTAGTCTTTGCCTACGAAAAGCCTCTGGTCGTGACACTGCGGTGGGCTCGGCGATGACCTCCGTCCTGGCGGTCTTGGTCTTATTGCACCAGAATGGAAACTTTTGGCTGATTCCTCGGGACTCTGTACTTGTGGCTTGCCTCCCTTGCACCGAAGAGGAAACCTGCGCTCTGCGCCCGCCTGGCGCCCGTCTGGCGCCCGCGTGGCCTTGGTCGTCATGGTTCACATCAGCTGAGCCTCGTGAGGTAAACCTTGCATAGAACTCTCCGCCCCTCGGGAGCCAGCCTGAGGAGGCCGATCCCCTCAGGGGTCTTGGCGTCATCTGCCTCGCGAGTCTTGGCCCCTCGCGAGGGTCTTGAGTTGTTGATGTCGAAGATGGGCCATACCAGGCTGTTGATGGAGCCACGTGGTGCGCTGCAGGCAGGCAGGGCTAGATACCCCTATATCTAGAACACCAACAGTAGCCCCCGGGCCCAAGGCGCGCTCAGACTTGGCTTCCAGGCGACGCCAAAGGGAAAGCTCGGAGCGCCACGGGCCCTAACCGCCTACAGCCTTGATGATGCATGGTGATTGATGGACGTGGGCGACTCTGCTTCCCCATGCTGCCTCGGCAACTGTTTGACTTGACGAGACGATGCGGCATGCAAAGGATCATGATGGCGCGAGGTCGAGGAGGCTGGCGGTTGGCCTCCCTTGGCTATAAATGTGGGAGAGGAGCAGGGCTCCCCCTCCCTCCCATTCTTCTTCATCTTGTGCCCGCCTTCTTCTTCTCCTTCTTCACCTCTCCTCCATGGCACTGATCAGAAGGTACTCTGCAGCTGAAAAGGGGAAGGTCCCTAGGGAGGGGCCTGATCCCCTTCCGCCAAAGAAGCGGCTTTGCCTCCCTCACGATGCCAGCGCGGGGCGAGAGGTGACTAGACCTTGGCAATCGAGGCCTCCGCCTGGCTTCCCCTCCCCATGAACGCCCGAGCTTAGGATGATGGTGCGCACCGTCGAGCGGTCCTTGACGGTGGTGGCAGGGCCTCCATTACCCTGCCGACCACGCCATGGACCCATGCCGAGGGCAGGTCGCACGAGTTCATGGTGTGGGCGGTGATGCCTCCCGACACCTGGATCCGGCTCCCGAGGTTCTTTGCTGACGAGCTGCCTCCGAGGGGGCCGCTTGAGCTGTGGCTGCAACACACTGGGTGCCGCAGCTTGGCCACCGGATCTCAAGTCGAGGTGGTGCCCCCCGGAGACGTCTTCATGACGCATGGATGGGGTGAGGTCGCCCGGGATTTGCCACGCAGAGGGAGCCCGGGCGATTCACTTCGAGTATGACGGTGCGGCCACTCTGTCCTTCAATGTCTTCAATGAGGAGGGCGAACGGCTGGAATACTGCGCCGACAGAGGCAGCCCGTGGGGCCCTGCAGCAGTCACTAGGCCTGCTGCCATCCCCCTTGGTGCCTCATCCAGCAGAAGCGGTGACTCCTGGGAATCCAGCGATTCTCCTGAGCCCAGTAAATCTCCAGAATCGAGCGACGACAGCTACGTGTCGCCAAGCTCCCGTCGAAGCCGGAGTGCAGCGGCGGCTACTGCCCGACGCCACTAGTGACGCCCTTGGGCTTAGTAGCTACCTTCCTTCTTTTGCTTTTCCTGCGCGGAATGAAGATCAGCCCCCACAGGGTTTGTAAGGATTGGAATGTATTTAATATCAACATTGCTCCCTTTGATTTTGTAATGAATTCGTGTATCCCAGTTCGGCAAGGTTCCTCCCTTTTCTTTTCCCAGATAGCGCGACGCTCTATGCCTACAAGACCCAATCCCCAGGCAGGCTTCATCCGTCTCTAGTATGCCAGGTCGCGATGCCGTGGTCAAGGCTAGGAGGTGAGCGGCCCGAGGTCCGGTAAGATCTTATGAGACACGATGCTTACGAGGTCACCCTTGGCGTGCAAGCAGCCGCCCGGAGAATCGAAAAGGGGAGCGAACTGCCAGAATGGGACTGCGAGACGGGGTGTGCTGGGAGCGATGCTGGTGCCACAACGAATCTTGACTTATCTTTTTGTGTCTTGGTCCGTCAGGAAGATGGTGCTTGCTCTTGCGCCTGGTGTAGTATCCTTGGGCGCGGCTCGCAACGGCCATCCTCTCGCCTCGCTTGCCCAGGTGCTCTACGTCCTCGAGACCCAGCCCTCGAGCAAGCTCAGCCGCCGCTGGTATGCCGGTCGCGGTGCCGTGGTCAAGGCCAGGGGGTGAGGGCTGGAGAGCCAGTAGGGACACGCAAGATGCGATGCTCGGGAGGCCCCCCTTTAATGTGCAAGCGACTCACGAGGCAAGATGGTGGTCGTCCAAGCTGACGCATGAACCACCGTCGGATGAGCCTTCAGGTTAGGTGACATAAGAGGCCTAGAACCCCATCGGAGCGTGCCCGCACCCCAGGGCCTAGGGCACCAAACGAAGGCAGCGAGGACCTGGTGAGGTGGCATGCATGAGGCGGGTCACAAACTAGAGCTCGATCCTCTGGTTTGTCAGTGTTGCAGGGACGGACCCGAGCACAAGCGTTGTGCCGATGTGAGTTGTCATGCAGCGGTGCGGGCAAGGGACAAGCCACCAAACACAAGAGGGGCTACGAGGCGGTTAAGGCTCGGGGCCGCAGAGTGACGATCGTAGGTAAACTCATGGAAGATGGTTAGACAATCCTGGTGAATGCAAAACGATACATACCACAGGGATAGACCCATGCAGCCTGGGGATGATGCAGCCCGAGGGGCACCCCCAGACTAGACGAACTAGAGAGATGTCAGCTGATATAGTCACTGAAAAGGTGTTGAGGTAGCCAAAAACGCGCGCTGCTGGAGTCGCTCCTTACGAGCTGCTCTGGCGCCAAGCCTCGGGAGGATGCCGGAGGTGCTCCTCCATCTCCGCCAGGATCGCCTGATGCCTGGCCTCGTGAGCCGCCGGGGCGTCCCTCATGCAATGCTAGGACACCACAACCTTGCCAGGCAGGCCGAAGGGCATGTAGACGTAGCTGTGGGGTGGACCCTCGCATCGACTGACACGAGACAGCCATATGAGCTACCGAGACGTGGCCCAATTGAGCCCAGGGATGTTGATGCAAACGCGGAACTCCTTACCCTTGCCAGGGTAGTGAGTGGCGCCTCGTGGCAGGCGACGATCGCCTTGCAGAAACCTTGCCTCTTGAATGTCCTCGATTGCCTTGCTCGAGAGCCTCCCTCGTGACCCTGGCTAGGTCCGAGGCCCTCCCGAGGAGAGCCCCCGAGCCTAGCTTGAGAGGGGCACAGGGCGTGCCTTCCTATGCGATAGTTGAAGGCGACGCTTCCGGGGACGCGAGGCTCAGCGCGGCGTGCTCGGGTGAAGCTTCCTCACGAGATCCTTGACCCAGCTGCAGCTTCTTTGTCCTGGGGGCGACCTCTGGAGGGGGGCGCCACCCTCATGTTCAGGGTTCTCGACCGCTGTAGCCTGGAAGGCACGCTCGAGGGAGCACACCGCATCCTTCTCTTGACACGCGACCGTGATGACGCCGCTGCTCCCTGGCATCTTGAGGATGTTGTAGCCGTGGTGCATTGCCACCATGAACTAGGCCAGTGCTGGGTACCCTAAGATGGCGTTGTAGGGTAGACGGATGTCGACGACGTCGAAGTTGATGAGCTTGGTGCGGTAGTTGTTGCGCTCACCGAAGGTGATAGGGAGGCGGACCTGCCCTATCGGATGAGTAGAACCATCGGTTACTCCAGAAAATGGCTTGGTTGGGTGAAGCTGGTAGTACGGCACTTGGAGTCTGTCAAACATCTTAACGGATAGGCACTACTAGGGAAAAGGCTAGCAGCAGCGCGGGTTTTAGATGTATCAGTAGCGCGGGGATAGGCGCTACTAATAAGGCGCTACAGCTAACATATAGCAGTAATGCATGCTCACTGGTGCTACTGCTACACAAGTGTAGCAGCAGCGCTGTTTGTGGAAGCTCACTACTGCTAGTAGCTCTAGCGCGCTTTACCTTGACGCGCTACTGCTATCGCGGCGCTGCTGCTAACTTTTGTACACTCGCTACTGCTAATTTAAGTAGGTTTTTTTTGGCATATTTGTTTTGTATTTGAACAGGCTTTATAGAAGCATCTTTAGCACATAGAAATGTCATCATGATACACATACAAATGCCTGCGAGACCACAAATGTAATCATAGCATGTACATACAAATAGTCTCATCATAATCATCATCCAACACAAAGTGATATCTTGTCATCATCTTGAAATATAGCGATACATGCAAGTCTCAAATACTTGCAACTACAACAACGTCATCCATCTAAACAAAGGTATACGCAAGAAGTGCTATCACTATGAGTGAGAGCGGAACGATGCAGTACATGAGGTGGCGGTTACGAGTCCTCTCTCGCGCTAGCGTGAACCTCAAGTAACTAGCTTCTCCTTCTTGTCTGCTTTTGAAGCCTTTATGGCTGGCGCCCGTGAACCCATTCACTTGCGCCTGACACTCATGCCACTCGTTGTACACCCCCGGAACCTTCCCTTTGTACACGACATAGCAATTCCATCTCGCCATCAAGAAACTAGGTACCTGTTAGAGATGCATGTTCATGAAGAGGATGTACAATCATATATATGCAACAAAATATACTAGAGGAACACCAAAAAATAAAGGGTTAGCAACTAGATGCAACATACAGTACGCAAATTAATTAACTAGAGGTACGCAGGTCCTCGTACGCAAAATAACAAAGTAGCGTTACACAAGCTCGACATGGACCATGGACATCACAAAGTTTCATCACTACAAGAAGTATACAAGTTCAACCGACACATATCATCATCATCGGCATCATAAATCACTAGAACTTCCATCCTTCCATATCATCGAGGACGAACCCTAGCTTCTTGAATGGTGTGAGGTCTAGACGTTGCATGCCTATGCGAGCTTGGACGTCAGCTCGCGATATAGGGCCGTGGTGGAACATCCCCTTCTCATCGACGACTTCTTTCATGCTGATCGTCGCAATGTCGCTTTGGATGCGCAAGAAGTCATCTCTAAGTTTATAATCTGCTTCTCCATGAGATTCTAGCCACTTGTGGATACGATCATCATTTCTGCTGTTAATGCGAAGCTTTTGGTGATCCGTGTTGAACTGAATCATGAAATGGACGATGTAGAATCCATCCTTCTTGCTTGGTTTTGGGACATGGATGTAGGAGAAGTTAGTTTTATGCGTGAAACCCATCTTGTTGTTCCTTTGTTTCTTGATCTGCACGTGGCCACCTCTAAAGCTGAAGCCTTGGAGAGCATCATCTAGAATATTCATTATGTGGGTGTAGTCTTTTTTCTCGTAGTCTCTGGAAGGGTCAAAATACACGGCGTGGGAGACTTGCGGGTAAAGAACGATAAGGACGGCGCGCCCGTTGCTGCGGGAAAAAGACACCTCAAATTATTTACCATATGAGAGAGAAGGACTGATTGAAATGTACGAAAGGGTTGTCCGGAACTGACTTACTTTGGATGATAAGGCACGAGGACAATTTCCCGGTCCTTATTCTGTACCATGAAGTTTTGGAGGTACTCCCTAGCAGTTCACGCTCAAAGTCGCCGAGACTCAAGAAAGACTCATGCATGTAGTACGGATCCACCACACAGATTTGCGAGACTTCTTCACTCTTCATGACGGAGCTCATATGTAGCGCAAAAAGGCGGACGATAGTAAAATCAAGCCGCCTTGTTAGAAACATCTCAAAGATATGGTCAAACTGCAGGAAGAACACCTCCACGGGCTGTTTGTCGACGTAGCACTTTCCCTCAGGCACACGAGCCGCGTATGTCGGATATCCTGGATCCTTTGAGGCTAGTAGGCTTTTCTTAGTCGACAGCACATGGTCGTGCAGTCTCCTGAGATCCCCTGATAGTTCCTCCAGCGGTTTCGGCGGTAGCATCGGCTCGCCCGTGAGATGGAACATGACCGCACTTTTCACGGGTACACGCTCTTCAGAATGCATCCTTTGGCTTCTATGTGCTCTGGCTTGTTTGGAGGCAGTTACCTTCCCCGATCTCTTCCTCTCCTTTTTCTTGGGCACACCTTCCAGACCCTTCCTTAACCCCTGCCCCAGTGTTCCCGGGCTAAGTACTGTACGACCCTCGCGCCCGGCTAGTTGAGCCTGTGTTGAGGTGGCATCTTCAGGTGTGTCCTGTGAGGATTTCATGAAGAGAGACTTTTTGCAATCCATGGTACGACCCTGCCCGGGCATATCATCCATATCCTCATTAGCAAGCTGATAGCCCGATTCGTCATATGGTTGACTCATCATATCTATGTCACAGTCATACGCGTTTGTATTGAGGTAATCCATAGGGTCGACCTCCGTCTCATCATCCATTCTCTGTTCTATAGGAGAAATTACATCAGCCAGTACTATTGAACCCCCTTCATCATGTCGTCCGCCGCTCTCACCCGGCACTACAGGAGCTGGTAATTGCGTAGGTGGGGTGGTTGTCCTTGCACATGCTTGTTGATGTGTGGTAGTTATTGGTGTGCTCTCATCCGGCTCTAGACGAATAAGATTCTTCGGCCATAGCAGCACCCAATTCTTGCAGCTTCCAATCCGCGGCGGGGACTCGTCGTCCACTCCATCATGTTGTACTGGAGGAGGCAAATCCTCGTGCCCCAATTTCACACTGGTCAAGCTAACCCTGAAGTGCCCAGCGGGGATTGGCTGGTTGTGGAACGTGCGTTGAGAGGGGTCCATTATCATCCCCTTTCCCACGTCCACCTTCTGGCCTTTGATCAAGTAGAGTATGGTGCACGGGGTTTCTTTCGCCTGCAAACACATATGTCTGTGGCGTAAAACAACCGAAAGGCAACAAAAATTGAATATTATATATATATATATATATATATATATATATATATATATATAGGAGTAGGATTTTCTACAATAGCTTGCCACAGAACTAGTTAAGGATTTCAATGGTGTAAAAGTTCTTAAAAATCATGAAAAAAATACTGAACCAACACACCTATAATATAACATGATCCAACAGAGGGATTATGAAAATATGACTGCATGTGTCCTGGACAAAAAGAACAAATGTTTCAATATATATTGATCCTGCAGTGAGCTGAAATGCTTGTTTTTTTCGCTGAGTACACATAAATGCATATTTTCGCAATCACACCATTAGATCATCTTATTATACTAGAGTGAGGCTCCCCTATTTATTTCATATTTTTTACTTACTTCTAAACCGTTAAATGTTTAGCAAGCCTTAACTAGTTCTGTGGCAAGCTATGATAGACACAGTTTTACCTATATATATATGTTGGTGCAACATGTAATTACCGTGACGGCGTCGAGCTCAGCCAAAGACGAAGGCCCACCTAGCGCGCCTAAGACTGAGGACAGGCTGCTATGAGTGGGAGCGACTGCGAGAGGAGGCCCGGTTGTGTGAGAAACTGATGGTGCGATGGTGTTGTTGTTCATGGAGTTGCTCCCGACGAAACTGGGCATCAGGAAATCATGTACCGTCTTGTCTGGATTTTCCTTCGCCCAGTTGATGATAACTGGAACCAAGTTAGTAGCGAAATCATTTCTGCAGGCAGTTACAGCTGCATTGACTGCCTGCTGTAGCAACTCATATTTGTCCTCGGCTGCTTTTTTCGCGTCCTCAACTGCTTTTTTCTCGACCGCAAGCTTCACCTTCACGTTGATGTCCGCCTGACTAAACTTTGTTTTCAGCTTCTTGGCCTCCGGGCCCTCATTGTAAAACACCTTCCACGTGGCGCCGTCTCCAGCGCCGTGCACACGACCATATTGCGGCCGCTGATCCAAAGGGAGTCCCTTAAGTTCGTTCAGGGCCCGGTTGAGAGGGGTGTCCCACTTGGGCCTCATCGGAGAAGTAGGGCTTTCGGCTGCAAGCTGGTCTTGCTTCTCTAGTAGTCTAATCAATTTCCTCGTGATCTTGTCCGTGTAAAAAACCTTTTTCTCCTTGTCCCACTTGTAGCGGGCCCTGATGAAGTCATGCTCCAAGGGGTTGGTGAACTTCGTGAAGGGGTCTGGGAGACCTGCGACTTCACGTTCCGCATCCTCCTTATCCCATATGGGCCTTTTACCGAGGTAGCCACAGCTTCTGAGGCGATGCTTCCCCGTGTTCCTTTGCTGAAGGCTCTTGAGTTTCGCAGCCTTAGCCTTGGCTGCCTCGGTAGCGCAAGTGTCCTTGAACTTTTTGAACTCATCTTCCATAAGTGTCGGGTTTTCCTCCAGAATCTTGGACATGGGTTCATCAGCCTCAATAGCTCGTTTCACCCTCGTTTTCCAGGAGGCCAAATCATTACTGAACATGCCCATGGTGTGATTGTTAATCTTTTTCATCTTCGGATCATCCCACGGTTGTTCTTTGTTATCATCCCGGTCGGGGAACTTGAATCTCTTGTGCAACTTTGTTAGGAGCAACTGCGTCAAATGTTCTTTACTCCTTAAGTCATCGTCGTTGATGCTCGCGCATTCCCGTAGGATGCATCCTACTTGGTTCCCATCGCACTTGCGAGGTTCTTCCGGCTCTAACGGCTCAAACTTGCCAGGTGCCATCTTTGTGATCACAAGTCGTCCAATCCCTAGTTTGTTAGGTTTTCGTATCCTCTGCTTCTTATGCTTCCTCTTTTCGGTAGCGGCATCGGGGCCGGTACCTTCCCCGCCGGTACCTTCCCCACCGGTCTCGGTGCCTCCATTGGTGCCGGCGCTATCGGTGTCGATGTCGGCGTCAGTACCATCATCGAGGCCGACCTGCAAACCTTGCTTAGCAGTCAAATAGTCGAGGTACTCTTGTTCACCCTCATAATCCATCTCATCTGCATCTTGGTCAGAAGGCCCAGTTTCTTCGTTGTTCAACATGTTTCCTATGATTAAGTGTCCCCATTTATTTCTAAAAGTATGAATAAATGAGAAATGACATAAAAATAAATCTATGTGCCAACACTCGATATGCCAACTATGTAGCACAAAATCATGCCTTTATTCACAGGAAATTTCGGCATGACCTTTGCTAAAAAATGGACATATCGACCGCCTGAAATTCACCGGAACGGAAATGAATCAACATTCCGGCATAACATAGGCCACTCGGATCATTTTCCAAACATGACATGTCCAAAACATGACATATGCACATATCACATGTCCAGTTCAAATTTGCACATATCACATGTCCAGTTCAAATTTTGAAACCTAGCTAAATTCATAACTAAATAGATAACCTAATTAACATACTGCCCTAACTAAAACCTAAGTAAATTAACCGAAGAACCCTAGCAGAGAGAGGGGGGGTTTACAGAGGGTGCAGGGGCGAGGAGGCAGGACCGACGACGACCGGGAGGGGAGAGGAGGGAGGCGAGGGCCGACGGGTCGGGGGCGAGCGCGCTGGGGTCTGGGGCGAGCGCCGGCGCCGGGGTC
>NC_041381.1:487670660-487685493 GCF_002162155.2 Triticum dicoccoides | reverse complement strand
GGGCGAACGCTGGGGTCGGGGGCTAGCGCCGGCGCCGGAGTCGGGGGCGAGCGCCGGGGCCAGGTCGGGCGCGGCGGTGCGACGGGGGAGAGTGGGGATTTGGAGGGGAAAAGGCGGGATGAAGCAGGGCGGGTGAAAATTTTGGGTTAAGTGGACGTAGCAGTAGCGCATTTGGACAACACGCTGCTACTACCTTCAGTAGCTGTAGCGCTTTATACAAAATTCGCTCTACTAACTTCAGTATCTGTAGCGGTTTAGGCAAAACGCGCTGCTACTACCTTCACTACTGCCAGTTTCCCTTTTTCTTTTCCTTTATTTTATCCCACTTTTATTTCCCGAGGGCAGTGAACAAAGGGAGGGCGATATATATTGCATCATTTGACGGTTAAATATGTATGCAAAATAGGAACATATATATTACACATCATTGGACCCATGCATAATAATGGCTAAGTGTGTATACAAAATAGGAACATATATATATATATATATATATATATATATATATATATATTACATCATTTGACTGATAACATAAGTTTCCTCAGTGCTGACGTTTTCGTTTTTGAGTCAGCTTCTTTCCCTTCTTGTTCGTCGAAGAATAATTGAACCCCTCATTGTGACTTTGCCTTTTCCATGGAGTAAGATTTTTCTTAGGTAATGTAGTATTGATTCTTCTTTTGACGTATACTTCATCATCATCGTCATCTTCCCTCATTGGGTTGCCGTACTGATCATAGTCTTCCTCGTTGGTGACTCCATCCATTCCAATGATGTTCCTTTTGCCTCTCCTCAGGACAACACGGATGGGATTGCGCGAGTCAGTTATGAAGAAGCATTGTGTCACGTGCTTAGCGTGTACCCATGGCTCATTTTTTGCGATAGCGTTCACGGTAGCGCTCTTGGCATCGGGTATAGTCATGGTAGTGAAAATCCGGCTTTCTCTTTCAACATTCTTAGCCCATCTGACACGGAACATCGTCGTGTTGTGCAGTCGAGAGTAGTCAAGCTCCCAGATCTCCTCGACCCTTCCATAAAATCGTTCAGTTGCGCCGTTGTCGCTGCCGGTCATGCATTCCATCGTCACCCCTGAGTTCTGATCATCACTGTCCATATCTTTGGCCTCCGTGTAGAACGTGTATCCGTTGATATCATATGCCTGATAGGTTACGAGGTTGGGCGAGGGGCCATGTGCTAAGGCGTATATGAGCAATCCGTCCTTAGAGCCCTCCTCCGGAGGATTAGCAATAATATGCTCTTTGAACCAATGCAGGAAAGTGGAGTTGTGCTCTCTAGTAACTTTGGCGTCCGTCCTGCATACCCCCTGGTCACGATACTTCTTCGCGATAATTTCTTTGTGCAGTGCCACGAAAGGATCTACCTCGTCTAGGTGTTGTAGCACTACCAAGTTTGCTCTGTCAAAGTCGCTGCATCGATCTGAGTATGCCATGTGCAGTTCCCTGTGACCGTTGCAGTGACCATCTCCTTCAAGCCTCCCATCGTGCTTGTTAACGGGCAAACCAACACTAACACCAGGCGGCTGGTCTGCACCATATAGAAAATTCTCATAGAAAGAGATGCACTCTTGTGCCAAATAGCCCTGGACGATGCTTCCATCCGGATGGGACATGTTACGAACGAATCCTTTGATGATCCCATTAATCGTCTCAAACGACATCATGTTGTGCAGGAATGACGGCCCCGGGTCTATTATGTCATCCACAATATGGACACACAGATGCACCATCACGTCAAAGAACGCGGGCGGGAAGTACATCTCAATCTCATTCAGTATCACAATGATCTCTTCCTGTAGCCTTTGGAGCTGCTTCACACTGATCGACTTTCAAGAGATGACGTCGAAAAAGTTGGAGAGACCAATAAGCGTGTCACGGACGTGCTTGTCCATTATCCCTCTAAGGGCAACAGGTAGTATCTGCGTCATCATCACATGACAGTCATGAGACTTCATCCCGCTGAACCTTTTCTTGTCCGTGTCTAGATATTTGCTTATCTTGCCACAGTAACCGGAACTAACTTTGACTCCGGTAAGACAATTAAAGAAGGCATTGATCTCAGCCTGACTTAAGGTGAAGTAAGAAGGGGGGCAATAATCCTCTTTCTTTATTTTCTTGCCCTTCTTCTCCCGTGCCTCTGTCTCCGTCTCTATCTCGTCTGACATTTTACGGGGTGGCATGTGCAGATCTTCCCTAATTTTCAAATCTTGCAAGTCTTTTCTTTCCTTCGGCCCATCCTTGGTCTTATCCGGCATGTTCATCAGTGTTGCGAGCAAGCTCTCAAGGACATTCTTACAGATATGCATTTGATCAAGGCAATGAGGTGTATCGAGTTTGTGCCAGTACTCCAAGTCCCAGAACACAGACCTCGTCTTCCATACCTTCAGCAACGGCTCCGGCGCCTTTCTCATCGTCTTTCCCGGCGCGGGGCACTCCTTCCAGTTTTTCAACAGCTCATCGATTTCGGCACCGCTCAGCTTACGTGGAGGTCCTGGATGCTCAGCGTGACCATTGAATAGATCTCCACGGTTTCTCCACGGGTCGTCCTGTTCAAGCTATCTTCGATGCCCCATGTACACGATTTTCCCAGACCCGCCATCTTTCCTTGACGTTAGCTGCTGAGACGTTGTATCATCCATGCACCATGTGCATCCGCAATATCCATGGCACACCTGGCCTGCCACATATCCGTAACCGAGATAGTCCTGCACTATCGTGATCAGCGCGGCTCTCATGTTGAAATACTCACCTTTGCTGGCGTCCCATGTCTTGGCCGGTGTTTTCCATAACGTGTCTAACTCCTCTTGAAGTAGCCCCAAATACAAATTAATATTATTTCCTGGTTGTTTCGGCCCTTGAATAAGCATGCTCATGTGAATGTACTTCGATTTCATGCACAACCAGGGGGGGAGGTTGTACATCCATACAAACACGGGCCATGTGCTATGGCTGGTGTTCTGGTTGCCAAACGGATTCATGCCATCGGTACACGCGCTGAGCACGATGTTGCTTGCATCACATTCAAAATACTGATAGAAGCTGTTCAACGCTCTCCACTGGCTTCCATCCTTCACGCGTCTCAGCTTCGGATCATCTCCATCGTCGGGCTTCTTCCTCTCCGCGTGCCAGTGCATTAGCTTTGCTTCCTTGGGATCTACAAAATACCTCTGGAGACGGGGAGTGATCAGTAAGTACCATACAACTTTCTGGGGACATTTCTTCACGACCTTCTTGTATCAAGAAGCATTGCACACCGGACAACTTGTTTTTTCCGCGTGCTTCTTCCGATAAATTATGCAATTGTTGATGCATGCATGGTATCTAACGTGTGGCAGATCAAAAGGGCACACGATCTTCATGGCCTCATCAACACTAGTAGGACATAGATTACCCACGGGAAGAACATCCTTTAGGTACTTGAGATGCTCATCGAGGCTAGTGTCGGTCCATTTGTTTTTAGCCTTCGTCTTCAGGAGTTGGAGCGTGAAACTCAAGCGGGTCACCTCAGGATTGCAACCATCATACAATGGAGTGTTCGAGTCTACCACCAGTTGCTCCAGCTTAGCCTCCTCTCTAGAAGCAGCTCTCTCAGTGCTCATCTCCTTGCGAAGCAATGCTTGAACATGAGGGTCCCGCACGATTGAACTTAGTACCAACGAACTCTGCTGCATGGAGTCCATGTCGTTCTCTCCGCCGCCATGTCCGCCCCCTTCTCCTCCGCCATGTCCGGCCCCTTCTCCACCGCCATATCCGGCCTCTTCCCTGCTGCCATTATCGATCATCTCTTCGTCTTGCCCCGTGTCATCATTGCCTGCCCCGTCGGCATCCTCAACATCGTCATCCTCATCTTCAATTATCCACCGCGTATAGCCATCCATGAAACCAGTCATGAGCAGGTGCGCTTCGACACGACCATCGTCATGGGGGTCGAGCCAAACTATTCCTTTGCATTTTCGACACGGACATAAAACCTCTGCCCGGTTATTTTCTTTCATGTCCTGCACCGCCGACCGCAACCATCTGTCCACCATCGTTCCACTGACCATCGTCAACTCTGCACGGTAATAATAAACAAATTGATTATAAAAATGCATGCATGCATCAAAGTCATACAAAAATTTGGCATGACCTTCCCTAAAAATAGGACATATATGGATCTAGAGTTTGCTCGGAATTCGCCGAAACAGAAATAAATCGACATTTCGGCAAAACATAGGCAACTCAAAAGCACAATTTGGCGTGCCACACACACAATTTCCACAAACATATCACACACACATAAGCATATTTCCATTTTGCAAAAGCATGAAATTTTCATCACCTCTATCTCGATCGAGATCGAGCACACGGTGGAGATGACGTTGTAGGGAGATTAAAAGTGCACAAAGCTCTTCTTGACAAAGATAGATATAGTTAGGGGGCAAATAGGTCACTTAACTAAATCCTACATCTACCTAGCTACCTAATTTGGGAGGAGACAACTTCAACTAGTGGAGGGGAAAGGAAAAAGAGAAAGGAGCTGCATTAATGGAGGTGGTATAGTTAGGTAGGAGTAATGAAGAGAGAGAAAGGTGGATAGAAGAGAAAGAGTAATGGGGGAGAAGTATTGAGGAAGAAGAAGAGTGAGAGTGGGAGCATGTGGGGGAGGTAGGGGGAAGGGAAGAGAGGAGGGGGAGGGGAGGCACGGGTAGTGAAAGGTGGTGGGTTGGTGCGGGTTAGAAGTAGCGCGGGAGAAGAAACGCGCTGCTGGTAAAGAATTAGCAGCCGCGCGCTTTGGGCCATGGCGCTACTGCTAACAGTGACAAAATAATTTGCCAATTTAAAATGTAGCAGCAGCGATCCTAGTAAAAGCGTGCTACTACTACATCCGTAGCAGTAGCGCGGTTCGGGCCACGACGCTACTGCTAAATGGAGCTCGGTGAACACCGCCGGTGGATATTTGTAGCAGCGAGGTTTACACAGAGCGCGCTACTGCTAAAAACTTATCAGCAGCGAGTTTCCCGCACACTCGCTAATACTAATTTGCAGCAGCGCTCCTTTTTGAGCCGCGCTGCTGCGAAGATTCTGTGTATAGGCTTTTCCCTAGTAGTGAGGACATTGAGCCCTGCTCCGCCATTGATGAGAGTCTTGGTGACGACCACGTTGCTGATGATAGGAGAGCAGAGAATGGGGTGCGCGCTAGCAGTGGCCGTGCACTTGAGCTGGTCTGAGGAGCTGAGGGTGATGACGCACTTGGACCACCTAAGAGGACGAGTTGCTTCAGGTTTGGGGAGCACTGTGTTCACTCCTAACGGTGGTCGTGTCCGTCCCAGCGTCCTCCGCCTCGGCCACTCCACGATCGTAGCCTCGATCATTATGCTCGGGGCGTCTACCGAGGCACCCGTCACGGAGGGCCCTGAGCACCTGACAGTCGTTGGTCTTGTGGATGTGGATTTTGTGGAAGACGCGGAATTGTCAGTTGCTCTTGGATGAATCGGGGTGGTCCCAGCCGTGCTTCATTTCTGGCTCGGCTGCAAGCACAGTCGGCTCCTTGCGCTTCACGTCCTTGGCCTTGGCCTTCTTGTCTTCTAGGTTAGCATCGGGGAGCTTGAGGAGGGAGAGGCGCCCCTCCTCATCCCTGGCACACTTGTTCGCCATGTTGAACATCTCCAGAGCTGTGCAGAGATCCTCATGAATGGCGAGCTCGTCCTTCATCTTGACATCGCGGACGCAATCAGTGAAGGCTGAGATGATGGCCTCATCCGACACCTTGGGAATCTTGAGGCGAACGTTGTAGAAGCGCTGGACATACTTACGTAGGGTCTCTCCAGGTTGCTGCTTGATGCGACGTAGGTCACCCGCGGCCGGCAGACGGTCGCGAGTGCCCTGGAAGTTGGCGATGAAGCGGCTGCGCATCTCCTCCCAAGAAGAGACCGATCCCTCGGGTAGGTTTAGGACCCAAGAACACGCACCATCCTTGAGGGCCATTGGGAACCAGTTTGCCATGATCTTCTCATCGCCGCTGGCCGCCTTGATGCTCAGCTCGTAGAGCTGCAGGAACTCAGTGGGGTCGGTGGTGCCGTCGTAGCATGGAGGTAGGTCGGGCTTGAACTTGCTTGGCCAAACAACATTGCGGAGCTCCGGGGTGAACGAGCGGCATCTTGCCATGGCCACTGGAGCCTGCCGAGGGGGCAGAACCTGGTCCTGGTGCACGCGCACCGCCACCTCCTATGGTGGAACGCGGGCCTTGTGCGGGGGTGCTGGAAGTATGCGTGTTCCTTGAGGTCGCTGCACCACCTGTCAGCTCACATCCTCCCGAGTAGGCGCAGGTCTCGGCGGGTCGCGCCGCGGCGCCACACGCCTTGGCTCGATGATGACGCCCTGGGCTTGAGGTGGTGGAGGAGCCCCGTGAGCCACGTCGCCCGCGGTGGGCGGCTGCTGAGGCAGGGAGTGGGCCGGCGCGACAGAGCCCTCGACCGCGTTGACGAGCTCAGCGATCCGCTCGAGCCACTCCTTGTAGAAGTCATCAACCGGGCGGTAGCGAAGGAGCTCCCGTGCCATGAGCAGAGCGGCATGTGCGTTCACCGGGCCATGACACGCGTGGGAGGACGAAGCTGCTGGAGTCAGTGACGGAGTAGCGGTGCACCCATTGCGGCGCACCGACGGGTGCAGCGACAAAGCTTGCTGCTCGTCGCCGGCAAGGCATGTGGCGGCGTTGGCCACCGGAGACGGAGCACGACGAGCGCAGCCATTGCCTGCCGGAGCCGTCTGAGCGACACGGGTAGTAACTACGGCACGACGCTCGGCGCGAGGTCGGCATGCGTCGGCCATGGAGATGTCAGAGTGGCAGTGGATCGATCAACGAAAGAGAAGATCCGACGCACCCCTACCTGGCACGCCAAATGTCGGATTACGGGTTCCGCAAACCCTTGAGAGGCTCGAATACTAGGGTGCGTGCGGAGATCTCACCTACCCAGCCTACCTACTCGCGATCCTCCTAAGCCTAGTGCGACGATATAGAAGAGACAAAGGGACACAACAGTTTATCCTGGTTCGGGCCACCTTGCGGTGTAATACCCTACTCCAACATTTTGGTGGATTTCCTCAGAGGGCTAAGGACGAACTAGTACAATGGATGAACTGGCCTCATGAGGTGAGGTGTTCTTGAGCTCAAGAGAGCTGGTGAAGTGGTTGGGCGAGGGTGAATCCGATCGGAATCAGATGCCCCCCTATGGTGGTGGCTAAGTCCTATTTATAATGGCCTTGGTCCCATTCCCAAATGTTGGCGAGAAGGGATCCCACAACAGCCGGATTTGAAAGGGGACACGTAGTACAACTTATCCTGACAAAAGTAGTCTCGCCTGCAAAAAGCCTCTGGTTGTGATGCTGCAGTGGGCTCGGGATGACCTCCATCCTGCCGTCTTGGCGGTCTTGGTCTTGTTGCACCAGAATGGAAACCTTTGGCTGATTCCTCGGGACTCCGTGCCTATGGCTTGCCTCCCTTTCACCGAAGAGGTAACCTGCGCTCTGCGCCCGCCTGCCTTAGTCTTCATGGATCACATCAGCTGAGCCTCGTGAGGTAAACCCTGCATAGAACTCACCGCCCTTGGGAGAGAGCCTGAGGAGGCCGATCCCTCGGGGGTCTTGGCATTGTCCGCCTCACGAGGCTTGGCCCCTCACGAGGCTTGTCCCCTCGCGAGGGTCTTGAGTTGTTGATGTCGAAACTGGGTCATACCAGGCCGTCGATGGAGCCATGTGGTGGGCTGCAGGTAGGCAGGGCTGGATACCCCCATATCCGGAACGCCGACAGTAGGGTACGAAACCACCTCAAAGTTATTCTTTCCAATCAAAAGATTGGGCTATTCCTATAAGTGTCACAAACAGCCCTAGAGTTCATAGTAAAATAACAACTTAAGGCACACATCAACCAAAACCCTAATGTCACCTAGATACTCCAATGTCACCTCAATTATCCACGGGTTTGATTATACGGTATGCATCACACAATCTCAGATTCATCTATTCTAACCAACACAAAGAACTTCATGGAGTGCCCCAAAGTTTCTACAGGGGAGTCAAGACAAAAACGTGTGCCAACCCCGATGGATAGATTCCCAAGGTCACAAAACCCGCAAGTTGATCACCAAAACATACATTAAGTGGATCACGCGAATATCCCATTGTCACCACAGATAAACACATGCAAGACATACATCAACTATTCTCAAATCCTTAAAGACTCAATCTGATAAGATAACTTCAAAGGGGAAATTCAATCCATTACAAGAAGGCAGAGGGGGAGAAACATCATAAGATCCAACTATAGTAGCAAAGCTCACGGTACATCAAGATCGTGCCAAATCAAGAACACGAGAGAGAGAGAGAGAGATCAAACACATAGCTATTGGTATATACCCTCATCCCCGAGGGTGAACTACTCCCTCCTCATCATGGAGAGTGCCGGGATGATGAAGATGGCCACCGGTGTTGGATTCCCCCTCAGGCAGGGTGTAGGAATAGGGTCCCAATTGTGTTTTCATAGACACAGAGGCTTGCGGTGGTGGAACTCCCGATCTAGGTTCGGATCTGGAAGTTTGGGGATATATAAGAGGTGTTGGCCTCGGGAACAAGTCAGGGGGATACACGAGGCAGCCACGAGGTAGGGGCGCGCCCTCCACCCTTGTGGTGGCCTCAGGACTCTTTTGGTCCATCTTCGATGCTCCATGGGCTTCTTCTGGTCCAAAAAAATCTCCGTAAATTTTCAGGTCAATTGGACTCCGTTTGGTATTCCTTTTCTGTAAAACTCAAAAACAAGGAAAAGAACAAAAACTAGCACTAGGCTCTAGGTTAATAGGTTAGTCCCAAAAACCATTTAAATAGCATATAAATGCATGTAAAACATCCAAGATAGATAATATAATAGCATGGAACAATAAAAAATTATAGATATGTTGGAGACGTATCAAGCATCGCCAAGCTTAATTCCTACTCGTCCTCGAGTAGGTAAATGATAAAAGCAGATTTTTTGATGTGGAAAGCTACCAAACATATTTATCAATGTAATCTTCTTTATTGTGGCAAGAATATTCAGATCCATAAGATTCAAAACAAAAGTTTAATATTGACAAAAAAATGATAATACTTAAAGCATACTAACAAGGCAATTATGTGTTCTCAAGATAACATGGCCAAAGAAAGCTTATCCTTACAAAATCATATAGTCTGGTTATGCTCCATCTTCATCACACAAAATACTCAAATCATGTACAACCCCAATGACAAGCCAAGAAATTGTTTCATACTTTTGATGTTCTCAAACCTTTTCAACTTTCACGCAATACATGAGCGTGAGCCATGGATATAGCACTATGGTGGAGAGAATATGGTGGTTGTGGAGAAGACAAAAAGAGGGAGATAGTCTCGCATCAACTAGGTGTGTCAATGGGCTATGGAGATGCCCATTAATAGATATCAATGTTAGTGAGTAGGGATTGCCATGCAGCGGATGCACTAGAGCTATAAGTTTATGAAAGCTCAAAATGAAACTAAGTGGGTGTGCATCCAACTCGCTTGCTCACGAAGACCTACGGCAATTTGAGGAAGCCCATCATTGGAATATACAAGCCAAGTTCTATAACGAAAAATTCCCACTACTATACGAAAGTGACAACATAGGACTCTCTATCATAATGATCATGGTGCTACTTTCAAGCACAAGCGTGGTAAAAGGATAGTAGCATTGCCCATTCTCTCTTTTTCTCTCATTTTTTGTTTGGGCCTTTCCTCTTTTTTTTATTTGGCCTCTTTTTTTTGGATTGGCTTCTTTGGCCTCTTTATTTTATTTTATTTTATTTTATTTCCTCACATGGGACAATGCTCTAATAATGATGATCATCACACTTCTGTTTACTTACAACTCGAAAAATTACTACTCGATACTTAGAACAAAAATATGACTCTATGTGAATGCCTCCGGCGGTGTACTGGGATGTGCAATGAATCAAGACTGGCATGTATGAAATAATTATGAAAGGTGGCTTTGCCACAAATACGATGTCATCTACATGATCATGCAAAGCAATGTGACAATGATGAAGCATGTCCTAATAAGCGGAATGGTGGAAAGTTGCATGGCAATATATCTCGGAATGGCTATGGAAATGCCATAATAGGTAGGTATGGTGGATGTTTTGAGGAAGGTGTATGGTACCGGCGAAGGTTGTGCGACACTAGAGAGGCTAGCAATGGTGGAAGGGTGAGAGTGCGTATAATCCATGGACTCAACATTAGTCATAAAGAACTCACTTACTTATTGCAAAAATATATTAGTTATCGTCATGAAGTACTACGCGCATGTTCATAGGGGGATAGATTGGTAGGAAAATACCATCGCTCATCCCCGACCGCCACTCATAAGGAAGACAATCAAAAAATATCTCATGCTCCAACTTCATCACATAACGGTTCACCAAACATGCATGCTACGGGAATCACAAACTTTAACACAAGTATTTCTACCAATCCACAATTACTCATGAGCATGACTCTAATATGACCATCCTCATATCTCAAAACAATCATAAGGAATCAAACTTCTCATAGTACTCAATGCACTTTATATGAAAGTTTTTATTATATCCCTCTTGGATGCCTATCATATTAGGACTAAATTCATAGCCAAAGAAAATTACCATGCTGTTTAAATACTCTCAAAATAATATAAGTGAAGCACATGAGAGTTCAACAATTTCTTCAAAATAAAATCACCATCATGCTCTAAGAAGATATAGGTGAAGCACTAGAGCAAATGACAAATTACTCCAAAAGATATAAGAGAAGATCAATGACTAGTCGAATAATTATGTAACTATGTGAAGACTCTCTAACATTTAAGAATTTAAGATCTTAGGATATTATTCAAATAGCAAGCAAAACAAAATAAAATAAAATGACGCTCCAGGCAAAACACATATCATGTGGTGAAGAAAAATATAGCTCCAAGTAAAGTTACCAATGAACGAAGACGAAACAGGGGATGCCATCTGGGGCATCCCCAAGCTTAGATGCTTGGTTGTCCTTGAATACCCAAGCTTTGGCTCTTTCCTCCCCTTATTCCATAGTCCATCGAATCTTTACCTAAAACTTGAAAATTTCACAACGCAAAACTCAATAGAAATTCTTATGAGATCATTTAGTATAGAAAGAAAATGACCACTTATGTACTGTTGTGAACTCATTCTAAATTCATATTGCTTTTATATCTACTATATTCCAACTTCTCCATGGTTCATTCCCTCTAGTACTACACATAGATTCATCAAAATAAGCAAACAACACATAGATAACAGAATTTGTCAAAAACATAACAGTCTGTAGTAATCTGGAAACTTTCCATACTTCTGTAACTCCAAAAATTCTGAAAAGTTAGGAGAATCTAGGCAATTTGTATATCAATCGTGTGTAAAAAATTCAGATCAAAAGCACGTGCTAGTGAATTTTCAAATTTCTTGGACTGAGCGCAAAAGTTTCTATTTTTGCACAGAATCAAGTCAAGTATCATCCAGACTATCCCAAAGTCCTTACTTGGCACTTTATTGAAACAAAAGCTAGAAAACATGATTACTACAGTATCTTAATAATGTTAACACACAAAAATAGTAGGGGTAAATATTGGGTTGTCTTCCAACAAGCACTTTTCTTTAATGCCTTTCTAACTAGGCATGATGATTTCAATGATGCTCAGATAAAAGATAAGAATTGAAACACAAAGAGAGCATCATGAAGAATATTACTAGCCCATTTAAGTCTAACACACTTCCTATGCATAGGGATTTTGTGAGCAAACAACTTATGGGAACAAGAATCAACTAGCATAGGAAGGTAAAACAAGCAAATCTTCAAGATTTTCAACACATAGAGAGGAAACTTGATATTATTGCAATTCCTACAAGCATATATTCCTCCCCCATAATAATTTTAGTAGCATCATGAATGAATTTCAACAATATAACTATCACATAAAGCACTCTCTTCACGATGCATAAGCATAGAATTTTTATTACTCTCCACATAAGCCAATTTCTTCTCATGAACAATAGTGGGAGCAAACTCAACAAAATAACTATCATGTGAGGCACAATCCAATTGGAAATTAAAATCAAGATGACAAGTTTCATGGTTATCATTCTTATTTATAGCATACATGTCATCACAAATAATCATCATAGATAGCAACTTTGTTCTCATAATCAATTGGAACCTCTTCCAAAATAGTGGATGCATCACTAAATAAAGTCACGACCTCTCCAAATACACTTACATAACTATCACAATAAGATTCAACACCCTCCAAAATAGTGGGATCATTACTTCCTAAAGTTGACACTCTTCCAAACCTATTTTCATCAATATAATCATCATAAATAGGAGGCATGCTTTCATCATAATAAATATTCTCGTGAAAACTCGGGGGACTAAAAATATCAGATTCACCAAACATAGCATTCCCAAGCTTGTGGCTTTGCATATCATTAGCATCATGGATATTCAACGAATTCATACTAACAACATTGCAATCATGCTCATCATACAAAGATTTTATGCCAAACATTCTATAGACTTCTTCTTCTAACACTTGAGCACAATTTTCCTTTTCATAATTTTCATGAAAGATATTAAAGAGATGAAGCATATGAGCCAACCTCAATTACATTTTTTGTAGTTATCTTTTATAGACTAAACTACTGATAAAACAAGAAACTAAAAGATTCAATTGCAAGATCTAAAGATATACCTTCAAGCACTCACTTCCCCGGCAACGGCGCCAGAAAAGAGCTTGATGTCTACTACGCAGCCTTCTTCTTGTAGACTCGTGTTGGGCCTCCAAGCGCAGAGTTTTGTAGGACAGTAGCAAATTTCCCTCAAGTGAATGACCTAAGGTTTATCAATCCATGGGAGGTGTAGGATGAAGATGGTCTATCTCAAACAACCAAGCAACCAAATAACAAAGAGTCTCTTGTGTCCCCAACACACCCAATATAATGGTAAATTGTATAGGTTAACTAGGTCAGCGAAGAGAGGGTGATACAAGTGCAATATGGATGGTAGATATAGGTTTTTGTTATCTGAAATTATAAAAACAGCAAGGTAACTAGTAACAAAAGTGAGAGAAAACGATATTCCAATGCTTAGAAACTAGGCCCAGGGTTCATACTTTCAGTAGTGCAAGTTCTCTCAACAATGATAACATAATTGGATCATATAACAAGCCCTCAACATGCAACAAAGAGTCACTCCAAAGTCACTAATAGCGAAGAACAAACGAAGAGATTATTGTAGGGTACTAAACCATCTCAAAGTTATTCTTTCCATTCAATCCATTGGGCTATTCCTATAAGTGTTACAGACAGCCCTAGAGTTCGTAGTAAAATAACAACTTAAGACACACATCAACCAAAATCCTAATTTCACCTAGATACTCCAATGTCACCTCAAGTATCCACGGGTTTTATTATACGATATGCCTCACACAATCTCAGATTCATCTATTCAAACCAACACAAAGAACTTCATGGAGTGCCCCAAAGTTTCTACCGGAGTGTTAAGACGAAAATGTGTGCCAACCCCTATGCATAGATTACCAAGGTCACGAAACCCGCAAGGTGATCACCAAAACGTACATCAAGTGGATCATGTGAATATCCCATTGTCGCCACAGATAAACACATGCAAGACATACATCAAGTGTTCTCAAATCCTTAAAGACTCAATCCGATAAGATAACTTCAAAGGGAAAACTCAATCAATTCAAAGAAGGTAGAGGGGGAGAAACATCATAAGATCCAACTATAGTAGCAAATCTCGCGGTACATCAAGATCATGCCAAATCAAGAACATAAGAGAGAGAGATAGATCAAACACATAGCTACTTGTACATACCCTTAGCCCCGAGGGTGAACTACTCCCTCCTCATCATGGAGAGCGCCAGGATGATGAAGATGGCCACCGGTGATGGATTCCCCCTCTGGCAGGGTGCCGTAACAGGGTCCCAATTGGGTTTTCATGGATACAGAGGCTTGCGGTGATGGAACTCCCGATCTAGGTCTATTTTGGAAGTTTGGGGATATATAAGAGGTGTTGGCGTCGGGAACAAGTCATGGGGTCCACGAGGCAGCCACGCGGTAGGGGGGCGTGCCCAGGGGTAGGGCGCGCCCTCCACCCTCATGGTGGCCTCGGGACTCTTATGGTCCATCTCCGATGCTCCGTGGGCTTCTTCTGGTCCAAAAACAATCTCCGTAGATTTTTTGGTCAATTGGACTCTGTTTGGTATTCCTTTTCTGGGTTCTAGGTTAATAGGTTAATAGGTTAATAGGTTTGTCCCAAACTCAAAAACAAGGAAAAAAATAGAAACTGGCACTGGGCTCTAGGTTAATAGGTTTGTCCCAAAAATCATATAAAATAGCATATAAAACATCCAAGATAGATAATATAATAGCATGGAACAATAAAAAATTATGGATACGTTGGAGACGTATTAGTCTCCAACGTACCTATAACTTTTGATTGTTCCAGGCTATTATATTATCCATCCTGGATGTTTTATATGCATTATTATGCTATTTTATATCATTTTTAGACTAACCTATTAACCTAGTGCCCAGTACCAGTTGCTATTTTTCCTTGTTTTTGTCTTCCACAGAAAATCAATACCAAAGGGAATCCAAACAGAACGAAACTTTTTGAAGATTTTTCTTGGACAAGAAGACACCTAGGAAGCTTCGGGAGGAGGCTAGAAGGCCCATGGGTGAGCCACAAGCTCACCAGGCGTGCCCTAGGGG
>NC_041381.1:487657891-487670296 GCF_002162155.2 Triticum dicoccoides | reverse complement strand
TCTATAAATACCCAAATATTCCCCGTAGACCAGAGGGCATACCAAAAATACTATTATGCCACCACAAGTTTCTGTTCTCGTGAGATCCCATCTTGGGGCCTTTTCCAGCACTCCGTCAGAGGGGGATTCGATCATGGAGGGCCTCTACACCAACCTTGCCGCCCTTCCGATTATGTGTGAGTAGTTTACCAGAGACCTACGGGTCCATAGCTAGTAGCTATACGACTTCTTCTCTCTCCTTGACCTTCAATACAATGTTCTCCTTGATGTTCTTGGAGATCTATTCGATGTAATCTTATTTTGCGATGCATTTATTGAGATCTGATGAATTGTGGATTTATGATCAGACATCTCCTCTGAACTCTTTTATGCATGATTAAGATAGCTTTGTATTTCTCTCCGATCTATTGATTTGGTTTGGCCGACTAGATCAATTTTTCTTGCAATGGGAGAGGTGCTTTGTAATGGGTTCAATCTTGCGGTGCTTAATCCCAGTGACAGAAGGGGACATGCCACGTATTTGTATTGTTTCCATTAAGGATATAACAGTGGGGTTTATTTCATATTGATTGTTTATCCCTCTACATCATGTCGTATTTCTTAAGGCATTACTCCATTCTTCTTAACTTAATATACTAGATGCATGCTGGATAGCGGACGATGTGTGGAGTAATAGTAGTATATAAAGGCAGGAGTCGGTCTACTTGTCACCGACATGATGCCTATATTTGATCAATGCCTTAGATATTGTCATAACTTTGTGCCTTTTTATCAATTTCTCAACAGTAGTTTGTTTACTCACCGTATGTGTTCTTTCAAGAGATAAGCCTCTAGTGAAAACTATGCCCCCGGGTCTACTCTCATCATATTATCTTTAGATCTATAAAACCAAAAAATACAAAAAATACCTTTCTGCAATTTATTGACCTTTACGTTATTTTGCACTTCTATTTATCTTTTATACCTATCTCTATCAGATCTCAACCTTGCCATTTACTGTGAAGGGATTGGCAACCCCTTTTATCGCGTTGGGTGCAAGTATTTGCTTATTTGTGTAGGTTTAACTATTGGAGACTTGTGTGTTCCTCCTACTGGATTGATACCTTGGTTCTTAACTGATGGAAATACTTATCTCTACTTTGCTGCATCACCCTTTCCTCGTCAAGGGAAAAACCAACGCAAGCTCAAGAAGTAGCTGGAAGAATTTCTGGCGACGTTGCCGGGGAGGATCTACATCAAGCCTACCAAGTATCTATCATAAACTCTCACCTCTTGCACTTACATTATTTGCCATTTGCCTCTCATTTTCCTCTCCCCCACTTCTAAAACATTTTCAGAAAAACATAAAAGTATTTGCCTTTTTATCCGCCTTCTTTCCGTTTGTATTTTCGTTTGCTTTTTGTTTGCTTATGTGCTAGATTGCTTGCTTTAAACCTATTATCATGAATGATTCAAGTATGGCAGAAACAGACGATAGGAGAACTCCTAAAATTGGATGTTCTACTACTCTGGCTGCTAAAATTTTTGTTATGGGACAAGGGAATATTATAGAAAAAAAACATACCGAAATTCTTTAATTGCATTGGAACTTGTACTTGTGATGATGTTGCTATAATTAAAAGACTTAAACTTACGCGTAAGCTATTTTAGCACTTGTTCTTAAACTTGAAAAAATGTTTATTTGTACTCATCCTACTTTGCAAATATTGTTTTATGAGTTGCCCGTTATAAAAGATCTTAGAGGTACCAAAGTAGCTACCCTTGTCCTTATGAATGAGTTTGATTATATAGTGCGGGAAGCTAGAGAGATCTTGGATGTTTATGGTATGAACCGTGAAAACCGGTATTAGATGAGATCCTTTACAATAGTGATTTTTTATGAAGGCATTTGCTTGGCAATGAGTGCATCTTTGATGAGAATCTTAAAAAGGAGATCCCTGTTTTGGATATGATCCAACAAGTTTTCAATGATGTTAATCAACGATATTCTTGGATTGTAGCCGGTAATCAAAGGGGATGTGAAGATCGACAACTTGATAATGATAAAATTTCTATGTATCATGTGTTTCATGTTATATTTGAGAAATTTCCTAACAAAAATACACCTTATGTATTGAATACCAAAGATGACAATACCTAGATCTAGGCATTATGCCTAGCTAAGGGCATAAAACAATAGAACTTGTTGGGAGGCAACCCAATTTTATTTTATGTTTTTTTTGCTTTTTTTCAATAAATATGCAATTATACTTCTATTATGATTGTGTTTTAATGTTTTAATTAGTGTTTGAGCCAAGTAAGACCTTTGGGATGATTTGGGTGATAGTTGATTTGATTTTGCTGAAAAACAGAAACTTTTGCGCTCAGTTATGGAATTTTAGAAATAAACAGAAACATGCTTTTGATCTGATTTTTTTACAGAAGATTGGTATACAAATTTTCTACGATGTCCTATTTTTTCATAATTTTTGGAGTTATAGAAGTTTGGTTGAAGTCCAGATTACTACAGGCTGTTCTATTTTGACAAATTCTATTTTCATTGTGTTGTTTGCTTGTTTTGATGAATCTATGAGTAGTATTAGGGGTTATGAATCATGGAGAAGTTAAAATACAGTAGATATAACACCAATATAAAATTATAATGAGTTTACAATAGTACCTAAAAGTGGTTCTTTGCTTTGTTTCACTAACGGATCTCACGAGTTTTCCGTTGAGTTTTGTTTTGTGAAGTTTTCAAGTTTTGGGTGAAGTTTCGATGGACTATGGAATAAGGAGTAGAGAGATCCTAATCTTGGGGATGCCCAAGACACCCCAAGGTAAAGGACAACCAAGCATCTAAGCTTGGGGATACCCTAGATGTCATCCCCTCTTTTGTCTTCAATACATCCATAAAATTACTTGAGGCTATATTTTTATTCACCACATGATATGTCTTTTTCTTGGAGCATCTTGTATTATATGGTTCTTTGCTTTTTAGTTTGCCACAATCACACCTTTTGAGAGGGACACACATTAATCGTGAATTTATTAGAATACCCTATGTGCTTCATTTATATCTTTTGAGCTAGGTAGTTGCTCTAGTGCTTCACTTATATCTTTTTAGAGCACGACGGTGATTTTATTTTGAAGAAATTAGTGAACTCTCATACTTCACTTATATTATTTTGAGAGTCTTAAAAATATTATGGCAATTTTCTTAGGTTATGAATTTAGTCCTGATATGATGGGTACTCAAGAGGGATACAATAAAAACTTTCATGAAGATCATTGAATATATGAGAAGTTTGATTCCTTGCATTTGTTTTGAGATATAAAGATGGTGATATTAGAGTCATGCTCCCGAGTAATTGTGGATTAGTAAGAATATTTGTGTTAAGGTTTGTATTCCCGAATCATTCACGTATGGTTTCTTGTTATGCGATGAAGTTGGAGCATGATTTATTTTTGATTGTCTTACTTCTGAGTGGCGGTCGGGGACGAGCGATGGTATTTTCCTACCAATCTATCCCCCTAGGAGCATGCGTATTAGTACTTTATTTTGACGGATAACAAACTTTTGCAATAAGTATGTGAGTTCTTTATTACTAACGTTGAGTCCATGGATTATACACACTCTCACCCTTGCATCATTGCTAGCCTCTTCGGTACCGTGCATTTTCTCATCTTGAGAGTTGGAGCAAACTTAGCCGGTGCATCCAAACCCCGTGATATGATACGCTCTTTCGCACATAAGCCACCTTATATATTCCTCAAAAAAGCCACCATACCTACCTATTATGGCATTCCCAAAGCCATTCCAAGGTATATTGTCGTGCAACTTCCACCATTCCATTTTACTGTGACACATACCATCATTGCCATATTGCTTTGCATGATCATATAGTTGACATAGTATTTGTGGCTTGGCCACCGTTCATATTTTTTATACATGTCACGCTAGATCATTGCACATTCCGGTACACCGCCAGAGGCATTCATATAGAGTCATATTTTTTTCTAGTATCGAGTTGTAATTCTTGAGTTGTAACTAAGTAAAAGTGTGATGATCATCACTATTAGAGCATTGTCCTATCTGAGTAAAGGATGATGATGACTCCCCCACAAGTCGGGATGAGACTCCAGACTTAAAAAAAGACCAAAGAGCCCAAAAAACCAAAAAAGAAGAAAAATGAAAAAAATGAGAGAAAAGAGAGAAGGGGCAATGCTACTATCCTTTTACACACTTGTGCTTCAAATAGCACCATGTTCTTCATAATAAAGAGTCTCCTATTTTGTCACTTTCATATATTACTAGTGGGAATTTTTCATTATAGAACTTGGCTTATATATTCCAATGATGGGATTCCTCAAATTTCCCTAGGTCTTCGTGAGCAAGCGAGTTGCATCCACACCCACTTAGTTTTCTTTTTGAGATTTCATACACTTATAGCTCTAGTGCATCTGTTGCATGGCAATCCCTACTCCTTCCATTGACATCAATTTATGGGCATTTACATAGCCCATTGATTAGCCTCATCGGTGTGAAACTTTCTCCTTTTTTTTCTTCTCCACACAACTTCTACCATCATATCCTATTCCACATATAGTGCTATATCCATGGCTCACGCTCATGTTGTGTGTGAAAGTTGAAAAATCTTAACAACGTTAAAAGTATGAACCAATTGCTTGGCTTGTCATTGGGGTTGTGCATGAAAAATAATTTATGTTATGAAGATAGAGCATGACAAGCTTATATGATTTTGTAGGGATAACTTTCTTTAGCCATGATATTTTGAGAAGACATGATTGTTGTATTAGTATGCTTGAAGTATTTCTGTTTTTATGTCAATATTAAACTTTTGTTTTGAGTCTTATGGATCTGCATTTTCATGCCCCAATAAGAAAGATTACATGATAAACATGTTAGGTAGCATTCCACATCAAAAATTCTGTTTTTATCATTTCCCTACTCAAGGACGAGCATGAATTAAACTTGGGGATGCTTGATACGTCTCCAACACATCTATAATTTTTGATTGTTCCATGCTATTATATTACCATCTTGGATGTTTTATATGCATTATTGTAGGATCAAAATTATATCTACAGGGGGGTGATTGGGCTACTTGACCAAATAAAAATCTAGCCTTTTACCAATTTTAGTTTTGGGCAGATTTTAACTATTAGCACAAGTCAAGCAATCAACCTACACATGCAATTCTATGAGTATAGCAGCGGAAAGTAAAACATTGCATATGAAGGTAAAGGGGAGGGTTTCGAGAAGGCAAACGCAATGGAGACACAGAAACTTTTGGCACAATTCCGATAGGTGGTGCTATCGTACGTCCAAGTTGATGGAGACATTAACCCACGACGGGTAACGGCTGCCCTAGTCAATGAAGGGCTCCATGATACGTCTCCTTCGTGTCTATAATTTTTGATTGTTCCATGCCAATATTATTCAACTTTCATATACTTTTGGCAACTTTTTATACTATTTTCGGGACTAACTTATTGATCCAGTGCCTAGTGCCAGTTCCTATCTGTTGCATGTTTTTTATTTCGCAGAAACCCCATATCAAACGGAGTCCAAATGGAATAAAAATGGACATAGATTTTTTTGGAATATTTATGATTTTTGGGAAGAAAAATCAACGCGAGACGATGCTCGAGGGGCCCATGAGCCAGGGGGCGCGCCCAGGGGGGCATGCGCGCCCCAGACCCTCGTGGCCACCCCATAAGGCGGTTGTTGCCCTTCTTTCGCCCCAAGAAAGCTAATTTCCAGATAGAAATCGTGTCCAAAGGACAACCCAATCGGAGTTACGGATCTCCGGGAATATAAAAAACGGTGAAAGGGTAGAATCAGGAACGCAGAAACAGAGAGAGACAGATAGACACGTCCAATCTCGGAGGGGCTCTCACCCCTCCCACGCCATGGAGACCATGGACCAGAGGGTAAACCCTTCTCCCATTTAGGGAGAAGTTCAAGGAAGAACAAGAAGAAGGGGAAATCTGTCCCCCTCACTTCTGGTGGCGCCGGAACGCCGCCGGGGGCCATCATCATCACCGCGATCTACACCAACACCGTTGTCATCTTCACCAACATCTCCATCACCTTCCCCCCTATATATTCAGCGGTCCACTCCCCTGCAACCTGTTGTACCCTCTACTTGAACATGGTGCTTTATGCTTCATATTATTATCCCATGATGTGTTGCCATCCTATGATGTCTGAGTAGATTTTCGTTGTCCTATCGGTGATCGATGAATTGCTATGATTGGTTTAATTTTCTTGTGGTTATGTTGCTGTCCTATTGTGCCCTCCGTGTCACGCAAGCATGAGGGATTCCCGCTGTAGGGTGTTGCAATACGTTCATGATTCACTTATAGTGGGTTGCTTGAGTGACAGAAGCATAAACCCGAGTAAGGGGGTTGTGGCGTATGGGATAAAGGGGACTTGATACATTAATGCTATGGTTGGGTTTTACCTTAATGATCTTTAGTAGTTGCGGATGCTTGCTAGAGTTCCAATCATAAGTGCATATGATCCAAGAAGAGAAAGTATGTTAGCTTATGCCTCTCCCACATAAAACTTGCTATCGGTCTAGTAAAGTAGTCAATTGCTTAGGGACAATTTCACAACTCCTACCACCACTTTTCCACACTCGCTATTTTTACTTTATTGCTTCTTTATCTAAACAGCCCCTACTTTTTATTTACACGCTCTTTATTATCTTGCAATTCTATCCAACAACACCTACAAAGTACTTCTAGTTTCATACTTGTTCTAGGTAAAACGAACGTCAAGCGTGCGTAGAGTTGTATCGGTGGTCGATAGAACTTGAGGGAATATTTGTTCTACCTTTAGCTCCTCGTTGGGTTCAACACTCTTACTTATCGAAAGAGGCTACAATTGATCCCCTATACTTGTGGGTTATCACTCCACCCACGAAGGGTCCACGAATAAGCAACCTTGTCTATACCACCATGGACATCGCCCACGAAGGACTTGTTGTCGGTGTCAAAACCGGCGGATCTCGGGTAGGGGGTCCCGAACTGTGCGTCTAAGACTAATGGTAACATGAGGTTGGGGACACAATGTTTACCCAGGTTTGGGCCCTCTCGATGGAAGTAATACCCTACTTCCTTCTTGATTGATCTTGATGATATGAGTGTTACAAGAGTTGATCTACCACGAGATCAGAGAGGCTAAACCCTAGAAGCTAGCCTATGGTATGATTGTTATTGTGGCCTACGGACTAAACCCTCCGGTTTATATAGAAACCGGAGGGGAGTAGGGTTACACAGAGTCGGTTTACAGAGGAGGAGATCTACATCCGAATCACCAAGCTTGCCTTCCACGCCAAGGAGAGTCCCATCTGGACACGGGATGGAGTCTTCTGTCTTGTATCTTCATAATCCAACAGTCCGGCCAAAGTACTTAGTCCGGCTGTCCGGATACCCCCTTATCCAGGACTCCCTCAATAGCCCCCAAACCAGGCTTCAATGACGAAGAGTTCGGCGCGCAGATTGTCTTCGACATTGCAAGGCGGGTTCTTCTCCAAATCCGGTGCACCCGCCGTAGCGAATAGTGTCCGGCCTCCCAGTAAGGTTGTACTCCTCGGCTTTCGTGCTTCAATAATGGCCACCTCCACGTGTCGATCGAAGACGAGGGGCCGAGGCATTTTTGCATTTGCCACCCTAATCCCGTAGGTGAGCCGTCTATTTGAGGAGACGGGGATCTTCAGATCCAAATTACACCATCTTCCCCCAAGCAAGCATTCCGTAGAGCGCGCCCAAAAGAGGCCATCCCATCATGACCGGTCGCCGCAGCCCTGCTCGCCGCTCCCCCAGCTTGAAGCCAGGGAATTGGGAAAAGTGTTCCATCCCTCACAGCCGCCTAATAGAGCTGGAGACCAAAGGGTTCCTTCCGCCCGCATACATGGTCCTCGTCCGATCCGTACTAGCCACCTATAATGCCGGGGAGCAAGCGGAGAGATTCCCTAACCCATCTTGGGGGGAGCGGGTACGCCTTGTCCCATATGTGCTAGAGGCGTCGGGTTTCCAATCCACCCATTCTTCCGCGGGCTCCTGGAGTTCTACGGTCTCCAGTTGCATAATCTTACCCCCGCCTCCATACTACACATTGCGGGCTACGTTGCCCTCTGTGAGCTGTTCCTGGGTTGCGAAGCTCATTTCGAGCTATGGAAGAGGTTATTTTTCCTCGTCCCTCGCAACCAAGAGGGATCTATATATCAAGTGGGCGGAGCCGAAATATGGCGCATCACCCAGACCGGATACCTGTCCGGTACTCCCAAGAAGGCGTCCGAAGACTGGCTCTTGGAGTGGTTTTATGTTGATGACGTTCCCCTTCTGGACCCAGTCCGGATGGGCCTTCCTGAGTTTACCAATACTCCGATGAAGAAACGCCAAAGCTGGCGCCCTCGGAGCCTCCAGGAGGAAGAAAACATGGAAGTCTTCTATCTTATGAGTCGGATACAAACCCTGGCCAAATCAGGATTGACAATAACCGAAGTTATGTCAATATGCATAATAAGGGGAGTGCAGCCACTTCAATATAGGGGAAAACCCATGTGGCACTTCAATGGAGAAGACGATGCCTGCCGCTGCGGTCGCAAAGGTTTGGACTCCACCACATCTTTGGCAAGGATACTATCTGAATTGTACAAAGGAGAAGAAGAGGAGTTCCTACGCATTAAACTGCGGGATGGATTTTCCATGTACAACCCTCGAAGCTGGGTAAGTTGTCATTTTTTACTCGACTCTATTCGTTCTTTCCTTCTTTTCCACAATTATTTACCTTGCTGTTTCAAAACAGGAACTAAGGAAGGCCGTGAAAGATTTCAACATCCCCTCACCGCAGCCCGAGGATCCCGGCCGGGCTCTCGACCCCGGACTTGAAGAAGATCCGGACATATCCGTGGAATTCGTCGACGGGACTTTCTATCAGGCAAGCAGTGGCGACTCTTTAGCGGCCATCATCGCGGATTATCCCGGACTGCTTCCCGTGTCGCATGTAAGTAATGTCGGGGTTCCAACTTCCAAAAGGATTCCTTCATTTTGCCGTACCTTATGATCACACGCTGTGTTATTTTAGAAACGGCGGTCGGGATGCCGTGGAGAACCCGCGGGGGCCTCTCAGCAAAAGGCGCCTAGATAAGGTAGGCTTAAAAGGAAGGCGGTTAGGAGCAGTATGCAGGCGCAGAGGTATTCATTGAACTTGCCCCGTGGTCTATTTGGTCTATTTGTCGAGGCATGACGGCTTTAATTATGTCCTGTCAGGAAACGCCGGACTATGTCTGAGGACCCTACCGGCCACGCCTCCAGCAGCCGAATTCCTGGACCGGATTCACAGGCGGAGGCTGATGTGGGGACATTGCCAAACTGTCCTCCTGTGGAGGATACGGATATGCTTTCCGCCACAAATTCAGAAGTGGAGAGCGCCATGAATCACCAGCGCCGACGGGCCGTACTCCGTGGTGGTATTTTTTCTGAAGAGGCGTTCAATGCCTTCAATTTCGGACACGCCTATATCCGCGCTGCTCAAGATGGACTTGCCAGAGCAACAGACCAGTATCTGAGGGATATACGGGTAAGAGAATTTAATAAGTATGTGTAGTAGTAGTCCCTGAGACTTGAAACAGTTGGCACAACTGATTTAAGGATCATTAAATGCATAGGTTCTTGTAGAGAAGAATGCCCAGTTGTCTCAAGAGCTGGAGGAGTGTAAGGCCCAAATGACGGCTAATGTAGCCAAACAAGAGGGATCCAAAAAGATTTCTTCTGGTAATAATTTCCTTCTACCAGTTTGTGTGTTCGGCATGGTTTATAAATCTGATGAAATATTCGGCAGACAATCCCGGAGGAAATCCGGAGACTGTGGGAGATAATGAGCTGCATCTGCGAAGTCAGCTGAAGGCGGGCGAACGCATGCTGACGCAGTCTATTCAGGAGAAGAATAAGCTGCAAGATGCTAATCTCCAACTGAGCGTCGAATTGAAAGATGTTCGGGCTCAGCTTGCGGACTCCGTGAAGGAGAACTGGAGGCTTCGACGCGGCATTTATAGTAAGTGCTTGAATGAACTGTGGTATAGTTCGGCAAGGAGGCGTATTGACAGAGTTATGTCTGCAGGTATGTTGATGGGACGCCCTGAAGAGGAGATGCCCGGTTCCGCAGGCGATATGCTGCAAGAGCTTTCACAACAGTACGAACGAGCTCGGCAGGTGATGCAGGGTATTGCCGAGGCCTTGTGGCTGTCCGCTTCCCTGCCAGGAGGCATGAGCGAACTTGTAGAGATGATCAAAGGAGCATAGCGGCGCTTCCGATTATGGAAGGTATCAGCTTGCCGGCAAGGTGCGAGAGAAGCTTGGGCCATGGTGAAGACATGATACACCAAGGTTGACCCGAATCATATGGCCGAAGTTGGACCGGCTGGGCCATATGGACAAGAGATACCCGTTAGTTTGGTGTATGATCAAGTAGCGTTAGCTGCAAAGTATTCCCAGCAAGATTGTAAGCTAGACAGCCTGTTGGATGGTATAGAGGAAGAGTACAGCTAGACTATATAATTATGTAATTTGAATGGGCACATGTACTCCCTAGCCAGATTGAAAATCATTTGTCATGGCAGACCTTTTCGCTTCAGCCCCCGGATCCGACAGTCCGGGGTGTATCCGAATACCCACACAGTTATGAAAAACCGGGGTATGCGTGGAAACCAGGCATAGGGGTCATTAGTGCTTGAACAGACAAGTATCCAACTAGTTATGTTATATTACATGGATAGTAAGAAACATCTTCCAGAGAGAATAGTTCCATTAGGTGTTCCTTTCTCTGGGTACGCATGCATCGATGTGCATGTCAAAACTGCAAATGGAAGCGCAGGAAACAAAACATCTGGGTGTTTTCGTTGTTATGGACTAGAACATCTTTTGTTCAGCGACCGAATATTCCCTTAGGAATGCTAGCTTTCGGCTTCACCCAATCTGAGGTACACATCCGGCTCAACCGGCAGTAACAATCGCAGAGGTGCTCCCCTTATGCCCTAGCCAAATTAATGGGAACGTAGGGCATAAATACAAGAGCCAGGTGAGGGAGTCCTGGATTAGGGAGTATCCGGATAGCCGGACTATATGCATCGTCCAGACTATCGAAGCGTGAAGATACAAGACTCAAGACTTTGGCCCATGTCCGGATGGGACTCTCCTTTGCGTGGAAGACAAGCTTGGCGATCCGGATATTATATTTCCTTCCTTGTAACCGACTCCATGTAAACCCTAGCCCTCTCTGGTGTCTATATAAACCGGAGAGGATGGTCCTTAGAAGGATGATCACAATTACAATCATACCATCATAGGATAGCCCTTAGTGTTTAGCCTCTATGATCTCGTGGTAGATCTACTCTTGTACTACTCATATCTTCAATATTAATCAAGCAGGAAGTAGGGTTTTACCTCCATCGAGAGGGCCCGAACCTGGGTAAACATTGTGTCCCTTGCTTCCTGTTACCATCAGCCTAAGACGCACAGATCCGGACCCCCTACACGAGATCCACCGGTTTTGACACCGACATTGGTGCTTTCATTGAGAGTTCCTCTGTGTCGTCGCTTTGAGGCTTGATGGCGTGTTCAATCACCAACAACACGGTCCAGGGTGAGACTTTTCTCCCCGGACAGATCTTTGTGTTCGGCAGCTTCGCACTGCAGGCCAATTCGCTTGGCCATCTGGAGCAGATCAATAGCTATGCTCCTGGCCACCAGATCAGGTTCGGAAACTTGAACTACACGGCGGATATTCGCGGAGACTTGATCTTCGACAGATTCGGCCCTGCACCAGGAGCGCCGGACAGTCACGACGAGAACGGCCTAGACCTGCTGTTGGACAATGCTCGGAACATCATCCCTGCAATAGCCCGGGATCTAAATCCGGAACAGGTTGCGTTGCCCAAGGACGAAGGGGTAGATCCCGCCCCGCAGGCCGCATACTCATCAGCATTGGAGCCGAACACAGGTCTCACCTATGTGGAGGCCTGTAAACCCGGACCCCCGGACTCGTATCTAGTGGTTGGTTCCGGTCCGCACACTCTTGAGCCAGCCGAGCCAGGTTGGGCTCCAGTAATGGAGTTTACCACTACGGACATCTTTAAGCACTTGCCCTTTGGCGACATGCTGAACTCATTAAAGTCTCTCTCTTTGTCAGGAGGCTCTAGGCCGAACTATGTCCGGCTTGAGTGGAAAGCAGGCGACGAATAAATTCGCTGCCCACCCACCACCCACTTCATTGCTATGATCGATGATTTAACCGACGTGCTTGAATTCGACTTCGAAGACATCGACGGTATGGACGACGATGCTGGAGACGTACAGGAGCCACCGCTCACAGGGCGGTGGACAGCCACCTCTTCA
>NC_041381.1:487621990-487657620 GCF_002162155.2 Triticum dicoccoides | reverse complement strand
TGTCGGTGTCAAAACCGGCGGATCTCGGGTAGGGGGTCCCGAACTGTGCGTCTAGGCGGATGGTAACAGGAGACAAGGGACACGATGTTTTTACCCAGGTTCGGGCCCTCTCGATGGAGGTAAAACTCTACTCCTGCTTGATTAATATTGATGATATGGGTAGTACAAGAGTAGATCTACCACGAGATCAGAGAGGCTAAACCCTAGAAGCTAGCCTATGGTATGATTGTTGTTCGTCCTACGGACTAAATCTCTCCGGTTTATATAGACACCGGAGATGGTTAGGGTTACACAGAGTCGGTAACAATGGGAGGAGATCTACATATCGTGTCACCAAGCTTGCCTTCCACGCCAAGGAAAGTCCTATCCAGACATGGGACGAAGTCTTCAATCTTGTGTCTTCATAGTCTGGGAGTCCGGCCAAAGGTCATAGTCCGGCCATCCGGACACCCTCTGATCCAGGACTCCCTCAGTAGCCCCCGAACCAGGCTTCAATGACGACGAGTCCGACGCGCAAATTGTCTTCGGCATTGCAAGGCGGGTTCTTCTCCAAATCCCATATACTTGTCGAATAGTGTCCGGATTCTGATGAATGTTGCGCTCCTTGGCTTCCGCGCCCAATAATGGCCATCTTCCACGTGTCAAAAGAATGCGAAAAGACAGGTTTTTTTCATTTACCCCCTAGCTGCACAAGTGGGCCGCCTATAAAAGAGGCGGGGATTTAGATCCGAATCACACCATCTTCCCTCTGCGAGCATTCATCGGAGCGCATTCAACAGAGATCCATTCCATCGTGGCCACTCAATGCAGCTCCTCCTCTCGCCCCTCCAGCCCTCGGCCTGGAGATTGGGAGAGGTGTTCCGTCCCGCACAGCGAGCTAGTAGCGCTCCAAACCAAGGGGCTCCTCCCCCCAGCATAATGGTCCCAGTTCGAGCCGGGCTTGCCACCTATAATGGCGGAGAGCAGGCGGAGAGCGTCCCCCATCCCTCCAAAGGAGAGCGGGTATGCCTTGACCCTTATTTAATAAGAGGGCTCGGACTTCCAATCCATCCGTTTCTCCGGGGGCTCCTGGAGTTCTATGGTCTCCAGTTACACAACCTTACGCCTGCCTCCATATTGCATATTGCGGGCTTCGTAGCCCTTTGCAAGCTGTTTTTGGGCGTCGAGGCCCATTTCGCGCTATGGAAGAAGTTGTTCTGCCTCATGCCCCGTTCTCAGGAGGGGTCGATATATCAAGTGGGCGGAGCCGAACTATGGCGCATCGCCGGGACCGGATATATATCCGAAACCCCAAAGGAGGCGTCCGAAGACTGGCCTTCAGAATGGTTTTATATAGAAGACGTCCCTCTGCTGGACCCTGTACGGATCGGCCTCCCTGTCAGGACCCCGATTCTATGCCACACCGATCTAGCATGTAACACCTCATATCACTTTGCGGCCTCACGCACGGTATTCCCATGGGTGTCCCTTACCATGCCCGGGACCGTTTGTGCCTTTTGGAACACGTATATGATAGTGTCGCTAGCATCCATATAACAAAGAACCCGGGCTGACATGGCTACTCGTGAACCCAAAGTGGCACTAACTTACAGGAAAAGGCATACATGACCCAGCATCGAACGTGTCGGTCATCAACGAGTGAATCCGGGCTGTAGCAACTGGGCTAGCAGGACTCCGGTAAACCGGGCTATAGCAGGCTAACAGGACTTCGGTAGACACCGCGTGACATTTCCCCGAAGGGACAGACACAGGAACGAAGAAGGACACATGCCGGCCATCCTAAGTGTTCCGGAGCAGTAGCAAGCTACCAGGGCTCGGTGGAAGCACTAGGAGACATTTCCCGGTAAGAGAGGCTACTAAGGATAAACAACTAGATAGTTAGATCCCACACATAGCAATACACATTACACGTACGCATAACATGCAAGTATGTGTTGTACAACATGGCATCACAGCATAACTCAACAACTCATATAGATAAAGCTCAAAGAGCCATCATAGCATTTATTGCAAACAGGGGTCACAAGACCCATCATACAGAGCATACAAGCAACAAGTGGAAGCATTACATGTCTGGGTACAGACATCTACAAATGAAAAAGGCTGAAGATCCTGACTAACTACAATATCTGATCAAGATCATAGCTGAGGTACAAGCTACTTGTCGAAGTCCATGAGAACACTAGTAAGACCGAAGTCTCCGCTGCAAAAACATAAATAAAGCAACATGAGTACAAAGGTACTAAGCAAGACTTACATCAGATCCTATCATACATGCATTTGTATCAAGAGGGTAATGTGGGGTTTAGTTGCAGCAAGCCAGCTTTGACTCTGTGGCTATCCTGTTCTACGACTACCAGAACTTCTTTGAGGTGATATGGCGCACACGAGTCCACTAATCACCACACAATACACTACTATGGATTCATTCCCGTCTCCCTACAAGAAGGACATCCATAGCAAACACACTTGTCTTGAGCATTTTATAGTATCCACTTCAAGTTGTCTATGTACCATGTAAGCATCCAAGAAGTCCATAACCGCGGACCCGGCTATTCGAATAGATCATGTTAACCCTGCAGGGGTGTACTTCTTCACACACGCTCTCGCCACTTACCGCCATGTGCACGTCATGTATCTCGACAACCTTCAAGCGGAAGCCTGGCAAGGGTGTCGGCCACGACCTGACTAACCACACAAGACTCTAATCCAGGTTTATCGCCTATTCAGGTTCCATCCGCAAGGAGATCCGGACGGGGTGTCGCTCACGGCCCCAAATGATGTGTGCAGGGTTCCCAAGCCCACCTCGCCAGATGGATCTACGCTTGGTAAACCGTGCCACTTGTGCATAGTCTGTCCCAAGCCCACCTGGCCGGGTGCCACTTGGTAGACTACTAACACTACCTACAAACACCAGAAACTAGTTGCGACTCCTGGACAGAGATCAAGTTGGTTAATAAGTCGAGAGGGCTTGGAGCGACCGGAGCCCAATGTGTGGTAGTATCGAGTCATTGGACAACATACATAGAACTCAGTGCTTAAGGACGGTTCCAGTGAGACAACCCACCATGTACTCCTACATGGCCTCTCACCGCTACCTTTACCAAATCGTGTTCACACACTTAACACTCAGCACCAGAACATATCATAACACTCCAATTCATTCCCAATGAATCAGACCTGACACAACTCTAAGAAACAGCAGGCATATCATGGTAGGAACACAACAATGGCTTCAATCAACTCCTACACATGCTAGTGGGTTTCAACTATTTACTGTGGCAATGACAGGTCATGCAGAGGAATGGGTTCAACTACCGCAACACAAAGTAGCAGTTGAATCGTTGTTGTCCCAATGCAATAACAAAGAGCAGGAGCGAGAGACTAGGATTTTATCGGAATGAACAAGGGGGTTTGCTTGCCTGGTATATCAACAAGGAAGGCACTGCTCCTCAGACAGGTACTCTGGAACGGTCTCCGGAGCAGGACCTATCGAGAAGGAACAGTGTCGACAATCAATATACAAGCATATGCAACAATATGATGCATGAACATGGCATGAAGATGTGATGCTATTTGTGCTAATGCTTTTAGCATTCATTTGGTTGAAGTCCATTTGAACCAAGAATTCAGATGCAACTCCAAGTTAGGCCCTTTATAAATGCCATTTTAGTGTTTCACTAAAACAGTAGGTATAAGTTGGTTTGTCATGCATGAAACTAGTACAAATGGATAGATTGCATTTTTCTGATAATTTTTCATATATAAAATATTTCAATCTGAGTTATGGTTTAATTTCTATGATTTTTTGAAGTTTTGCTAATTTTCTGGAATTCCTGATTTAATTTAAATCCAGAAAATAAATAATTGCATCAGCACTGCGTCATGCTTGCGTCAGCAAGTCAACAACGCTGACTGGTCAAACCTGACGTGTGGGGTCCACACGTCAGTGACACCGGTTAAACAGGGGGTTAGTTTTATCCTAATTAAAGGATTAGTGGCACTGGGCCCACTAGTCAGTGTCAGGGGGTTAAATAACCGGTGATTAGCACTAAGCTAATCACCTGACGGGCCGGGCCCACGTGGCAGGGCTCAGGCGACGGGGCTCGCTGCCGGTGACCTCTGGACGCGGCGGAGTCCGCGCCATAGGCCACGGGGGCGGCGTCTGAGAGCACCGGGGCGTAGCCCGGGCTCTCGCGCATCTGGTGGGGCAGGTGGGAGGAGCTGGGGGGACCGGAGCTCGCCGGAGCAAAGCTCACGGCGGCGGCCGGAGCACGGGCTCCGAGCGGGAGCGGGCTGTGGGGCACGGGAAGGCCACTCGAGGGGCTCTGCGGCACCCTCGTGGCACGAGGAGCACCGTGACGAGCTCGGTTGCGGGCTGCGGTGGCCAGGGCGACGGGGGCGACATGGACGGCGGAGAGAGGCTTCGGCCGTGGTGGGGAAAAGGGGCGACGACATGCAGGCGGCTAAATGGAGAGAGGGGAACGGGGCAGGAGCTCACTGCGGTTCCGGTGGCATCTTCAGCGGGCTCGGGGGAGGCCAGACGGCAGCGTGGTGGCGAGGACAATCTCCGGCGGCCGGAGATGAAGACGATGGCGCCGAGGACGAAGCAGAGCTCTCCCGGGTTGCTTGGCTCGGTGAGGAGGGAGAGGGGGTCGCGGCGGAGCTGTCGAGCGCGTCGGGGAGGTGCGGCAGTGGTCGAGGGCGCGGCAACAGTGGCCGGTGGCGGCGGTGGCGCTCGGCCGTGAGAGAGAGAGAGAGAGAGAGAGCGAGGGAGAGGAGAGGAGAGGACCGGGGAGAGTGAGAGGGTCCGGGGGGCGCGTGGTGTGACACCCCAAAAATTTGGCCTTGTTTTAATGAATTAAAAATTTTGCCAGGAATTAAAACTTTGGATTTTTTAGCTCCATTTTGATTTTTTAAATCATCTCCTTCCCTGTTATGATGAGTTTTTCCCAAAGAGAAAACTTTTCAAATATGTTATTGGACTTGTTTAACCTCTCAAGAAAAACTTTCCTTTTATCAGTATAACTAATTAACTAATTTAATTGCTTGATCTTTAAGAATGGATTTTCAAGGTTAAATGGCCTTATTTGAACTACAACCATTTGATAGATTCACTTAATATTCCCACAAAAATTTGGAGATGTCATGTGATGTTTTTAAATCACTTTTGTACAAAAACATCTTTATTTTATGTAATATTTTGAGCTCTACACTCAATTTTTCTTCTCTGGTCCAGAGTGCATTTTGCACTACAACCCATTTAAATATTTCTTTCTGGCCTCCACCAAAATTATGGGATATTGTTAGTAGCATAAGATTCCACATTATGCAAAAACCTCGTGCTGTTCTTTGAAAAATTTGAGTGAATCAACCTCATTTTCATTCTGGACCAACTTGATGGTTTGTACAGCAACCATATTTTTACTTGCTCTTTAACCCTTGATTATTTCTCCTACTTGTAGTCCTCCATGTTAAACCCTTAAGTCCAGGAGCATGAACCTTTTGGATCATTTTTGGTTCATGAAATAATGCTATTTATTTCCTGTCCAGAATTGAGTTTTGTAAAACTTGCACCAACAAGTTGCTGCATTTGACCAACTAACCCCACCACCCTCTTGTACATCTAAAGAGACCACCATCTAGAAGTTTTGACCACTCCAAGACTTGCCTAAGTGCCCTTGGCATTTTGCCAAACACCTTATGGGCAGGGTCTGTTTTGGCATGAATTTTTGGTTTGCACTGTGAACCTGATCCCCTGACCAAACCAGCTTGTCCACTGATCTCCTTGCAAGCCCAAACCTAGACCTGTTAACCCCCAGCCTCAACCGCGACTCCTAGCATGCTCGGGCATTTCGTCGAGCACACTCAGTGCGTGCATGGGACGCGCCCAGAGCGCGCGTATTGCACGACCCGTGCGCCGAGCCGACACGCTAGCCCCATGGTTTTGGCTTGCTCCGCGGCATCACGCCACGCGCTCCCCTTCTCACAGCTACGCGCCAAGCCGCCCCTCGTCGCGCCGGCAGGCCAAGCGCTAGCCGCCGCCGCCGCCCGACAGCCTCTGCCCATGTCGGCGCCGCCGAACCTTCCTCCGCTCGCCACCTGGCCCCTGGAACAGCGCATGCTCATCCGCGAGTGTGTCCACTAGCGCTCGTCGCCGCCACGTCGCCCTGGCTACAGAGAGGAGGTTCGCCGGAGGGCTTATCCACGGCCGCCGCGGAACCGACCTCGACGAGCTATAAAAAGAGGACCCCGAACCCATTCAAGCACACAGGCAATCTTAGAATGCTCCCCTAATTCTCCCGTGACAGCCAATCGACCCGGGGAGGCCTCCTTCCTCATCTCCGGCAACTCCTGCCGCCGCCACCGCCCCGGCCAATCCGGCACCTCCAGTACCTCCCCCTCTCCGTTTTCTCCGCCAGAAACCTCCTCATCCTCCCGTGAACCCTTCCCCCTACTCGATTTTGATCGGGAACCACCGCCGCCTCAAAACCACTTTACCACCGAAGCTTCCCTCCGCCGCGGAGCTTGCCGCCGGCGATTTCCTCCACCTCCGACGACCCTACGACTATCGGAGTGACCACCTCGGCCCCCTGAATCCGCTGGTGGCCTCAGCTTTCCGAACGGAGTCACCGTTCGCCGGCGATGATCGCCGGAGCCCCGCTCCACTCGGGCAGAGGAGTTAGACGACGCGGGCGACTGGTCAAACCTGACCAGTGGGCCAGGCGGGCCCACCGTCAGAGACCCAGTGCCGGTCCACGTGGTTAAGTGGAGGCGTAAAGCCTCAAGTACGCCTCCTCTGCACCGAAAGCGTATTCCCCTCCGAAACGTTTTCTTTTCTGTTTTATTTAAATAACAGATTTTGACGAGAACTTTGACTGGCTATAACTTTTTAAATACAACTCCAAATGAAATGATTCTTTTTCCTGCCTCTCTCAAATTTCACCTAGTTTATTTTAAGATTTATTTGAAAAAAATTCAGAACAACTTTTGGTGCTGTTTTTATTTTGTGTTTTAATTCTTTTATATTGCTAAAATAGGATTTTTGAAGAGAGGAGAAATGTTTCAAGTTTTGGAGTGCACCCTGCCTTTCCACACATTGAAGGCAAGCATTATGAACCCCGGCATAATATTTTTGTGTGTTCGATGACACGTTCATAACATCACCTCACTTTGGGGAAACTTGTTATTTCATGTGATATGATCATATGCATGGGTGCATGTTATTGATTTCCATGCTGTTGGAAATGGACACACTTGTGATGATAATCACCCTCATGAGCCTTGCATGCATACCGGCAGGAACCCGGGAAAAACCTCTGCCTTGGGTAGGCATGAGTTTGTCGCCGGTCACCGTCGGGACGGTTATGTCTGGTATGGCATGGCAAGATGATATGAGCGCTGACTCTGATGGTTGAAATATATATTCGACATGCTAATCATGCAGGGAATACTTAAACCTCCTGAGTCGACCGTAGATCGAGTCTTGTGCCAGTAACCCCCATACTTGTTTCGTACTACCACTCGTCTCTACAGCAAGTAGAGTACGGTTCAGTAAGTTGTCAACCTCTTTCTAGCACACACCGTACAGAGAGGCCATGGTGGAAGATACCGGTTGTAGCTGGTAGGCAGGCCACCTGGTCCGGGGGCATGGGTGTTTCCGGTTGGGACCGAGAGGGGAGGCCACCCCTTAGAGCGTGCGATATAAATTTGATCCCATGCTACGCGAGGTTGTAGCCTCCCCACTTAGAGTTTGCTTAACAGGTGTCGTGGGTGATTCCAGACACGTATGAGATAAGCTGGTGTGTGCGAGTTAGGTGTGTTTTCAACAAAAAGACCGTAGACGGAATTAGTCCCGATGGACTAAAGAAATCCGTTACTCGTGGGTAAAGAGTACACCCTCTGTAGAGATTAAACCTATTCGAATAGCCGTGTCCATGGTTAAGGATTACAGTCTGGGATGGGTCAAGTGTCGGCCTTAGTGTCGGTCTTCGGAGGTGAAACTGTTAACCAGGAATGGAATTACTACTTGTGACTTGTGATAACTATGATTATTATTATTGTTGACTAACCCGTGATATTATGTTATTATCGAGTATCTCTGGGATGGTTCTACCTCCGGGATATTCACTATGATTGTTTATTTTAAAGCCCTTTATGTGGTGTCGCTCAGACGCCCGACTGTGGCATTTCTTTTAAAGCCCTTTATGTGGTGTCGCTCAGACGCCCGACTGTGGCATTTCTTTTAAAGCCCTTTATGTGGTGTCGCTCAGACGCCCGATTGTGGCATTTCTTTTAAAGCCCTTTAGGTGGTGTCGCTCAGACGCCCGACTGTGGCATTTCTTTTAAAGCCCTTTATGTGGTGTCGCTCAGACGCCCGACTGTGGCATTTCTTTTAAAGCCCTTTATGTGGTGTCGCTCAGACGCCCGACTGTGGCATTTCTTTTAAAGCCCTTTATGTGGTGTCGCTCAGACGCCCGACTGTGGCATTTCTTTTAAAGCCCTTTATGTGGTGTCGCTCAGACGCCCGACTGTGGCATTTCTTTTAAAGCCCTTTATGTGGTGTCGCTAAGACGCCCGACTGTGGCATTGCTTGTTATTTGTTTCATAAATTTTAATACTACCATGTTATTGCATTTTTATGAATAACTTGCTTGCACGCATCAGAGTTTCATTTATCTTTTGTGACTGCCGTCATGAGCATAAAATATTTTCAGCACATCATTGTTATATTATTCCTGTGTTCATAATGTTTGCGAGTACATTCAAAGTACTCACTGGCTTGTCCCTGGCTATTGTCTTGGCCAGATTTTCTTGCACGAAGAGGAGCGACGTGATGACAGCCCCGGCACCTAAGTAATGGAGATAGCAGCCTCGCGAAGATAGGAGTTAACCTGGTCAGCTGTTCCCGTGGGAAATGGAGTCGCATAGACACTGATGTTTCACAAACCGCATCCGCCATCAACCACTAGAAACCATTTGTTGTACTCATAGGCCAGAATGGTCTTGTACTACATATGTTGTATTCTGCTTGGAATTTCTGTATCAAGTTGGAGCCTCATCAGCTAACAGTAATCCTGGGGTTGATGAGCACGACGGTCTTTTCTTTAAATTTATTACCCGGAAAACCCGGTCGTGGCACGTGGCAACGTGCAGGGCGTCCAGGGCGGCGAGAGGGAGAAGCAGGAGGTGGCGGGAGACGTGGCCGCGGGTGAGCAAGCGCGCGACACACATAGTGCCAGTAGGCACGAGGAAGAAGACAGAGGAGGAGGCGGGCTGCGCTGCTGCTGGGCTGCACAGTAACGAGCTGCACAGGGAGGTAAGCGCTAGGTAGGTTCCCTTTTCCTATTTCTTTTTCTATTTTCTGACATTTGTTTTGATTTAATAAAAATACTAAATCATTTTATTTACTTATGCCAATATTTGTAGGAACTAGTGGTATTATTCCAGAGCTCCTCAACAAATGGCATAATTTTTTGGACATATATTATATATATAACAAATATATATCCAATGCAAATAATTATGCATTAATTCCAAATGCCCAAAATAAATACTTATGAGCTCCTAAAAATATTGGTTTGATTTTTATCTCTGTCCAATATTTTCAGAGAGCAACATGAGCATTTTCTTGGACCTTTTTGGAGCAATTTTTATTTGGGTCATTTCCAAAAATGATTCTGAGGGTTTCACAAATCCCCATTTCATGTTTAAATGGAATTTAAACATGATGCACAAATGACTAGCTAGCCTCGAGCATACCAGAACTAGGGATGTGACAACTCGCCCCCACTTGAAAGAATCTCCTCCCGAGATTCAGGGGTCGACGGAAAGAAAGCGGGGTACTCCAGTCGAAGACGATCTTCTTGCTCCCAGGTAGCTTCTCTCTCGGAATGATGAGACCACTGAACTTTGGGAAACTTGATGTTATGACGTCGAGTGGCACGCTCTGCTTGATCAAGAATGCGAACCGGATACTCTCGATATGTGAGGTTATCTTGGAGATCAAGCATTTCGTGGTCCACTCCACGGATAGGATCCGAGAAGCAACGCCTGAGTTAAGAGACGTGGAAGACATCATGAACTCTGGAAAGATGTGGGGGTAGTTCCAACTGGTAGGCAACATCTCCTCGTTTAGCGAGAATGCGAAAGGGACCAATGTAACAAGGAGCCAACTTGCCCTTGATACCGAAACGATGGGTACCCTTCAAGGGAGTAACCCGAAGGTAAGCTTTGTCGCCAATTTCATAGGTCATATCCTTATGATGACGATCATACTGGCTCTTTTGACGAGACTAGACTGTTTTCAAATTCTCACGAATGATGCGAACTTGCTCTTCTGCCTCCTGGATCATATCCGGTCCAAAGAATTGTCTTTCACCGGTTTCTGACCAGTTCAAAGGTGTTCGACATCTTTGTCCATAGAGAACCTCAAAAGGAGCTTTCTTGAGACTGGATTGATAGCTATTGTTATACGCAAACTCGGCGAAAGGAAGACATTTCTCCCAATCCATACCGAATGAGATAACGCAAGCTCTAAGCATGTCTTCAAGAATTTGGTTGACCCTTTCCACCTGACCACTCGACCGAGGGTGGAAAGCGGTACTGAAGGAAAGATGGGTTCCCATGGAAGTTTGGAAACTCTCCCAGAAATGAGAAGTGAAAAGAATGCCACGGTCTGAATTGATCTCTAGTGGAACACCATGAAGTGACACTATTCGAGAAATGTATAAGTCAGCGAGCTGACTAGCAGTGATACTCTCTCGAACAGGAAGGAAGTGAGCCACTTTGGAAAGACGATCAACGACTATGAAGATAGCGTTATTCCCTTTCTTGGTCCTAGGAAATCCGGTGATGAAGTCCATACCAACTTTATCCCATTTCCACTCAGGAATGGATAAGGGCTGAAGGTTGCCAGCAGGTCTCTGATGCTCTGCCTTAACGCGACAGCAAACGTCACAGTTGGCAATGAACTGAGCGATTTCTCTCTTCATCCTAGTCCACCAGAACCTCTGGCGTAGGTCCTGATACATCTTAGTACTACCGGGATGAATTGTGAGAGGAGATTCATGTGTCTCCTTAAGGATCAGCTGTCGCAGATGTTGATTCTTGGGAATCACCAAGCGATTCTCAAGGAAAACAACACCACGATCATCCATAGAGAAACATCCACCAACTCCCTTCTTAATGTTTCTCTTGATCCGGGAAATTCCCGTGTCCTGCTTTTGAGCTGCGATAATCCGATCCTCAAGATCAGGTTCCGCCACCAAGGTAGAAAGGAATCCGCGAGGAGCTATGTGAAGGTTAAGCTTACAAAATTCCTCATGGAGAAGTTGTTGGCCCTATTGCAACATAAGATTGTTGCAATAGTATTTACGACTTAGCGCATCAACCATGACATTGGCTTTGCCAGGAGTGTAGGTAATCCCTAGATCATAATCTGAGATCACTTCCAACCAACGTCTTTGCCTAAGGTTCAGATCTGGTTGTGTGAAAATATACTTGAGACTCTGGTGATCGGTGTAGATCTCACAACGTTTACCAAGAAGGTAATGTCGCCAGGTCTTGAGTGCATAGACTACGGCTGCAAGCTCTAGATCATGTGTAGGATAATTCTCCTCATGTGGATGCAACTGTCGAGATGCATAGGCAATCACATGACGATCCTACATAAGAATGCAACCTAGTCCCTGTCGTGAGGCGTCGCAGTAGATAACAAAGTCCTTTGTGAAATCCGGTGGCACAAGTATGGGAGCAGAAGTCAGGCGTCTTTTTAGTTCCTGAAAACTGTACTCACACTGTGGGGACCACTCAAACTTTTTATCTTTCTTGAGAAGTTCCGTGAGGGGTTTGGCTACTTTGGAGAAGTTTTCAACAAAACGGCGGCAATAGCTGGCTAGACCAAGGAAGCTCCTAACTTGTTTAACGGTTTCAGGTGGAGTCCAATAGAGAACGGCCTTAACTCTCTCGGGGTTGACAGCAATGCCCTTACCAGAGATTACGTGGCCTAGGTAGGTCACTTCTGGCAACCAAAATTCGCACTTGGAGAACTTGGCATAAAGGCGGTGCTCTCTGAGTTTTTCTAACACAAGTCTAAGATGTTCGACATGCTCTTCCTCGTTCTTCGAGTAAATAAGAATATCATCGAGGTAAACCACGACGAACTTATCTAAGTACTCCATGAAGATCGAGTTCATCAAGCGGGAGAATGTAGCTGGAGAGTTGGTTAGACCGAAGGACATGATGGTGTACTCGTACTGACCATAACGAGTGACAAAAGTCGTTTTAGGGATGTCCCCTTTTCTGATCTTGATTTGGTGGTAGCCTAACCACAAATCCATCTTGGAGAAGACCGAGGATCCAGCGAGCTGATCATACAGGTCGTTGATCCTGGGGAGCGGATACTTGTTCTTTATCGTGACCAAATTAACGGGACGATAATCTACAACCATCCGGCCCGTACCATCCTTCTTCTTGACGAAGAGTACGGGGCAAGCCCAAGGAGAAGAACTAGGACGGATGAAACCCTTTTGCAAGGACTCATCAAGTTGTTTCTTAAGCTCAGCTAGTTCTAAAGGTGCCATCTTGTAAGGTCTCCTAGAGATTGGAGCAGTTCCTGGGATAAGGTCTATGACGAACTCTACATCTCTGTCAGGTGGAACACCTGGCAGTTCCTCTGGAAAGACATCCGGAAAATCACGGACTACCGGGATATCTTCAAGGTCTGGAAGAGGGCTGGCATTAAGAGAATAGAGCTGATGCTTAGCAACTCTAGTGGAGACAGTGACTATCTTGCCAGATGGATGTGTAAGCTGAACAGACCTGGTGAAACAATCAATCTTGGCATGATGAGCTCTCATCCAGTCCATACCCAAGATGATGTTAATATCCGAAGACTTGAGAGATATCAAGGAAGCAAGGAATACAAGTCTGTCAACATGGATTTCATTGCCATAACTTATTCTGGAGGTTTGCCATTTGGATCTAGGAGTTTGAATAAGTAGCGGGGAGGGCATATCACGAAATGACATGTCGTGCAAGCGGGCATAAGTTTCAGATATGAAGGAATGAGACGCTCCAGTATCAAACAGAACCGATGCTGGATGACAGTTGAGAAGGAGTGTACCAAGAACGACATCCGGATCATCATGAGCGTCTTTAGCTGAGACGTGATGCATGCGTTCACGTTCAGTGGGAGCTGACTTGACACTAATCATCTTGCGTGATGGCTTACCATGGCCAACGGACTTCTCGGGCTGGGGTGGAGCAACACTGGTCTAAGTGCAAATACGGGCAATATGGCCAGGCTCTCCGCACTTGTAACAAATCTTGGAGGTAGGATGTGGACCCGCATTGGCAGGCGGTCCACCAATAGGCCTGGGTGGAGCATACTGCTGAACTGGCTCAGGTGCCACATAAGATGGCCTCGGTACATATCCGGGTGGAAGAGCGGAGTTCGGAACCCAAATCCGGCGCTTCTGAGAACTAGAACCGGAGGAAGATCCCAAATCACGGGTGTGCTTACGAGACTCCTCGTAAGTGAGATGATATGTCTCTGCATTAATAGCCTTGTTCACAAGAGCCTGGAACGTGTTGCAATGGTGCAAGTGGAGATCACATCGCAACTTGGGGTTGAGACCCTTCCGGAACCTAGCCTGCTTCTTGGCGTCCGTGGACACCTCTTCTGTGGCATAGCAGGCGAGGTTCTCAAACTCTCAACTGTAAGCATCAACAGCCAACTTACCCTGGGTGAAACTACAGAACTCTTCTCTCTTGCGATCAATGGGAGCCAGAGGAATGTGATGCTCGCAAAAAGCCTCAGTGAAATCTCTCCAGGTAGGTATCTGGCCAGCTGGAAGCATAGCCTCATAGTTCTGCCACCAAAGATTAGCAGGACCTTCCAGGTGGTATGTGGCATAGGTGACCTTGTCATCTTCAGCTACGTTCGTGGAACGCAACTTATGAGTGATACTACGGAGCCAGTCATCTGCATCGAGTGGCTCGATGGAATGATGAAAGGTAGGTGGGTGCAAGTGAATGAAGTCATGAATGGTTACAGACCCTTTGAACCGATGTGCGGTGTTCTCCTCGATACGTGCCAACAAGCGGTTAGACTCACGCTTGTTCCTCTCCATCTCTAACATGAACTCTGTCAATGAAGGTTGATCGGGAGGATCCTCATCCCTACCATCTCCGTGGTTCTGGCTACGAGCAACAGAACTTTGCTTAACTAACGACATCCTGAGAAACGAAACCAGGGACAGATCAGCATCTACTATAGACTGTAGAATGTAGGATAAGGAAATTAGTAACTCTCGAACTCCTAGGGCAATTCCGGCAGCATAACGGGAGTAAAATGCTCAGAATGAGACATCCTGCTAAAATGGAGTAGTACAACAACTCAACATCACCACTCAAGGTTCTGAGATCACACTATACAGACTACACCGGAAGTACTCGAAACTGGGATATGACTCTGATCAACCAATCCTATGGGACTACGGAGTGGTAACACGTGATCCTGATAGACGGAAGAGAAAGCCTAGTTACTTAACCCCATCGGAAAGATAGGATGACTCAGATCAGAAGGCCATGAGGTATAAGGAGTAAAAAGAGCCTTACGTTCCTTCCCACAATCAATTCCCTTACATAACTAAAGAACTTCTAGACTCAACTTCGACCATTTTGGCTTGGTAATCCTACAGGCAGTCAGACTCTGATACCAAAGCTGTCAGGACCCTGATTCTATGCCACACCGATCTAGCATGTAACACCTCATATCACTTTGCGGCCTCACGCATGGTATTCCCACGGGTGTCACCTTACCATGCCCGGGACCGTTTGCGCCTTTTGGCACACGTATATGATAGTGTCGCTAGCATCCATATGACAAAGAACCCGGGCTGACATGGCTAGTCGTGAACCCAAAGTGGCACTAACTTACAGGGACATGCATACATGACCCAGCATCGAACGTGTCGGTCATCAGCGAGTGAATCCGGGCTGTAGCAACTGGGCTAGCAGGACTCCGGTAAACCGGGCTGTAGCAGGCTAACAGGACTCCGGTAGACACCGCGTGACATTTCCCCGAAGGGACAGACACAGGAACAAAGAAGGACACATGCCGGCCAGCCTAAGTGTTCCGGAGCAGTAGCAAGCTACCAGGGCTCGGTGGAAGCACTAGGAGACATTTCCCGGTAAGAGAGGCTACTAAGGAAACTAGATAGTCAGATCCCACACATAGCAATACACATTACATGTACGCATAACATGCAAGTATGTGCTGTACAACATGGCATCACAGCATAACTCAACAACTCATATAGATAAAGCTCAAGAGCCATCATAGCATTTATTGCAAACAGGGGTCACAAGGCCAATCATACAGAGCATACAAGCAACAAGTGGAAGCATTACATGTCTAGGTACAGACATCTACAAATGAAAAAAGGCTGAAGATCCTGACTAACTACAATATTCGATCAAGATCGTAGCTGAGGTACAAGCTACTTGTCGAAGTCCATGAGAACACTAGTAAGACCGAAGTCTCCGCTGCAAAAAGATAAATAAAGCAACATGAGTACAAAGGTACTCAGCAAGACTTACATCATATCCTATCATACATGCATTTGTATCAAGAGGGTAATGTGGGGTTTAGTTGCAGCAAGCCAACTTTGACTCTGTGGCTATCCTGTTCTACGACTACCAGAACTTCTTTGAGGTGATATGGCGCACACGAGTCCACTAATCACCACACAATACACTACTATGGATTCATTCCCGTCTCCCTACGAGAAGGCCATCCATAGCACTCACACTTGTCTTGAGCATTTTATAGTATCCACTTCAAGTTGTCTATGTACCATGTAAGCATCCAAGAAGTCCATAACCGCGGACCGGGCTATTCGAATAGATCATGTTAACCCTGCAGGGGTGTACTTCTTCACACACGCTCTCGCCACTTACCGCCATGTACACATCATGTATCTTGGCAACCTTCAAGCGGAAGCCTAGCGAGGGTGTCAGCCACAACCTGACTAACCACACAAGACTCTAATCCATGTTTATCGCCTATTCGGGTTCCATCCGCAAGGAGATCCGGCCGGGGTGTCGCTCACGGCCCCAAATGATGTGTGCAGGGTTCCCAAGCCCACCTCGCCGGATGGATCTACGCTTGGTACACCGTGCCACTTGTGCCTAGTCTGTCCCAAGCCCACCTGGCCGGGTGCCACTTGGTATACTACTAGCACTACCTACAAACACCAGAAACTAGTTGCGACTCCTGGACAGAGATCAAGTTGGTTAATAAGGCGAGAGGGCTTGGAGCGCCCGGAGCCCAATGTGTGGTAGTATCGAGTCATTGGACAACATACATAGAACTCAGTGCTTAAGGACGGTTCCAGTGAGACAACCCACCATGTACTCCTACATGGCCTCTCACCGCTACCTTTACCAAATCGTGTTCACACACTTAACTCTCAGCACCAGAACATATCATAACACTCCAATTCATTCCCAATGAATCATACCTGACACAACTCTAAGAAATAGCAGGCATATCATGGTAGGAACACAACAATGGCTTCAATCAACTCCTACACATGCTAGTGGGTTTCAACTATTTACTGTGGCAATGACAGGTCATGCAGAGGAATGGGTTCAACTACGCAGTACAAAGTAGCAGTTGAATCGTTGTTGTCCTAATGCAATAACAAAGAGCAGGAGCCAGAGAGTAGGATTTTATCGGAATGAACAAAGGGGTTTGCTTGCCTGGTATATCAACAAGGAAGGCACTGCTCCTCAGACAGGTACTCTGGAACGGTCTCCGAAGCAGGACCTATCGAGAAGGAACGGTGTCGACAATCAATACACAAGCATACGCAACAATATGATGCATGAACATGGCATGATGATGTGATGCTGTTTGTGCTACTGCTGTTAGCATTCATTTGGTTGAAGTCCATTTGAACCAAAAATTCAGATGCAACTCCAAGTTAGGCCCTTTATAAATGCCATTTTAGTGTTTCACTAAAACAACATGTATAAGTTGGTTTGTCATGCATGAAACCAGTACAAATGGATAGATTGCATTTTTCTGATAATTTTTCATATATAAATTATTTCAATCTGAGTTACGGTTGAATTTCTATGATTATTTGAAGTTTTGCTAATTTTCTAGAATTCCTGATTTAATTTAAATCCAGAAAATAAATAATTGCATCAGCACTACGTCATGCTTGCGTCAGCAAGTCAACAGCGCTGACTGGTCAAACCTGACGTGTGGGGTCCTAATTAAACAGGGGGTTAGTTTTATCCTAATTAAAGGATTAGTGGCACTGGGCCCACTGGTCAGTGTCAGGGGGTTGAATAAGCGGTGATTAGCACTAAGCTAATCACCTGATGGGCCGGGCCCACGTGGCAGGGCTCAGGCGACGGGGCTCGCCGCCGACGACCTCTCGATGCGGCGGAGTCCGCGCCACAGGCCACGGGGGCGGCGTCTGAGAGCACCGTAGCATAGCCCGGGCTCTCACGCATCTGGTGGGCAGGTGGGAGGAGCTGGGGGGGTGACTTGGGGAGAGTCAATTTCTCTTGGATCGGGTTTAAGCCCAATCTAATCGTAGTCTATAGCCACTCCCAGGGCGGCGATGTGATCCAGGAGCTCATTTAAGGAAGAGAGCTCCATCGGATCGAACTGCTCGGCGAGTTCCGAGTCGACGTGGAGATTGCTTTTGATGACCCCGAGAAGTCATCGTCGGTGCGGCGGCTGAACAGGCGGTCATAAGAAAACCGCCTAGCCGGAGAGTTTGGCCGATAGCCAAAGCTCCTTTGGCAAGAGTGCCGTCTTTAAAGACGGGACGTGGCATCCTTCCTGATGGCGACAACAAAGTGGAACTCTCAATGAAAGCACCAATGTCGGTGTCAAAACCGACGGATCTCGGGTAGGGGGTCCCAAACTGTGCGTCTAGGCGGATGGTAACTTGAGACAAGGGACACGATGTTTTTACCCTGGTTCGGGCCTTCTCGATGGAGGTAAAACCCTACTCCTGCTTGATTAATATTGATGATATGGGTAGTACAAGAGTAGATCTACCACGGGATCAGAGAGGCTAAACCCTAGAAGCTAGCCTATGGTATGATTGTTGTTCGTCCTACAGACTAAATCTCTCCGGTTTATATAGACACCGGAGAGGGTTAGGGTTACACAGAGCCGGTTACAATGGGAGGAGATCTACATATCGTATCACCAAGCTTGCCTTCCACGCCAAGGAAAGTCCTATCCGGACACGGGACGAAGTCTTCAATCTTGTGTCTTCATAGTCCGGGAGTCCGGCCAAAGGTCATAGTCTGGCCATCCAGACACCCCCTAATCCAGGACTCCCTCACCCGCCAAGGTAATACCGGTACTGGAGACAAAAACAATTCGGACGGTGCCTACAATGAATACAACCCCGAACAGCCCGCCTTCGAGCAGGCCGAGCAGGAAGATGGGCAGGACAGCCCAGATGAACAGGCGACGGACGGGTATCCGGGGGAGGACAACTACATGCCTTCCTCTGAAGACGAGATTAGCCTCGGCGATGACAAGTTCGGCGTGCCCGAGGACCCCGCGGAGCAGGAGTGCTTCAGGCGCCGGCTTATTGCCACTATGAGAAGCCTGAAGAAGAAGCAGCAGCAGCTTCAAGCTGATCAAGACCTGCTCATAGATAGATGGATAGAAGTCCTGGCAGCCGAGGAATATGGATTCGAGCACCACATGGCTGACCGGCCGCCTCGAGGCCGGGATAAAACGGCATATCAGCCCGAATACCAGCCTGCACCCCTGCGCCAGTTTACTATGGCCCCGGGCAATACTCAGGACCTGCGCGATAAACTGGATAACGCCGCAGGACAACCAAGATCGATCTACGGATCACGGGGCGCGCTGTAGCACATGACGATGACCGTCATACCGGATACACTAACAGCAAATCCGGGCGGGTCGAATATAACCAGTCAGATGCAGCCAGACTGCATCGCAACATAGCCCGACACAGAGGTGCCGCACACCCCCTCCGCTTCACCGATGAAGTGATGGATCATGAATCATACGATGAAGGGTTCAAACCCGTAAACATCGAATCATACGATGGCACAACAGACCCCACGGTATGGATTGAAGATTTCCTTCTCCACATTCACATGGCCCGCGGAGACGATCTACATGCCATCAAGTATCTTCCCCTTAAGCTCAAAGGACACGCCCGGCACTGGCTAAACAGCCTGCTTGCAAATTCCATTGGCAGTTAGGAAAACCTGGAAGACGCATTTCTTGACAACTTCCAAGGCACATATGTGCAACCTCCGGATGCCGATGACTTGAGCCACATTACTCAACAGCCCGAAGAATCAGCCAGGAAATTCTGGAATCGGTTCCTAACTAAAAAGAACCAAATAGTCGACTGTCCAGACGCCGAAGCCCTGGCGGCCTTCAAGCATAATATCCTTGACGAGTGGCTCACCCGACACCTCGGCCAGGAGAAACCCAAGTCTATGGCAGCTCTCACGACACTAATGACCCGCTTTTGCGCGGGCGAGGATAGTTGGTTGGCTCGCAGCAGCACTACGCCACATTCTTGCATGTTAGATGTCCGTGACAATAACGGCAAGATACGGCGCAACAGACACAAGCGACGGAACAATGGCGACAACACCGAAGACACGGCGGTCAATGCAGGATTCGGTGGATCCAAATCCGGTCAGAGGAAGAAGCCATTCAAAAGAAACAATCAGGGACCGTCCAGTCTAGACCGTATATCGGAGCGCTCGTGCCAAATTCACGGCACCCCGGACAAGCCAGCCAACCACACCAACAGAGACTACTGGGTATTTAAATAGGCCGACAAAATAAACACCAAAAACAAGGACAAGGGGCTGCACAACAACGATGACGAGGAGCCCCGGCGTCTGAACAAGGGGGGGGGGGACAGAAGAAATTCCCCTCCCCCCAGGTGAAAATGGTCAACATGATCTACGCCACCCACATCCACAAGCGGGAACAGAAGCAAGCACTACGGGACGTCTACGCGATCGAGCCAGTCGTCCCCAAATTCAATCCATGGTCAGCTTGTCCGATCACCTTTGATCGTAGGGATCATCCTACTAGCATCCGTCATGGCGGCTCATCCGCATTGGTTCTAGACCCAATCATAGACGGATTTCACCTCACAGGAGTCCTTATGGACGGAGGCAGCATCCTGAACCTGCTTTACCAGCATACTGTGCGCAAAATGGGCATCGATCCTTAAAGGATTAAGCCCACCAAAACCACCTTTAAAGGTGTAATTCCTGGAGTAGAGGCCCGTTGTACGGGCTCTATAACATTGGAAGTGGTCTTCGGATCTCCGGATAACTTCCGACGTGAAGAGCTAATCTTCGATATCGTCCCTTTCCAAATTGGTTATCACGCACTGCCCGGACGAACCGCGTTCGCTAGATTCAATGCAGTGCCACACTATGCATACCTCAAGCTCAAGATGCCAGGCCCGCGCGGGGTCATAACAGTCAATGGAAATATGGACTGCTCTCTCCGTACAGAAGAGCACACTGTAGCCCTTGCGGCAGAAGTACAATGCGGCCTCCTCCGGCAAGCCACCAATCCGGTGATGACAACCTCAAGCTCCGTCAAGCGAGGGCGGAACACCCCGCAATAGGATCAGCAGGCATGCCAAGAGCATGACTAGCAGTCCGGCCTCCGCTCAAATCCCATCAAAGCAGCATTCGTGCGACGCGTACACAATTACACACTCAAAATACCATGGGCACAGGCGGAGGCGTAGCAGTGGCTCAGTCAACAGTACGGTATTGCTTCGTAACCTTTCCTTTTACCTTTAAGGACATTGCTTTAGTCCAGCTTCTCCAGAAGAGCTGGATTGTCGGACTTACATAGGAGAGAAAGCCAAGGAGGCAACATGCTTTGTGCACAGAAGGAAATACCCAGGTGGAATCTATTTACGATCGTTGTAGCTACTTTATCTATCTGTACGTAGCCTACCTCTGTATAGGGTATGTCAAATAATCCTTTTTATCTCCGCTTAATGCATTCATCTTAAACATATGCTTAAACGTATTATTCATCAATGAGAGATCATATATAGCGTCATCTTATTATTCTTATTTGAGCATTCTTTCTTACAAATGTCTTTTAATATTGCATCCGTACACTTTGGTACGTTTAGTTTGCCAGGGGCTTCTTATGGCACCCCATAATACGGCAAGACAAGTTCGAGCACTTTCAACAGTGCGGCACCCCGAACTTATAGCATTATATACATCAGCTCCGAATCATGTCTTGGGTCTACAGTTGGGATAGCCCGGCTCCCTTGTTTTGGTGCCTTACGTTCCGTTATATCGGCTAAGGTAGCGCAGGGAGAAGTACTGCGATTGTGCCCTGGTTCTTCCGGACGAGCACCTCAGTAGAGAAAGCCGAAAACTGACCGGCATGATGTGGCGAGAGCTGGACGCTGTTCGAGAGGTCTTAAAATCCTTAAAGATTTTTCTGCTTTAGGCGATAATTTGGCTTCATCCGATCTAGGCGTATATAGCGCCCCAATTTGGCCTTCCGGATTCTAGGGGCTTCACCGAAATTTAAAATTGTAGACTTCTATGGCTAAGTGAAGGTTATAAAGCCGCATAGTCCGATTTCCTTCTTCGCTGCGCTGGACACCTCATTAAGGGACCAAACATTTGGATAAAGAGTGTCTGGGTTATCCACGAACACCCCATTACTAGTTACATGGGGGCGGAAGCCGACGACTGGCCTACTTTTAGAATTTGATAAACAGCTGCACAGAAGGTAATATTTTAAATAACAAAAGCGCTACTTAGCACAAGTAACTTCGTCTTTCAATTACAAACATGACAGAAGTGAATTCATTCAAAAATTATGTCCTTGGTACATTCATCGGCCACGAGGCGAGCACCCTTCATAACGCCATCATAATACTTCTCGGGAATGCGATGCGGCTTGCCCTCTGGCGGCCCGTCCTTCACCAGCTTCACCGCATCCAGCTTGCCCCAATGCACCTTCACACGGGTAAGGGCCCGACGGGCACCCTCAATGCAAACGGATCGCTTGATGACTTCCAGGCGTGGACAGGCATTCACCATCCGCTTGATTTGGCGGAAGTAGCTGGTGGGCAGGGGCTCACCAGGCCACATCTGGACTATGAAATCCTTCATAGCCACTTTGGCCGCCTTGTGGAGTTCGACCAACTGCTTCAGTTGGTCACTCAGAGGCGTTGAATGTTCGGTGCCAGCATACTGGGACCAGAACATCTTCTCTATTGAGCTCCCCTCCTGGGCACGGTAGTACTCCGTGGCATCTGATACGCTGCGTGGCAGATCTGCGAATGCCCCTGGAGAGCTCCGGACTCGGGTAAGTAAAAGAAACGCCTCTTCCACATGTTTGCTTTGCGTAAAGAATTTCTTACCCGCCGTTATATTTTTGGCCTCCTGGATTTCCTGCTGTGCCCTCTCGGCTCCTTGGCATCTTTTTTACTTGTAAGGGCCTTCGCAAGCTCGGCCTCTTTTGCTTTAAGCTCATGCTCCACGGACTCGACCTTTTTGCCGAGCTCCTGGAGCTCTTCTTGTACCTCGCCCACACGGGCTTCTTGCTTTTTTGCGCTCCTTGCATTCCAAGGCCGCCTTGTGTTCGGCCTCGTACAACGCTTTCTTGAGAGACGCCACTTCGGTGGTGGCCTCTGTTACCAAATCATGACGCTTCATCGTTAGCATATTTAAATTTTATCTGCCATTCATTATATAAGAGAGGGGAAACATTCACCTTTGCTCTCTTCGAGCTGCCTCCTCGTGAGGTTGAGCTCTCCGTGCGCCTGCTCCAGGTCCTATCTCAGTCCGGCGATCTCGGCCGTACGGACCACAGCGGCAAGCAGCACAACCTGCTTATTCAAATTCAAACTTATTGTTAAACTCCTACGGATTATAATTGACCCTCCGTCTGGTTTTTCCTTCCGAACACCAAACAGAGTATCAGGGGCTACTACCTATCGGGTGGTAATTTCACACATTTTTACTACTTACCTCAAAGCCTATTAGGAGGCTGGTGCAGGCTTCGGTTAGTCCGCTCTTGGCGGACGAAACCTTCTGAATCACCACACTCATGACAGTACAGTGCTCTTCATCTATGGAAGCGCTGCAAAGCGCTTCCAGCAGACGATCCAACACCTCGGGCGTAGCGGAAGTACTCGGCACAGACGGCTCGCCCTCCTTAACAAGGGGCTGTCCGCCTGAGTCTGGAACCACGGGAGGTTCTGGAACGGTGTTTCGCTGTGAGTCCAGCTTACTGTGACTCTCACCAACACAATTCGCGAGGACCTTGAACCCCGCGTGTCCGACGTTTGGAATGCCGCCTTGGGGCGCCTCCAGATCCACCTCCCCCCGCTCGGGGAGCCTCTGGGACAACACCTCCGTGTCGTCCGCAGGCCGAGGAGAAGTGGCTGTTGGGAGTGAGTTCATTGCTGACTCACTCAAGGACCCGTCCGAAGATGACACCTCGGGATGGGCCCTGGCCGGACTGCATAGAAGTTCGGCGTTATAACAAAACTATGAAGCAAAATTACGATGGAGTGCGGATACTTACGATCGCACTAGGGGCTTCTTCTTAGGCAGCCCCCCTCCTCGCTATCGGCGGCGGTGGCGGAGTAGTCCGGAAGGGACACCTTTCCCTTCTTGGACGTCTCAATCTCCCCTTTCGGGGCAGCCTTCCTCTTTTTCTCCCCCCCCCCCCCGATACGAGGAGGTGGAGTTTCTTCTTGTTTAACCCCACCTCCGCGGGAGGAATCTGGCCCGTCGTCATCGGACAACGAGGGTATGACGGCCTTGTGCCGGGGGCCTCTCCTAGTCCACTGGTCCGCCCTCTCAGGCCCCTCGACCTTTCTGGAAGGGGCGGCCTCCTCTTCTTCTTCTTCTTCCCCTTCGGGGGAGGAGTGCACCTCATCGTCTTCGGACGAGGCTTGCGCAACCTTAAGTCGGAGACCCTTTCGGGTCCCCGGGGCCTTCTTATCGGCCTACTTCTCCGGCCCCTTGTAGGGCGCCAGGACTAGCATCTTCGTCAGAAGATCATTAGCTGGGCCTTCCGACAACAGAGCCGGGCAGTCAATCTGCTCCGCTGTCTCCACATAATCCTGAATAAATATGCACAATTACTTAAGGCTCCCCCATGAATGTATTGGGAAGAACCGAATCCGGTGGCAGCCTGAGAACTCACCTAAATAGGACGCCATGCGGCGTGGAGCCCACGGTCCTCGGATATGGGAGGAGGTACTTCAGAGGCCTTGAACAATGCCTTCCACACGTTTTTGTGCTTCATGCCGTAGAGCCTTTGAAGCGTCTGGTGTTCAGCCGGGACAAACTCCCACAGATTGAATGCCCTCCTTTGGCACGGCAGAATCCGGCGAATGAGCATGACCTGGATCATGTTGACAAGCTTGATGTTCTTGTCCTTCATGACCTTGATGTAGTTGATGAGTCCGGTCAGCTCTGTAGATTCGCCCCAGGACAGGCCCTTCTGTTCCCAGGAGGTGAGCCGCATGGGGGTTCCGGATCAGAACTCGGGGGCCGCCGCCCAGTTGGCGTCGTGCGGCTCGGTGATGTAGAACCACCCCGACTGCCACCCCTTCACGGTTTCCACAAAGGAGCCGTCAAGCCAGGTGACGTTAGGCATTTTGCCCACCATGGCTCCTCCGCACTCTGCTTGATGGCCACTCACGATCTTCGGCTTCACGCAGAAGGTTTGCAGCCACAAGCCGAAATGAGGCTTGATGCGGTGGAAAGCCTTGCATACGACGATGAACGCCGAGATGTTGAGGACGAAGTTCGGGGCTAGATCATGGAAATCTAGCCCGTAGTAGAACATGAGCCCGCGGACGAAGGGGTGGAGTGGAAACCCCAGTCCACGGATGAAGTGGGCAAGAAACACGGCCCTCTCGTGGGGTCCTGGAGTTGGAATGACCTGCCTGCCGTCTGGTAGCCGGTGCACTATGTCTGCGGCCAAGTATGCGGCCGCCCGAAGACTTGCGATATTCTTCTCCTTCACGGTGGAAGACACCCATTTGCCTCCTGCTTCGGACATGTTTAACTGTGCGGAGAAGACTTGGACTAGGGTACTGGAGCTCGAAGGGGCAAGAGTGGGCGGAGGAGGAAGAAGGCATGGGTAAAAATGGGGAACTCTTATCCCTTTATAGAGGCGACGGAAGCGGTGCGCCTCCCCACTAGCATGTTGAGAATCGCTTACTTCCCAAGCGCCACGATTGATGGCACAGGGGGATTACCCATACCCGTATTGATGAGAATCCCGTGATAAGGGGACATGATCTCTGCTTTGACAAGACGTGTCAAGGAAACTGCCTCGCAATACGCGCTATGGCTGGTTGTGGAAAAACGGTTCGAATAATGACCTGGCTGTAATGGCATATCACGTCGTCTAAAAGTTGTCAGCTAAAGTATCATTCTCTCTACGGTGGTATGTGAAGATCATTTTGCAGATCCGGACACGGTCTACGTGTTCGATAATAACCTTGGAGTATTTAGAGAAGGAACCCGCCTTGCAATGCCGAAGACAAGACTGCGCGCCGGACTTATCGTCATTGAAGCCTGGTTCAGGGGCTACTGAGGGAGTCCTGGATTAGGGGGTATCCGGACAGCCGGACTATATGCATCGTCCGGACTATGGAAGCGTGAAGATACAAGACTCAAGACTTCGGCCCGTGTCCAGATGGGATTCTCCTTTGCGTCGAAGACAAGCTTGGCGATCCGGATATTATATTTCCTTCCTTGTAACCGACTCCATGTAAACCCTAGCCCTCTCCGGTGTCTATATAAACCGGAGAGGATGGTCCTTAGAAGGACGATCACAATTACAATCATACCATCATAGGCTAGCTCTTAGGGTTTAGGCTCTACGATCTCGTGGTAGATCTACTCTTGTACTACTCATATCTTCAATATTAATCAAGCAGGAAGTAGGGTTTTACCTCCATCGAGAGAGCCCGAACCTGGGTAAACATTGTGTCCCTTGTTTCCTGTTACCATCAGCCTAAGACGCACAGATCGGGACCCCCTACCCGAGATCCGCCGGTTTTGACACCGACACCAGGAAACCCAGCATGGCCAAAACTTAAGTCATATCGATGCATATAATGGTGAAGAAAAGGCACTTATGGAAAGAAAAATGCATATGTGGCTGGCAAGAAGCCATTAAAGTGGTTATATTTAGCTTCCGAATAGGAAGCCCCCAGGTATAGTGTGCATGCATAATGCGGTCGGAGTGCTCAGGGCATCCGTACAGTTTTAAGGCTGTAAAAAAAGGAAAAAGGGCCGAGAAAGGAGGAAAGGGAACATAATTGAAGAGACGGAGTTAAGGAGACGAACACTGGGTTCGGCACTAGGCGTAGAATCTCCGGAGTCTGGCCGCGTTCCATGGGTTTGGCTCGAGTCTATTATCAGATGCGCTGCGCAGATGGTATGCTCCTCCAGTGAGAACTTTATCAATGATAAAGGGGCCCTCCTACTTGGGTTTGAGGTTGTCATTCTTCTTCTCAGGTAGGCGTAGAACGAGTTCGCCAATGTTATAAGTTTTGGCTCGTACTTCTCTACTTTGATACCTTCGAGCCTGGTACTGATAGAATGCGGAACTGGCTTTAGTGACATCACTCTCCTCCTCCAAAGCATCTAAGTTGTCCTGCCGGTCTAGCTCGGCTTCCTTCTCTTCATACATGTGCACGCGAGGTGAGTCATGAATTATATCGCAGGGCAGCACTGCTTCTGTGCCGTACACCATAAAAAATGGTGTGTATCCGGTGGTGCGATTCGGCATGGTCAGCAGCCCCCAGAGTATGGAGTCGAGTTCCTCCACCCAATGCGTGTCTGATTCCTTCAAGGATCGCACTAGTCTGGGTTTGATGCCGCTGATAATAAGACCATTTGCACGTTTGACTTGACCGTTTGTTTGGGGGTGATAGACAGAGGCGTAGTCGAGCTTAATTCCCATTTTGCCGCACCAGGCTTTTACCTCCTCGGCTGTAAAATTCGAGCCATTTTCAGTGATGATACTATGGGGGATACCGTAGCGGTGTACAACCTCTGATATGAAGTCTATCACTGGTCCGGATTCAGCCGTTTTAACTGGTTTGGCTTCTATCCATTTGGTGAACTTGTCCACCATGACCAATAAGTATTTTTTCTTATGGCTTCCCCCTTTAAGGGGTCACACCATATCCAGCCCCCAGACCGCGAAGGGCCAAGTTATGGGGATCGTTTGGAGAGCGGTAGGGGGCATATGGCTCTGATTGGCAAATAGTTGGCAACCAACGCAATGTTGGACAAGGTCCTGTGCATCCGCCCGGGCTGTCGGCCAGTAGAATCCTGTCCGAAAGGCCTTTCTCATGAGAGCTCGGGCGGCCCCGTGGTGCCCGCCTAGTCCGGGATGGTTTTCGGCTAAGAGCTGCCACCCTTCCTCTTCGGAGATGCATCACTGGAGCACTCCGGTGGCGCTCTTCTTGTAGAGTTCTCCTTCATGGACTTTGTAGGCTTTAGAGCGTCGCACAATACAACGTGCCTCATTTTCGTCCTCGGGGAGCTCTTGCATATTAAGGTAGGCCAGGAAGGGATCAGGCCACGGGGCGATGACATCCATTATTTCGTGGGCCGGAGATGTTATTTCAGTGGCAGAGCCTCCAATTATGTCAGAAGGTTCAGAATCTGGGGTTGTGTTCGGAGCCGGACTAATAGTGCCGGACTCCCCTTCCCATGCCACGAACGGCTTGAACAACCTTTCTAAGAAGATATTAGGTGGGACAGGGTCGCGTCTAGCGCCGATGTGGGCGAGGATATTGGCCACTTGGTTATTTTCTCTGACCACATGGTGGAATTCGAGCCCCTCGAACCGAGCTGCCATTTTGAGGACGGCATTGCAATAAGCCGCCATTTTCGGGTCCTTGGCGTCAAAGTCTCCATTTACTTGAGATATTGCAAGGTTCGAGTCCGTGCGCACTTCGAGGCATTGAATGCCCATGGAGACTGCCATCCTAAGACCATGCAATAGAGCCTCGTATTCGGCTGCATTGTTGGAGTCTGTGTATAATATTTGGAGGACGTACTGCACCGTGTATCCGGTGGGGGATGTCAGGACGATACCTGCTCCCAATCCGGCCAGCATTTTGGAGCCGTCAAAATGCATGATCCAATTTGAGTACGCGTCGTACTCTTTAGGGAGTTCGGCCTCTGTCCATTCGGCGACGAAGTCAGCCAGTACTTGCGACTTAATGGCCCGCTGTGGTTTGTATGTTATGTCGAACGGAAGGAGCTCAATAGCCCATTTAGCAATTCGGCCTGGTGCGTCGCGGTTATTTATTATGTCATTGAGTGGTACTTCGGAGGCCACCGTGATCGAACACTCTTGAAAGTAGTGTCGTAGTTTCCAGGATGCCATGAAGACCGCATACGCTATCTTTTGATAGTGCGGGTACCGAGATTTACATGGAGTGAGGACAGTGGACACGTAATATACCGGCTTTTGGAGCGGGAACTTGTGTCCGTCTGCCTCTCGTTCGATGACGAGCACTGCGCTCACAACTTGGTTTGTTGCAGCTATCTATAATAGCATGGGTTCACCAATGTTTGCCGCGGTCAGGACTAGGTTGGTGGTCAAGAGTTCCTTTATTTCTTCCAGTCCGGCCATGGCCGCATCCGTCCACTTGAAGTGTTCGGTGCGTCGAAGAAGGCGATACAAGGGTAGTGCCTTTTCTCCTAAGCGGGAGATAAAGCGGCTTAAGGCAGCCACACATCCAGTTAGTTTCTGGATCTGCTTGAGGTCTGTTGGGATAGCCAACTGTGACAGAGCTTGGATTTTTTCTGGATTGGCTTCAATTCCTCTATTGGAAACGATGAAGCCGAGCAATTTTCCGGAGGGTACTCCGAAGACACACTTCTTCGGGTTGAGCTTGATGTCGTATGTTTGGAGATTATCGAACGTAAGCCTCAAGTCATCTATTAAAGTTTCGACGTGTCTTGTTTTGATGACCACGTCGTCTACGTAGGCCTTTACTGTCTTGCTGATTTGGTTTTCCAGGCATGTTTGAATCATGCGTTGATAGGTTGCGCCGGTGTTTTTTAGCCCGAAGGGCATGGTATTGAAATAGAAGGGGTCGTACGGAGTGAAGAAGGCCGTTGCAGCCTGGTCGGACACCGCCATTTTTATTTGATGGTATCCAGAGTATGCGTCGAGGAATGACAATGAGTTGTATCCTGCGGTGGCATCAATTATCTAATCAATGCGGGGGAGGGGGAAGGGATCCTTAGGGCAAGCTTTATTGAGGTCTTTGAAATCGACACACAAGCGTCAGGATTTGTCCTTTTTTGGTACCATTACTAAGTTTGCTAGCCAATTCGGATGTTTGACGTCTGTGATGAATCCGGCCTCGAGTAGCTTGGCTAGCTCTTCCCCCATGGCTTGCCGCTTAGGCTCTGAGAAGCGTCTAAGAGTCTACTTGACTGGCTTGTATCCTTTCAGTATATTGAGGCTATGTTCGGCCAGCCTGTGTGGGATGCCCGGCATGTCTGAAGGATGCCAGGCGAAAATATCCCAATTTTCACGCAGGAAGTCTCGCAGTGCGGCGTCTATTGTGGGGTTCAGCTGTGTCCCGATGGAAGCTGTCTTCGACGGGTCCGTTGGGTTGACCTGGAATTTGACTATCTCGTCCGCTGGCTTGAAGGAGGTGGATTTAAGTCGCTTGTTGAGTATCACGTCGTATCTGTCCACTATTGCTCGCAGTGTTGTCAGTTCTTCGGCCGCGAGGGCTTCTGATAATGCCTCCAGGGCCAGGGCGGCAGTTTTATTTTCGGCGAGGAGTGCAACGTCCGGGTCGCTAGCTAGAGTGATGATTCCATTGGGCCCGGGCATTTTGAGCTTCATGTACCCGTAATGGGATATAGCCTAAAAACTCGTGAATGCGTCCCGCCCCAAGAGGGCGTGGTATCCGCTGCTGAACAGGGCCACCTGGAATGTAATTTCTTCGGACGTGTATTTCTCCGGCGTGCTGAATACCACATCCAGTGTGATTTTTCCCGCACATTGTGCCTCTCTACTAGGGATGATTCCCCTGAAGGTCATCCTGCTTCGTTCAATGCGGCTCTTATCAATTTCCATCTTGTTAAGGGTTTCCTCATAGATGAGGTTTAGTCTGCTTCCGTTGTCCATGAGCACTTTAGTGAGCCTGAAGCCATCCATGACTGGGCTAAGGACCAAAGCGGCTGGTGCTTGGACTGTTCGGAATTGAGGTTCGTCACTGGCATTGTAAGTTATAGCCGTGTCGTTCCATGGGTTTATTGTTGCCACGTGGCAAACTTCTGCGAGGCTGCGCTGAGCTCGCTTGCGCCTATTATTTGAGGCAAAAGTCTTGAAGACTGTAAATACCGTATTGTTGTCTTCGGCGGGATGTTGCTGTGCTGTATGTTTTATGAGGAGATCCTCGCTGCTCTTTGCTACATGCCGGAGTATCCAAGATGCTCTAAGGCTATGTGTTGGCATAGTATCTGGTGTGCTGTGAATCTTGCATGGCCCGTTTAGCCATTCTTCCAATACGGTTCCGCGCCTTGCGGCGGGCTTTATTTTTTGGTACTTGAATCGGGTGACTTACGAGAGTTTACCCTTTTAGTTCAGACAGAGGATCTGGCTAGAGCTGGATTATCCCTGAAACTTGTTCGGGTTTTCCACACGCTTTCCATCGCGCAGTAGTTTTTCACGATGGCCGCTAAGTCAGCGAAGTGTACTATGTCACGGTGACTTATAGCGTTGAGAATCCCTTTGTCCGTGCAATTTTTGCAAAAGAGGGAGATTGCGTCTGCCTTGCGACAGTCCTTGACCCTATTTATCACAAGGAGGAATATGGCCCAGTAATGATGTACTTTTTCTCTGGGCTCTTGTCTGATATGGGAAAGATTGGATAAATCTGGGTGGATGGGTGGATTTGAATCTGAATCCCGACCCAATCTGGGACCCACGGGCAAAGAGGCTTCCATGCTTAACGGCTCGGGTTCTGGGGCGTTGCCCGATTTCTTCGGCCCGCCTCCCGATCCTGAGTCCGGGGCCGGGGTCATGTCCTCCCGCGAGCGAGTGTCCGGCTCGGAGAGCTTGGAAATCTGGACATAGTTCGTCCTCAAAGTAGAGGAAGAATTAGGATGATGCTCTTCCACTACCGCTATTTCATGGGTGGCCGGTGGAGAGTGAATCTCCCTTTGGTTAGGTTTAAGCCCGATCCGGTCATAGTCCGTAGCGACGCCTAGGGCGGCGATGCAATCCAAGAGCTCATTGAGGGAGATGAGCTCCATTGGGTACAATTGTTCAGCAAATTCCGAATCAATGTGGAGGCTATTTTTAATGACCTGAGAAGTCATTGTCGGTGCAACAGCCGATCGGGCGGTCATAACGAAGCCGCCCAGCCAGAGAGTTTGGCCTAGAGCCAGGGCTCCACCGGAGGTGATTTTTTCTTTGACAACGAGACGAGCCATCAAGCCTTATCGCGACGACACAGTGGAACTCTCAATGAAAGCACCAATGTCGGTGTCAAAACCGGCGGATCTCGGGTAGGGGGTCCCGAACTGTGCGCCTAAGACTAATGGTAACAGGAGGCTGGGGACACGATGTTTACCCAGGTTCGGGCCCTCTCGATGGAGGTAATACCCTACTTCCTGCTTGATTGATATTGATGATATGAGTATTACAAGAGTTGATCTACCACGAGATCAGAGAGGCTAAACCCTAGAAGCTATCCTATGGTATGATTGTTGTTGTGTCCTACAGACTAAACCCTCCGGTTTATATAGACACCGGAGGGGGCTAGGGTTACACAGAGTCGGTTTACAGAGGAGGAGATCTACATCCGAGTCGCCAAGCTTGCCTTCCACGCCAAGGAGAGTCCCATCCGGACATGGGACAGAGTCTTCTGTCTTGTATCTTCATAGTCCAACAGTCCAGCCAAAGTATATAGTCCGGCTATCCGGATACCCCCTTATCGAGGACTCCCTCACTTTCCCTTACAAACTTCTTGGTTCAACTCAACATCTTGACGGAGGCTCCCAAGCGACACCTAACCAATCTAGGAGACACCACTCTCCAAAAGTTAATAGATGGTGTGTTGATGATGAACTCCTTGCTCTTGTGCTTCAAATGATAGTCTCCCCAACACTTAACTCTCTCTCACAGTTATGGCTATGGTGGAAAGATGATTTGAGTGGAAATAAACTTGGGGAGGGCTAGAGATCAAGATTCTTGTGGTAGGATAGGAATATATTGATCTCAACACATGAGTAGGTGGTTCTATCTCAGAAAATGTATGGTGGAAGTGTAGGCACGTTCTGATGGCTCTCTCACATATGGAGAAGGGGTGGAGGGGTATATATAGCCTCCACACAAGATCCAATCGTTACACACATTTGACCCATCTTGGTGAAACCGAATGAATAAACTCGGTGGCACCGATTAGTTCAAAATGTGAACCTTAGGAATATCGGTGGGACAAACTGGAACAACTCGGTGAGAATGATGTGCTAGGGCTTAGGGAAAACATCATCTCCGTGGCGCCGATTGCATCAACCGGTGAGATCGAAGTGAACAATGAGCAAACAAAGAATCTGTCAAGCAAACTCGATGAGACCGATTGCACATTCCGGGGACATCAAAATGATACTACAAGAAACAGAGAGTTTGCAAGGCCACCTCGGTGAGACCGAGACCCATATTGGTGAAACTGAATTGCTAAGGTTTTTGGCAGTGGCTATGTCATATGAACTTGGTGGCCCTGGATAGAAAGAATCGGTGAGGCCGAGTTGGAGTTTAGGATTTTGACATATTTGGATGGATAAAGTGGATGAGGATTTTGGAGCAATATCACTAAGCATTTGAGCAAGCAAGTCATTAAGCAACACCTCATCCCGTTTTAATATTATTGGCTTTCCTATGGACTCAACAATGTGATCTTGGATCACTAAAATAAAGATGGAGAGTCTTGAGCTTATTGCCAACTCGTCCCTCACATTTTGAGGGGTCCACATCTCTATTCCATGTCATCCCATTCATTGAACTTCCTAAAACATTTATCTTGAATGGATATTAGTTCAATGAGCTATATGTTTTTATGAATTACCAAAACCACCTGGGGATTAGTTGCACTTTCAGTCCCCCCCCCCCTTTTGGTAATTGATGACAACATATAGATCAAAGCTTCGACAAATGATAAAATGAATGAAATACATCATCGCTTTGAGAAGTATGTGATAAGCAAGAGCTCCCCCCTAAATTTGTGCATTATTTTAAATTTGCGTTTGAATGCAAATGCAAAATCGATTAGGATCATGGGTTACTCTTCCATTTCACACACATCTTGGTGGAGCACACAAAATGATAAGAATGAAATAACATGCATGCATCACCAAAGATATAAGTGAATGATCATACATAAGCAATCATAGGAATAGGCATTTAAGCACACATTAAACATAGTATGATCAAACACATCACCACATATAGTATCTAACGAGCATAAAACAATAAGTAGCATCAACCAAATGAAGTAGCAAGGCAATAAAAACCAACAAAGAGGCAAAAGGCTCTCTCTCTCACACAGCCTATGATCTATACATTTTATCCCCCTTTGGCAAGATTACCAAAAAGCTTGAAAACATATAGTGATGTATGACACTCTAGGTACGATCTCCGAGAGCTCCTGGAGAGGTCTTCCGCCTTGTTGCTCCAGTGTGCATAGACGGCGTTGAGAGAACTCGTTCTGCAAATGCCTTAGCTGATGTCTGTTGAGCAGGTGGAGTTGACACTGGTGTTGGCACTATGGCAGTGGCGACTAGAGTAAAGTGTGTAGTCCTGATATCTGCAACTGGCTCAGTAATAGACCTCTATTCCCTTGGCATTGTCTGAAATCTATCAGTGGTAGGTCTATCATGACTATCCTCAGCATCATCTCTCAGCTTCTCAACAATGGATTGAATCTCTGTGACCTTAACATCAAGATTATACATCATATCTTCCACTATCCGCTCAATGTTCTCCTGATTCTTGGTTAAGTTGGCCAAACTCTTCTCAATCCTCAAAGTTTCTTCTAACAGATATGTCAGTTGATCTTGCTTGGTCTTGGGAGTCACAATGGATGCATTAGGTTCACTTTCTGCCTTTGCTGCTTTGTCTGCCTTTGCTTTCTCAGCTTTCTCTTCAGCTTGAACTGAAGTTGGGTGTGAAGCATCCATCACCACTTCATTGACCTCAAACTCTGGCTGGAGAGGAAGGTGCTCTCTGTCAAGAAGATATGTGCATGTACCAACCTTGGAGTTGATAAGCATATGTATGTGTGGTGCATGTCCACATGACCTCTTCTAATCAGCAGCACTATGTTTGATTGTCTCTCTACATCTGGAATGATTCTAGTGGGTCTCTTTGGAGTATAATCCTTAGGTGCAGGCTTGGGCTTGGGCTTGGAGGGTGCACCTGCAGACTTCATGGCATCTCCCATGAGCTTTTGAGACTTGGCAAGGGGCAGCTAGTTCCTCTTCTTCTTCTTCTTCTTTAGGAGTGTGCTTTTCAAACTCAACCATTGGATAAACAAGTATGCACCATCTTCCTCTTTTCCTTTCTTTCTTCTTCTTCTCACCAGCACCACTTGGTACCTCAGCAATCACTTGCTCTTGAGTAATTGTAGACTTTCTGAATTTTGACATAGGAGCTCTCTTGGCAGGGGCTTTCTTCTGGAGACATGACTTTGTTGCAGTAGCAGCATACTCTTTCTTGAGCACTTTCTTCTTTGAGGTTACCTCACCTTCAACCACAAAGTCTTCATCCTCACTGTCTGATGTTTTCTTCTTTCTCTGTCTTGTGGCAGCTTTGGGCAGATTGCTTAGAGTGCTTCTACTACCATAATCATAGCTTCCACTAGGACTTGTGCCCCCGTTGAGATTAACTTGCTCCTCTGACATGTTCTGGCTATCACTTGTTTCAGACATATTTGCAGACAGACCCTATAAATAGATAGGTATGTGAAGAGTGGATGAGCATCATAAAGAGCAGCTTGTTTTGCAAAAAAAAAAATTGAGTCTAGATCCCAGTTTTAGTTTTCTACAGAAAGCATTTCGGAGCTACCGATTTGAAAATCTCGGTGACACCGAAGCACCGACATAGTCTAAACACACAACATTGGTCAGACCAAATTGCAATTCGGTGACTCCGAGATGCTAGGTTTTCGCTGAGGTTTTGCTTCCGGTCTCACCGATCAGTACACTTTGGTGGCACCGAGTTGTACTAAGTCCAATGGCAAGGGCCAATCGGTGGGACTGAAAACTTCATTTCGGTCGATCCGAGATGAGCTCGGCGGAAATCTAACCCTAATTCTTTTTCATCAAATCTAATCCAAGGAAGTTTTCTATGGATAGGAAGTTTTCATTCATGGCAAGAATCTAGGCATTGACTTTGTGCATTGAATCAGATAAAGGAATTAAGACAAAGGGGTCGAACTGTACCCTAACTTGGTGACGGTTCGCTATGGCGGCAATGGCAGTGGAGAATACCGTTGATGTTG
>NC_041381.1:487616647-487621821 GCF_002162155.2 Triticum dicoccoides | reverse complement strand
GGAGTCCTACGGGGGGGGGGGGCACATAGGCGGAGATGACGATGAACTGGATACCAAGGGGCGGCAGCACTGGCGCATGAGCTCGTACAGTTTGAAGAAATTTTCAAACGTACGAGTACATAGAGTATATATACCAAGTCACTGTCGATGACACTGAATGGAATGGTTCGGTGGCGCCGAGATGCAAAACTGCGTGCAGTTAGTGCAACTCGATGGGACCGAGTCACTCTAATCGGTATCACCTAGATGAAAACCTAGATCAATCTGGTGATTTTGGTGGGACTGAGTACGAGTGAGTTGGTCTGTCCGAAATACACAAGAAGGTTTTGGAAAGCAGCCCTTGACGGATCAATGACTCTGAGAGCTCCTCACCCAGAGGGTCCGAAAAAGACTTGTTCAATTTTTTGTGATGTAGCATGAATAGAGTTTGAGATGAGAAAAGCATAGATAGCTAGAGAAGGTTCTTAGGAATTCTTATCCATCCATTTGGCCAATAAAAACCAAGACAATCAAAACAACAAATGGATGTCCTCGAATAGAGAAATTATGCAACCAACATGCTCACACAATAAGATAGCAAATGAAATATGTGATAAAGTATGCACAAACAATTCTAGCATCTATCAAGCAATTTGTGATGACTAGGTCATCTATATATGAGTATATTGACTTATGAGTCAAATGGGAACATTTTATCATAGGTCATACTCCTTGTTTGAGCACAAGTGGGGTTGCCACTTTTACATAAACCATTGATGTGTTCACACCATTAGAGTTGCTTTAGCTCAATTCTTAGAGAAAAACTCCTCCTAGATGTGATCTCCCCCCTTAGAGGGATGAACTAGCCTTGGGTTTTATCGATGATGACTTCATGTAGATAGTGATGATGTGGATGCTCAATGTTGATGTAGATCTTTTGGAGCAATCCATTGGAGTGTTGCACTTTCAATACCTACATGGGTTAGTTCCACAAGGAACATACAAGGATATCTATAGACATAGACTGAATTGCACATTTGCTGATGTCAATTAAAGCATTAGGTTACCTTGTCCATTGTCTTACCAACAAGAGGGTTTGTGACTCCATGAACTAGTGCAAGATATGAAAGTTGATTGCACAAGTCCTTGCCAAAATGAATATGAGTGAAGTATGTTGGCGGAGTCACCCTCAAGAACACTCTAGTTCTTATTCTTTGGGACCCACATCAACTTGATGGGAATCCTTGGAATTGTAGTTGTACTTGATGATGTAGAGTTTGACATAGTTTTGGAACCCACTTGACCATGGTCTTAGGAGCTTCTTCAAATGAGTCAATCTCTTCTTGAAGCTTGTCCTTGCCTTTTAGCTTGTGGTCTTCTGGTGGAAGATCATCTTGATCTTGTGTTCCCTGAATGAAGTGGGGTCATACTTCTCTTGTTGAGGAACAAACTTCGTCTTGGGGTATTGATCTTCTTCCCACTCAACTCCATTGGTATTGATCTTTTGTTCAAAAGCAACTCCTTGGTTCTTCCGGTGTCTTCCTTGCTTGCATACAATTTCCTCAAATTACATACTTCTAGCAAGGCTCTTCTAAACACCTTTATCTATAATTCAGTTCAATAAGCTATTTTCCTTCTCAAGTGCAACTTGGCTAAGAGAATCGTTAGTGGAATCAAGAGAACTACTAGAAGCAACAATATTAGATTTAACATGGTTATTGTTACTACTAGAGGAAGAACCTTTCTTGCTCTTGTTGCAAGATTCTACTTGAGGCATATAAGTAGATAAGATAAGATGTTTTTCAAGATAAGAAGAACTCTTCTTTCGAAGATCATCATTGATAGCTTTTAGAAACTCATGCTCTTGCTCTAAATTTAGCTTCTCGAAGCGTAGTTTCTCGTGAGTCCTTAGGAGCTCACTATGATCCTCTAGAGTTGTTTCATGAGCTAACTTAAGAGTGTGTAGTTCTTTAGTTAGACGCTCAATCTCCTTCTTATCATAGTCATTCGTTTCATCTTGATTAGCATGATTACTAGCAAGTTCATCATAGTTTTCACCACTAGTTTTGTCAACAAGTAAATCATCATCACGTAGCAAATCATATTCATCACTATTGAAGTCAACATACTCGGGGTGTGATACCTTGGGGACTTTAGCCATGAAGCTTCTTCCAATTCCTTCATTTGGTGAGTCAAAAATGTCGTCGGAGTTGGATGACACAAGTGCAAGACCGGCAACACCTTCATCTTGAGTATAGTCGGAGTCGGAGTGATAGCTTCTCTCGGAGTAGTTGTCAGATTCGGAACCGGATACCCATTCGCCAACGTGAGCTTTATGTCTTCGTCTTGTGTAGCTATTTGATGACTTGTCCTTCCTTTCTGAATCCTTGCTTCTACGAGAGGGTCTTCGTTCATAATGATCATCTCTACTCCTTCTCTCTCTTGGAGGTGATTCATCTCTCCCACTCCTCCATTTTGGTGAGTCTTGTATTTTCTTGTAGGGAGCGATACACTCATTGGAGTAGTGTACAGGTCTTCCACAATTGTAGCAATTACGATCACGACTAGAAGATCTTTTGTCATTGTAGAACCTTGACTTTGAGCTTCTACCATTGCTTCTATTCTTGTAGAACTTCTTGAAGTTCTTCACCATTAAGCTCAATTCTTCATTGGAGACTTGCTTCTCACTTGATTTTGTAGGAGCATCACTTGAAGCTTTGTAGACACCACTTGACTTGTTGTGGAGCTCTTCCTTATCCTTGAGTGACATCTCATAGGCAATAATTATACCAATGACTCCCGTAGGCTTGAGATCTTTGTAGTTGGGTATCATTTGGATCAAAGTGCACACGGTGCACTACAAAAAAATACACTTTCGTGATGATACGTGTTTGTTATAGTTGGTCACGTTTTCTGTCATGCATGTACATCCATGACGATTTTATGACAGAATCAAGATAGTCATACTTGTGCTGTCGTAGAAGTGTTCCATGACATTACCAAAATTATCATCACGGAAGTGTCCACTTCCATGATGGTAAATCACGCGTCATAGAAGTGCTTTTGTCAAGGGTGACCGACATGTGGCATCCACCATAACGGCTCGCCGTTAATCTATCGGGTCCGGTTTTGGATCCGATAACTCGTTAACAGCCCCGACTAATGGGGATTTTCCACGTGTAAAATCATCATTGGCTGGAGGAAACACGTGTCGGCTCACTGTTGGGACAGATGTCATCCACTCATTGGACCGAAGGCGCCTATGATACATCGACACGTGGCACGGCCCAACAGAGGCCCATTCCTGTGAAAAGGCCGGCCAATTTGACTTGGTCAAAAGGTGGCGAGATGGACCACGGAAAGCCTGTTAACAGCCTGTTTGCATATAGCCCATTTAGAGCCCACTAATCCAGGGCCCGTTATGACCTATCCAATTAGGCCCAGTAGCGTCATCTGGGCCGTCCAATATGATTCTAGTTTGTTTTAACTTCTGGCCCATGTATGGCCCATGAGGTCTTTCGGCCCATATGACGCCCTTTGTAACTCTTGGCCCATTAACGGCCCGTGGTGAAACTGGCCCGTAATGAACAGTGTATCACTTTATACGCATTAACGACCCATTATTCCATTGGGCCGCCCATGTTATCTTTCGGCTTTCTCAGGGCCCATTTATTCTTGGGCTCATTTCCCAGCATTCGTTTACTTATGACCCATTACTGTCATTTTCTGCTTGTGGGCCAAATTCAGGCCGTGGTTACAGTCGGCCCGTTTGTGGCCCGTTAATACGTTCGGCCGTTTTCATAGCGTCATCAAATATAGCCGATTAATGACGGCCCGTTGTGGTCGTCCCATCAATGGATGATTCCAACTCTAGCCCATTTATGGCCATAATGCGGTCTGTTATTGGCCCATGTTTGGCCAATCGATCATACGACCCGTAGAAGGACCATTGATGATATGACCCATAGAAGGCCCATTGTGTCTACGGCCCGTAGAAGGCCCATTGTTTGTACGCCCCATAGAAGGCCCATGTTACTACGACCCTTAGAAGTCCCATTGTTTCTACGGCCCATAGGAGGCCCATGCTAACAATAGTAAATATGTAGCCCATGGTTATTGTGGCCTAGTTTTAAAAAATAGGTTATTGCAGCAACTAGAAAACCACGGAAAAAGAACTTCACTGACTAAAAGCAAACAAATAAACAAGACAATAAGGAAATAAATAAGCAAGCAACTTACTTGTAACGCCCCGGATTCGATGCGCCAGGTGTCTGCCAGTTATTCATTGTTGTTGCCATGTCATGTGCTTGCGTGTTGCATTTTATCATGTCATCATGTGCATTCCATTGCATACGTGTTCGTCTCATGCATCTGAGCCTTTTCCCCGTTGTCCGTTTTGCGATCCGGCGCTCCTATGCCCTCCGGCGTTCCCCTTTTGTCTCTCGTTGTGAGCGGGTGTTAAACTTTCTCGAAATGGCCCGACGTTTGCCAAGCGGCCTTGGTATAGCACCGATAGACCGCCTGTCAAGTTTCATGCCATTTCGAGGTTGTTTGGTACTTCAACGGTTAACCGGGTAACCGTAAAAGCCTCTTTTGTTTGCAGCCCAACACCCCTTCCAAAGTGGCCCAAAACCCAGCAAACTCCCCTCCATGCTCTCGGTCGTTCGATCACGATCGTGTGGGCGAAAACCGTGCTCCATTTGGAGTCTCCTAGCTCCCTCTACCTATAAATATGTGTCCCTCCCGGATTTTTCGCGCAGATGAACCCTAGCCTCTTCCCCCGCCGCCACCGGACATGTCCACTCCGGCCGGACATGTCCAGCTTCCACATCACCCCGGCCAATCGCAGGCCGCCACCTCAGCGCCGCCGCCTCCCGTGGCCAACGGGAGCGCGCCACGTGGGCGCCGCCGGCTCCCCGCGCCACCGGCCCGCCCGCAGCCCGCAGCAGGCCCGCGCGGGCCCAGATCCGCGCCGCCTGGCCCATGCATCGCCGCCGCCAGCGCCCGCCAGGCCTGGTCGCCTTTGCCGATCCCGTCCGTGTCGCCTTGACGGACCGCGCCCCTCCGGCCGCCGCGCCTCGCCGCCGCGCTGCTCGACCTCCTTGCCGTCTGCTGCCGGCCGCCGCCTCCCTGGTTCTCGCGAGAGTTGCGCCGCCCGCGCCTGAGGCGCCCTGCCTCCCGCACCGGCCGTGGCC
>NC_041381.1:487609502-487616240 GCF_002162155.2 Triticum dicoccoides | reverse complement strand
CCACCGGATCCGGCGCCCCTCGCCGCCCCGCGCCCCGGATCCGGCCGGCCCCATCTCCGACGCCCTCTTCTTCCTCTCCGACCCCCTCCACGTCCATCTTCGGCGTGAACTCCGGCGAGCCGCCTCGCCTCGTAATCCGTGCAACGAGGTTGACTTTTCCCCCCTCTGTTTTCTTTCCAAGTCCCGAAGCTTTTTGACATAATCATGCCATGTTCATCGCATTGTATCTCTGCATCCGTAGCTCCGTTTCGTGCGTGTAATATGTCAAATTGTTCGTCTCAACGAGTTCTTCATTTCATTCCATTGCATCATATTCATTTGAGGTCATCTTTATGCCTGAATCATCGTTGCAAGAGTGCTTCATAATGTTATCTGCTGTCTGTTAACAGAACGAGCTCTTTTGTCATTTTTGCCATGATTGATGTGTGCATCCTATGAGGGTGATGTCTACATGTGTTTTGATCTATGCTATGTCTTCTTTACAGAGGTGCTTAACATGTATTTTTGTGATCAATGTGGTGAATAGCACAAGCATGCAAACTAGGCATCGTGATGTTACTGATTTTAGTCCATGTTTTCCTATTATTGTGATGCCATGTAAACATGATGCTACAGAGAGATCCATGCATATTTTGAGATACTTCAGTAAGGGTGTTTTGAACATATTGTTATGCTCTATTCATTCATGCCCCTGGTTGCAATTATGGAGTAGTCTAGCATATTATTTTTGTGCTCTACTTTTGCTTCAAAATGTTTCCTGGCAGATTGTTTACATGTTATTCAATTTTGCCAAGGTTGTTGTAGTTGATCCGTGTATGCTATGATGTTGTTCTTGTCATGTATAGCTTCTATGACATGTCTTCTTGATGGATGTATGCTTAGTTTATCATGAAATGCTCTGTAGTGAGTGCATCGAGCTCACGAAGATGCCTTCGTAATTCTGTCAATGCCATGCTCTGTTTGCTGAATCTGTTAACGAAACTTGCTATGTTTACATGGGTGCCATCATATCTTATGGTCCTTTTTGGCTCATGGTCACCAAGGGCCTTTTGATCTATGCTTTTAGTAGATTCATGCCATGCCTTTGTTTTCCATGATAAGTTCCTGTAACATGTTGTTTGATAGCTCTAAACATTGCAACCTGATGTTATTTTCTGCAAAGTCTGAAACTGATATTATTTGCAATCTTACCATGTGTGTTTGAGCATGTTCTAGTGATTTCTGGAGATAGCTCAGTGTTCATGTTTTGTAATGCTTTACCTGTACATCATGTCCATGTCTTTTGTTATCATGCTGGGGTGCTGTAGCATGTTGTTTTGATGCTTGCAATATGCCTAGTTGCTGTTTTGGACAACTTGTTGCTATAACTTGTTTCATGTGTGTGTGTTGAACCGTTTCTCCGTTTTGAGTGTGCTTTATATGAAACTTGCTTGAATTTGCATGTAGTTTCATATTATCATGTTGCATCCTTGTTTTGAGGTGTTTGCTTGATGTTTGGGTGCATTTTGCATCAATGTCATGTTTAACTTGTTTTGCTCATATCTTCTAGGCCGTAGCTCCGAACTAAATGAACTTTATATGTAACTTGACTACAATTTCGTGTAGATCATCTTGGTGCATCTTAACTTGCTATTTAACAACTTGAACATAAGGTTTATTCAGATCTGGACCAATTTCGAAATATGCATATGAGGACTTACCGGAATTGTTATATGTTGTTCCCGGCCTCATTTAAACTGGCCTTGATGTGTTGCTCTTGTTTGCATTATCTTTTGCCATGAGTAGCTTCATGTAGCTTTGTCATGCATCATGTCTTGTATATGTGTGGTGTGTTTACTATGTTGTGTGCTTCTTTTCGATAGTTCCTGTTTCGTTGCGATCGTGAGGATTCGTTCGTCTACGCTTGGTACTTGTTCATGGCTTCATCTTCTTCATGGACTCGTTCTTCTTCCTTGCGGGATTTCAGGCAAGATGACCGCTACCCTGGATCTCACTACTATCATTGCTATGCTAGTTGCTTCGTTCTAGCGCTTTGCTGCGTTACCTATCTTTTGCTCATTAAGCCTCCCAAATTGCCATGAACCTCTAACATTTGACACCATTCCTAGCAAACCGTTGCTTGGCTACGTTACCGCTTTGCTCAGCCCCTCTTATAGCGTTGTTAGTTGCAGGTGAAGTTGAAGATTGCTCCATGACGGACAGGATTTTGGTTGGGATATCACAATATCTCTTATATTATTAATGCATCTATATACTTGGTAAAGGGTGGAAGACTCGTCCTTTTGCCTAGTGTTTTGTTCCACTCTTGTCGCCCTAGTTTCCGTCATACCGGTGTTATGTTACCGGATTTTGCATTCCTTACGCGGTCGGGTGATTTATGGGACCCCCTTGACAGTTCGCTTTGAATAAAACTCCTCCAGCAAGGCCCAACCTTGGTTTTACCATTTGCCTCACCACCACCTACATTTACCTTGGGAGTAATTAACCCAAGGGTCATCTTTATTACAGCCCCCCGGGCCAATGCTTGTCTAAGTGTTGGTCCAAACTAGAGCATCGTGCGGGGCCATCCCTTGGCAACTTGGGTTACGTCGGTTCCTGTACGCTTCGCTTATCCGGTGTTGCCCTGAGAATGAGATATGTGCAGCTCCTATCGGGATTGTCGGCGCATCGGGCGGTCTTGCTGGTCTTGTTTTACCATTGTCTAAATGTCTTGTAAACCGGGATTCCGAGTCTGATCGGGTCTTCCTGGGAGAAGGTATATCCTTCGTTGATCGCGAGAGCTTATCATGGGCTAAGTTGGGACACCCCTGCTGGGTATAATCTTTCGAAAGCCGTGCCTGCGGTTATAGGCAGATGGGAATTTGTTAATGTCCGGTTGTAGATAACTTGGCACCTGATTCGAATTAAAACGCATCAACCGCTTGTGTAGCCGTGATGGTCTCTTCTCGGTGGAATCGGGAAGCGAACACGGTTTTGGGTTATGTTTGACGTAAGTAGGAGTTCAGGATCACTTCTTGATATTGCTAGCTTCACGACCGTTCTGCTTGCTCTCTTCTCGCTCTTATTTACGTATGTTAGCCACCATATATGCTTAGTCGCTGCTACAGCCTCACCACTTTACCCCTTCCTTTCCCTTTAAGCTTTGCTAGTCTTGATACCCATGGTAATGGGATTGCTGAGTGCTCGTGGCTCACAGATTACTACAACAATAGTTGCAGGTACAGGTTATGCGATGATCATGACGCGAGAGCGATGCTTGCTTGCGTGGAGTTCTTCTTCTGCTTCTTCGATCAGGGGATAGGTTCCAGGTCGACAGCCTGGGCTAGCAGGGTGGATGTTGTTTGAGTTTCTGTTTATGTTGCATCCGTAGTCGGATGTTGTTCTTATGTATTGTGATGTTGTATTCGTGCGGCATTGTATGCCCTTTGTATGTATCCCCATCTATTATGTAATGTTGAGGTAATGATATCCACCTTGCAAAAGCGTTTCAATATGCGGGTCTATCCTTGGTGGGACCTTCGATTTCCTTTTGGATAGGGTCGCATATTGGGCGTGACAAGTTGGTATCAGAGCCTTGACCGACCCTAGGAGCCCCCTTGATTGATCGTGTAGTTTGGCCGTTGTTGAGTCTAGAATAAACTGTTTTCGGAGTCTAGTTATATGGAGAGTAGGAATTCTTTTTACTCCTTTGCCCCTTCATCGCTCTGGTAAGGAATCTTGACATAGGTGTTTTGAATTACTTCTCTTCCCCTTCAAATTTTTCTTTAGGATCACGCAGTTGGTTCTCCGGTAGTTGTTTCTCAGCGCTTTTCATCCGGTGCATTTCTCGTCAAGTTGACTCAAGCCTCTTCATCTTTGAGTTCAATCCTGAGTTGTCTTATTTTCCCACCCGCCCTCCCCTTTTCTTCTCGAAGCCGGAGTCCGTAATCGAGTATCCATCCTACTCGTGCAAAGTTTTTGCTCTCTCTCCTCAATGATTTCAACCGGTGTTTTCTCTTCAAGATATTCATCGATTTCCCCTTCCAAGTTGCCTTTGTTTTCCCGCCCTCCCACCCTTTTCTTCCCGGAGTCTGAGTCTTTTTCGAGCATCAATTTAATTCATGTGGAGCCTCTTCAGTCTTTCATCAATCATTTCAACTGTTGAATTCTCGTCTCGTTTGACATTCTTCATCTCGTTATCTTTTCCGGTGGATTCAATTCCAATTTTTGGTGTTGATTATATTCTTTCCCTTGGCTCAAATGTTTTCCCTGCTCGTTCGCCTCTCGCCAGCTTATCCTTCCGGAGTGTTCAAGACATCTCAAGAGATTCGTCTGTGTTCCAATTAATTCGAGGTTGTCACCTCATTCAAATATTTCAATTGTTAAGTGCTTCATCTTTCTGTTCATCAATCCTTTTCAACGGTGTTCTATTTTAGTGGGTCCTAACCCACAGGTCTTTTTCCAGGATCTTACCTGACTCTTCTAATTCCCCCGGAGTTATTCGCAATTCTTTTTGGAGTGTAACATAAGAATGGATTCCATCAGTCACATGCCATCTCCAAGATCGCTTTCAAATTTTTTTATCTTGGGTTCTACCTTTCCTCTTTTTCTTTCTCCCGGAGTATCTCAGTAATTTTGGTGGTGTTTCCCGTCGTCTTTTGAAGATCGGTGAAGAGTTTTTCCTCTAAACCTTGTCCGTCCTCCCGAAGTTTCGTGGTTCTAGCTTCATATCATCCTCTCGAATTATTTCAGTCTGTCAGATATTTTTTCTTACCCATCCGGAGCATGCCAAAAGTTGTTTTCCCGTTTCTTTTCATCGGAGGTCATCATTCCAGTTATCATTCTCTAATTACCCCGGTGCTTCATTCTAGTGCTTTTATCAGTTCGAGTTCTTCCCGTTCTTTTGCATCTAAATCCCCTCTTGCTTATTGGTTCTTCTAATTCTTCCCGGTGATTCCTTCTCTTTCATCAGTCATTTCCGAATTCTAACGGTGGTCGTTCAAGATTATTTTTCCTTGACTATCATATACCCATCCGTTTCTTTCCAATCCTACTAGTGGTTCATGAAGACTTTCTCAAATTTTGTGCTATACCCCCCCTTAATCCTTTTCAAGAAGAATAAGTAGTATGCAAAAATCCATTGCTTGTCATCAATTTAATTTGATGAAGGATAAGCATACAATAAATCTTATTCTTATTTCATCCAAGTGAGTAATCCCTTCCTTCAGAGTTTGTTCTTGAGGAATAAATTCTAGTTCCAAGTGTTTTCATCTTTTATTTTTCGGAGTTCAAATCTTCCTCGGCCTTTTCGTCGGAACCTCCATCTAAGTCATCGCAAGGCTTTAATCTTATTATTTCATCCTTCATTCTATCTCATCATCCTGTTTGTTACCGGAGTTCTTCATGGTGGTTCTTCATGATTTAATTCATTCTTCAAGAGTTCAACAAGATTTTGTTGGTGTAGTTCAAATATCTGTTCTTCTCGTGTCTCGAAGTGCAATTAATTCTCCATATTCTTTTGAAGTGGAGTTTTGCATTTCTTCATTCTTCCCAGATATTCAAGCATTTGGTTGTGGCATAATTTCACCTCAAGTTTTGAGATGTTATCCATAAGTCCACATCAAGTTTATTCTTTTCGTTGTTGTTTTTCTCAACAACTCCATTCAACCCTTCCTTCTAAGTTCTTTTCATTCCATTCTTTCCATTCTTCCGGAGGCATTGTGTTGTTCATCTCGTCAAGTGTTATCCCATCTTGCGTAGTTCATGTTCTTTTCCTTCCATGTTTTAGCCGGAGTGCTGCCTAAATCCTTTTAGTCTTATTCATTTCTTATTTCGTTCTAACCGGAGTGGTTTCATAGTCTATCTGATTCTGTGAGCTTTTGATTCTCGTCATTCTCGTCGCTCCTCTCTCCTTCTCGAGTGCTCGCGATTCTTTGATTCCTCTCTCGAGTTCTTGTTTCACCTCATCCCTTTTTCCCTTCTGTCTCGGTCCTAAGATCTCGGGACGAGATCTCTTGTTAGTGGAGGAGTGTTGTAACGCCCCGGATTCGATGCGCCAGGTGTCTGCCAGTTATTCGCCGTTGTTTCCATGTCATGTGCTTGCGTGTTGCATTTTATCATGTCATCATGTGCATTGCATTGCATACGTGTTCGTCTCATGCATCCGAGCCATTTCCCCGTTGTCCGTTTTGCAATCCGGTGCTCCTATGCCTTCCCCTTTTGTCTCTCATTTTGAGCGGGTGTTAAACTTTCTCGGAATGGCCCGAGGTTTGCCAAGCGGCCTTGTTATAGCACCGATAGACCGCCTGTCAAGTTTCATGCCATTTGGAGATCGTTTGGTACTTCAACGGTTAACCGGGTAACCATAAAAGCCTCTTTTGTTTGCAGCCCAACACCCCTTCCAAAGTGGCCCAAAACCAAGCAAACTCCCCTCCATGCTCTCGGTCGTTCGATCGCGATCGTGTGGGTGAAAACCATGCTCCATTTGGAGTCTCCTAGCTCCCTCTACCTATAAATATGTGTCCCTCCCGGATTTTTCGCGCAGATGAACCCTAGCCTTTTCCCCCGCCGCCACCGGACATGTCCACTCCGGCCGGACATGTCCAGCTTCCACATCACCCCGGCCAATCGCAGGCCGCCACCTCAGCGCCGCCGCCTCCCGTGGCCAACGGCAGCGCGCCACGTGGGCGCTGCCGGCTCCCCACGCCGCCGGCCTGCCCGCAGCCCGCAGCAGGCCCGCGCGGGCACAGATCCGCGCCG
>NC_041381.1:487600121-487609294 GCF_002162155.2 Triticum dicoccoides | reverse complement strand
GCCGCCTCCCCGGCTCCCGTGAGAGCTGCGCCGCCCGCGCCTGAGGCGCCCTGCCTCCCGCGCCGGCCGTGGCCGCTCGACCCTCGCCGGCCGTCGACCCCCGCCGCCCTTCTCCGGTAGCCGCGCCCCGCCGGCGCCCGTCCGGCCACCGGATCCGGCGCCCCTCGCCGCCCCGCGCCCCGGATCCGGCCGGCCCCATCTCTGACGCCCTCTTCTTCCTCTCCGGCCCCCTCCACGTCTATCTCCAGCGTGAACTCCGGCGAGCGCCTCGCATCGTAATCCGTGCAATGAGGTTGACTTTCCCCCCTCTGTTTTCTCTCCAAGTCCCGAAGCTTTTTGACATAATCATGCCATGTTCATCGCATTGTATCTCTGCATCCGTAGCTCCGTTTCGTGTGTGTAATATGTAAAATTGTTCGTCTCAACGAGTACTTCATTTCATTCCATTGCATCATATTCATTTGAGGTCATCTTGATGCCTGAATCATCGTTGCAAGTGCTTCATAATGTTATTTGTTGTCTGTTAAGAGAACGAGCTCTTTTGTCATTTTTGCCATGATTGATGTGTGCATCCTATGAGGTTGATGTCTACATGTGTTTTGATCTATGCTATGTCTTCTTTACAGAGGTTCTTACCATGTATTTTTGTGATCAATATGGTGACTAGCACAAGCATGCAAACTAGGCATCGTGATGTTACTGATTTTAGTCCATGTTCTGCTGTTATTGTGATGCCATGTAAACATGATGCTACAGAGAGATCCATGCATATTTTTAGATACTTCAGTAACGGTGTTTTGAACATATGGTTATGCCCCTGGTTGCAATTATGGAGTAGTCTAGCATTTCATTTTCGTGCTCTACTTTTGCTTCAAAATATTTCCTGGCAGATTGTTTACATGTTATTCAATTTTGCCAAGGTTGTTGTAGTTGATCCTTGTATGCTATGATGTTGTTCATGCCATGTATAGCTTCTATGCCATGTCTTCTTGATGGATGTATCCTTAGTTTATCATGAAATGCTCTGTAGTGAGTGCATCGAGCTCACGAAGATGCCTTCGTAATTCTGTCAATGCCATGCTCTGTTTGCTGAATCTGTTAACGAAACTTGCTATGTTTACATGGGTGCCATCATATCTTCTGGTCCTTTTTGGCTCATGGTCACTAAGGGACTTTTGATCTATGCTTTTAGTAGATTCATGACATGCCTTTGTTTGCCATGATAAGTTCCTGTAACATGTTGTTTTATAGCTCTAAACATTGCAACCTGATGTTATTTTCTGCAAAGTCTGAAACTGATATTATTTGCAATCTTACCATGTGTGTTTGAGCATGTTCTAGTGATTTCTGGAGATAGCTCAGTGTTCATGTTTTGTTATGCTTTACCTGTACATCATGTCCACACCTTTTGTTATCATGTTGGGGTGCTGTAGCATGTTGTTTTGATGCTTGCAATATGCCTAGTTGCTGTTTTGGACATATTGTTGCTATAACTTGTTTGATGTGTGTGTTGAACCGTTGCTCCGTTTTGAGTGTGCTTTATATGAAACTTGCTTGATTTTGCATGTAGTTTCATATTATCATGTTGCATCCTTGTTTTGAGGTGTTTGCTTGATGTTTGGGTGCATTTTGCATCAATGCCATGTTTAACTTGTTTTGCTCATATCTTCTAGGCCGTAGCTCCGAACTAAATGAACTTTATATGTAACTTGACTACAATTTCGTGTAGATCATCTTGGTGCATCTTAACTTGCTTTTTAACAACTTGAACATAAGGTTTATTCAGATCTGGACCAATTTCGAAATATGCATATGAGGACTTACCGGAATTGTTATATGTTGTTCCCGACCTCATTTAAACTTGCCCTGATGTGTTGCTCTTGTTTGCATCATCTTTTGCCATGAGTAGCTTCATGTAGCTTTGTCGTGCATCATGTCTTGTATATGTGTGGTGTGTTTACTATGTTGTGTGCTTTTTTTTCGATAGTTCCTGTTTTGTTGCGATCGTGAGGACTCGTTCGTCTACGCTTGGTACTTCTTCGTGGCTTCATCTTCTTCATGGACTCGCTCTTCTTCCTTGCGGGATTTCAGGCAGGATGACCACTACCCTGGATCTCACTACTATCATTGCTATGCTAGTTGCTTCGTTCTAGCGCTTTGCTGCGTTACCTATCTTTTGCTCATTAAGCCTCCCAAATTGCCATGAACCTCTAACCTTTGACACCATTCCTAGCAAACCGTTGCTTGGCTATGTTACCGCTTTGCTCAGCCCCTCTTATAGCGTTGTTAGTTGCAGGTGAAGTTGAAGATTGCTCCATGGCGGACAGGATTTTGGTTGGGATATCACAATATCTCTTATATTATTAATGCATCTATATACTTGGTAAAGGGTGGAAGACTCGGCCTTTTGCCTAGTGTTTTGTTCCACTCTTGCCGCCCTAGTTTCCGTCATACCGGTGTTATGTTTCCGGATTTTGCGTTCCTTACGCGGTCGGGTGATTTATTGGACCCCCATGACAGTTTGCTTTGAATAAAACTCCTCCAGCAAGGCCCAACCTTGGTTTTACCATTTGCCTCACCACCACCTACATTTCCCTTGGGAGTAATTAACCCAAGGGTCATCTTTATTACAGCCCCCCGGGCCAATGCTTGTCTAAGTGTTGGTCCAAACTAGAGCACCGTGCGGGGCCATCCCTTGGCAACTTGGGTTACGTCGGTTCCTATACGCTTCGCTTATCCGGTGTTGCCCTGAGAACGAGATATGTGCAGCTCCTATCGGGATTGTCGGCGCATCGGGCGGTCTTGCTGGACTTGTTTTACCATTGTCGAAATGTCTTGTAAACCGGGATTCCGGGTCTGATCGGGTCTTCCTGGGAGAAGGTATATCCTTCGTTGATCGCGAGAGCTTATCATGGGCTAAGTTGGGACACCCCTGCAGGGTATAATCTTTCGAAAGCCGTGCATGCGGTTATAGGCAGATGGGAATTTGTTAATGTCCGGTTGTAGATAACTTGACACCTGATTCGAATTAAAACGCATCAACCGCGTGTGTAGCCGTGATGGTCTCTTCTCGGCGGAGTCGGGAAGCGAACACGGTTTTGGGTTATGTTTGACGTAAGTAGGAGTTCAGGATCACTTCTTGATCATTGCTAGCTTCACGACCGTTCTGCTTGCTCTCTTCTCGCTCTTATTTACGTATGTTAGCCACCATATATGCTTAGTCGCTGCTGCAGCCTCACCACTTTACCCCTTCCTTTCCCTTTAAGCTTTGCTAGTCTTGATACCCATGGTAATGGGATTGCTGAGTCCTCGTGGCTCACAGATTACTACAACAACAGTTTCAGGTACAGGTTATGCGATGATCATGACGCAAGAGCGATGCTTGCTTGCGTTGAGTTCTTCTTCTGCTTCTTCGATCAGGGGATAGGTTCCAGGTCGGCAGCCTAGGCTAGCAGGGTGGATGTCGTTTGAGTTTCTATTTATGTTGCATCCGTAGTCGGATGTTGTTCTTATGTATTGTGATGTTGTATTCGTGTGGCATTGTATGCCCTTTGTATGTATCCCCATCTATTATGTAATGTTGATGTAATGATATCCACCTTGCAAAAGCGTTTCAATATGCGGGTCTATCCTTGGTGGGACCTTCGAGTTCCTTTTGGATAGGGTCGCATATTGGGCGTGACATTACTCTAGGCTATCACGGCTATTACACATATTACATCCAGTGGGCATCAAAGTTCACCACCAGTGCAAATATAGGGAACAAAGCAGCATATCATATACATTGGTTGTCAAAGTTGGCGACCAGTGCAAATAAACGCCGCAGCAAAACAAGTATAGAACTGAAACCACTTCAGAAGAGCTTAAGAAACAATATCCTGGGTACCCATAATACTGGCAAGATGCTTAGCAAGCTTATTAACTTGCTCTTGTTTGGCGCTTAAATCCTCCAGCAATTGTTGTTGCACCAGAAAGTATGGATCTAAATTCTGCAGGGACTTCCTTAGTCCTTCGGCTTCCTATCGCATAACATCTGATCGATGTCTTTCAACTTGAAGTTTAGACTCAAGAAGTCGAACTGATTCAAGCAGCGAGTTCAAAGAGCTGGTGCCATTAGTAGTAGCCCAGTAACTCGAACACTACATCAAGACAGGATTTTGGGGTTGTCTCAGTGTCTTCAATATAGTTTTTATCAGCTTTCTTGGAGACCAACAAGGATGTCTCACTATCTTGAACCTTATCTGCATTACTTCCTTTACCGTTGCATAACGGGGTACTCTTCTCCAATATTTTATCCGCGTTCTAATAGAGAAACAAACAAACACACCACATGTTTACAATGTAGTATATGAAACTCATTTTGGTAAACCAGTTCAGTAGTAAGGTGGACATGATAACAGCATGAAACAAACATATTTCTATGTAGTATGGTCACTGTATGGTCTATATAATTCTAATTTATTTTGCCAAATCAAGATAGATACAGTTCGAATCATATCTATTTAAGACAAAGTAGCATAGATAGAATATAAGTGTGGGAAACTACACAACAATAACAACACTTGTAATGTGCATGGCATGAGAACATAACTGTTTATTCAGTTGAAACTAAAATCAACATAGAGAAAGTTACAATAGCAAACACGTTAAATAAATAGGTTTAAACATACCTGTTGCGCCATTGGAATTTCAATTGCATCCTTCAAATTTGAAATTAGTTGGTATGAGTAAATACAGTGATGCAAGAGCAAAGTAGTATGAACCACAGCTACGGAACATGACCTGAGAACAATTCTTCTTCTGCTTTAAGCGTTGACTTGGGGTTCGGAGTGGTGGTCCTCGTGCTTTGGGCACTATAGTTGCCTTACTAACTGCTCATGTTTGGGTGCTCTATGGTGGAGACAGTGCTGTGTATACTGGAACTGGGTTACTATCTGCTGGGGTTGGGGTTAGAAGGGGTGTAGCTAGTTCTCTGTCCAACTGGGTAGGGGTACAATTTGCGTTAGTCTGTGTTATGTGTGGTGGGGCTGGTTCTTGGGCAAGTACAACCGTGGTTCTATCTGCATCGACAGGTAGCACGATCTTTTCTGAAGACCGTGTTTTTACTCCCATAGATACTGCCATCACCCCCTCCAATTGAAATGGCTGATAAACAAGAAAAGTAAATGAATGTATAGACATTGTAAGATAGACAGGTGCAATGGATAGTAGGGAATAAAATAGGGCATGAAATCATTCACATTTATGTTGTCTAACCAAACAGAATAGCAGGACATAATTTCACATATAGGATGGCTAATTAAATAGGATAGCATGACACAATTTCACATGTATGATGGCTAACTAAACAGGATAGAATGACATACTTCAAAATATGATCACTATATAAACAGGATGACATGATATAACTATACGATGTGTCTATTAAAGTGGTTGGCATGCCATAAATCACAAACATGCCATCGATGGAAACAAGATGGCATGATATGATTCACAGATAGAATGACATAATTCAAAATATGATGACTATGTAAACAAGATGATATGATATAACTATATTATGTCTTCAGAAAATGGGTTGGCATGCCATAATTCAGATACATGTTGTCTATGTAAACATCATGGCATGATATAATTGAAATATATGTTTTATATACTAAGCAAGTGAGCAGTAGGCAATCGCATATATGATGTGTCAACTAAGGAGATGGCATTCAATATTGTGTATATGATGTAAAAACTAAGCATTGCAATACAACATATGCATGATATGAGTAATATAACCCTGCCAAGTATGAGCATACACCTCAGGGGGATAATAGGACTGGTTATCTGCCTCTGAATCCTCCTCCGAAGAGCTATCTATAACCAGCAAGATATCTGCTTCAGCAGGTAGCATTGTCTGCTCTGAAGACCTTGTTTTCACTCCAGATTTCCCCATCACCAATTCAAATGGCTGATGCACATGAAGAGCAATTGAATATACAAACATTGTAGAGAAATGCAATGAGAAATACAAAAGAAAGGACGACATGATATAATTCACATATATGACGCTTGGATAAACAACATGAAATTGCAAAATTCACATATATAATGCCTTGCAACAAGATAGCATTGCATAATTCACATATATAATGTCTTGCAACAAGATGGCATTGCATAATTCACATATATGGTAATTAGACACTAAACAGGTGGCATTCACACAAAGAGTGTCTAAACTAAGAAAATGCCATAGCAATGCAAGATACCATACACACGATATGAGCAACATAACCCTGCCAAGTTAGAGGATGCACCTCAGGTGGGAAATAGGATTGGTCATCTGTCACTGAATCCTCCTCTGAGGAGCTATCCGTAACCAGCAATACATGCACTTCTTTAGATAGCATTGTCTACTCTGAAGACCTTGTTTCCACTCCAGATTTTTCCATGACCGTGCTGAATGGCTGATGCACATGAAGAGTAATTGAATGTACTAAAATTGATGACAAACTTAACACATAATAAAAAATGATAGCATGATATAATTCACATATAAGATGACTGGCTAACCAGGGTGGCATTGCAAAATTGACATATATGATGCCTGGCTAAACAAGATGGCATTGCATGATTCACATATATGATAAAGAAACTAACTAGATGGCATTGGCACAAAGCATGTCTAAACTAAGCAGATGACATATTTGATGTATATAGTAAGCAATGCAAGGTACCATATGCATGATATTACCAACATCAGCATGCCAGGTTAGAGCAAAGACCTCAGGGGGTAAATAGGAGTGGTCTTCTCCTTCTGAATCCCCCTCAGAACAGTTATCTACGTCTTGATTACGATCCGAAATGGGTGGAGGGGGGCTGCCTTTGCGCCCACCATGGAGCGATGTCTGCATGAAATTTTATTGCCACAGAAGGCTTGTCTCTTTTTCTCTACATGTTCAGTTCCATTGTGTACAATAACTGACATGCATAGGAATAAAACATAGTGAGATTATGTAAGGAGTGCATGCACAAATCCAGAGTAATGGTAGCCAAGTGTGGATAGAACCAAAACCAATGATAGCAGGCAGATAATAGCTTTAGTTAAAAAATACAGATAACGGCTCCTTTAATGTTTGTTTGCACCCAACATGAAACTCATAGTAGACACCCGAGATTAACCAGATAGTAGAGAGATAGTATTGATTGCTACCCCAATATGTACCCCACAACCATTTTAAAACTCAAGTTTCAGCATTAGTTTGGACCTGACTTGGAATCTAATAGGTGAACACAATGATAAAGTAGCATGTCATCATATTAAGTGATGCATAACGTAAGTATACAAGGAAGAGTGCGACCTCTCTTGCGGACCCGTGTAGTCCTCAAGGTCATCTGCTCAGTTGATGATGGTAATGCAGTTGTCGTGGCTGCCGGTGGAGGGGAAGAAGATTTGAGCCGGCGAAAGACAGTCTAGAGAGCGGATCCCTGCTGTGGTGAACCCTTCTGTCATTGGAGCAGCTGAGCTGGGGTGGAACACAACGCAGCAGGAGCAGGACAAACCACACAAGGTTTTCTTTGACACATATCTGTACCAGAAGTAATTGTGTAAGGGCTTTTTTGAATTTTAGGATTCTAACAACTCAAGGATAGGAAATAGACAGGAATAGTATAGGAATGCATGTGCAAAACGAAGAATTTAGAAACACAAGATTTCTGCCAATCTGGGTGTTTGATTCACAAGAATTGGAAGATCACAGGATGCAAAGAAGCATGGTGAGATTAAATCAAACCACAAGAAAATGTATGGTTATAATGCTATTATGCTACTATCTCTTAGTCTTGTGCTTCATGAATAGGAATTTGAAAAGGAGGACAAGTGGAAATTAAAATTCCTACGGGTTTTCTTTCAAGGAGACACTAAAGGATCAAATCCTATAGTTTTCCTTTGCTCCATTCCTTTGAACCAAATTCATGAATAGTAGTACCATAGGAAACTTTCCAATTCCTATGTTTTCCTTCACGTTTCCTTTCAAGCACTGGCGATTCTAGTAGGTAGGCCTGAGCAAGGAAAAGCCTACACTAAAAAAATGGTTTTGTGCTACTTCTATTAGTTTGGACCCAGGCCACTGCCCTACTAGCTCAACTCCCAGGCCAATCGACAAATGCACAGCTCAAACGCGCAGAGATAAATAATGATGGCGTTCAAGAGAGTCCATCACGGATATCTAAGTTGCCTGGTACCTCATTGGTTGTCATATAGTAGGATAAAAAAAATCGTGTTTCACATTACTACGTGTGCTCAGTGGACAATATATATAACATGTAGAGTAAAAAAGAGATGCAACAAGTGTACAACCTCTTTGGCGAAGCCATGTCGATCTCAACGTGATTGGGTTGGTCGCTAAGGATGCTTCGGCTGACTTGGATGTCGGAGGAGAGGAAGAAGATCTTAGGCGTCTGGAGATGGAGCCGGGGGTACCGCTCCGCTATGATGGAGGGTTTCATTGTTGGAGCAGCTCCGGCGAGTTGTACGATGCCAAGGCTGAAGTAGGACAAGTGAGACAATGTTAACCTGAGTGGAATTCTAATAGCATCTCCAATAAAATGACGTAAAATACATAACCACAAAGTGCTAGATGTAAAATACACCAGCCTCTCATCTCTGAACTTAACTGTCGGAACTGAATTTAACTGTCAAAACTTAACTTAACTGTCAAAACAGAATGTTGCTGTCGAAACTAAATTGTACTATCAAAAATGAACGCACTAGTAGCTGAAAAGCAGTAGCAGCAGCAGTAGCGCGTGCGAGAACCAGGGCAGCTGGTCGTGTTGCAGCATCAGGTGAAGCTACATGTCAGTCAATTGAATTTTTCATCTCTGGTCAGTCGATTTTCTAGCCGTTGGATATGAAATCAAGGGACTGCAGTTCATCTTCAACCTCCACCCCCTGAGCCGCCAGCCACCACCGGCGAAACAGACGCCCCCCCGCCGCCCGCGGCTGGCGGTGCGCCGCCCGACCCGCTCCAAAACCACTCCCCACCGCTGGTCCGCCGCCGCCCCAGCCATCCCTCTAGGCCCCCCGTGCCGAAATTTTCCTCCGGCGATCCCCACGCCACCGCCCCCACCACCGCCGGCAACCACCGCCCCCACCCTGAACCCTAAGATAGATAGTGGGGTACCTCTCC
>NC_041381.1:487535089-487599675 GCF_002162155.2 Triticum dicoccoides | reverse complement strand
CGATTCAGTCGACTGACCCAAAAGTCGATTGAGTCGACTGAAGTGTTGCTAAACCAGAGCACCATCGCAAGAAAGAGCAAGAGCGAGAGCAACAGCGCGAGCGAGAGCAAGAGAAATAGCAAGAGCAGACCAGGCAGGGGACCGAGAGCAAGAGCAGAGCAGGAGCGCGAGCTAAAGCAGCAGCAGCTCCTACTGATGTGGATATCATCGCCGAGGGAGCGATGCCATGGAGGAAGTGGTCGGGGACCCTGCCGCGGATGGAGTCGCACCGTGTCGGCTCGGGACCGAGCGCCGTCAACATCGTGAGATCGAATCAACAAGAAAATGCGGCGATTAGTGTACAACCTCTTTGGTGGCGCCGATTAGGCCGCAGCTTCTTCCGAGGAAATGGTGATGATGATGAACTTTCGGTGGTGCAGGTGAAGATGGCGGTGTGGGAATGGAGGTGGCGGTAAAGACGAGGGGAACACCGGGGCAACTCCTTGTAGGTGGAGGACGGTGTGGCTGAACTGGCGGGAAGATAGGATCGATGATGGATCCTCATCTGGTATAATGGATGAGGGACATTGAGGTGTCGATGTGGATGATGTCGTCGGGGAAGAGGCTCCGGCTGGGTGGCGGACGGAGGAGGGTGTGGGGCTTCGCGGGTTTTCGTGACCTCGGTGTACGAATGGGTCGGTGGATGGGATGGGAGTGGGGAACCATGGCTTAGGGACATGCTTGTCCGAAATGTGGGGTAAGTTACGAAAGTACCCCCACCGATTTGAGCTACGTGGTTATTTGGGTTCAGGGGTATCACGGGCATTTTACGTGTCGGGATTTCACAGGAGGAGGGAGTTTTCACGCGCGTTGTAATTTTGGAATAGCAAGGCGAGGGTTGAGATGGAGGGGGTTTTCGGAGCACAACGAGAAAAATATATATCTCAAATATTTTGGGGTAACAAGGCGCGGGTTGAAGAGGCAGGAGTTTTGCAGCATGATGACAGAGACGCTAGCTTGAAATTTCGGCATAACAAGGCGCGACTTGAAATTTCGGGAGAACAAGCTTAACGTGTACCCAAAAAACATAATTCGCACCTCATCACTAGAGAGAGCCATGTCCCTTTTTACTATATTACTAAAAATGCATTCAAATACAACAAAAAACTAAAATAATCGGGACAACAAACACAACGGGTACAGTACCAAAACAATTTGCACTTCCCTCAAAAATAAAAAAACAATGTGTGTTGTCTAGCATATGGACTAAATTTGAGTACATTTTCCCTGTTTGAATGGGATTATACTCGGATTAGTTATACAACCATCTAAATATTATCTTCACAACACATGACATGAATGTAGGAGAAGTAAATTCCTATATAAATACGAACTACATGTACATACGATCTCAAATTCAAATATATGTATCCATTTTATGTTGAATTCAAATCATAGTACATGTATGCTCTAGCTAGATATTCGGAATCTAAACCTTGTATAATATACTACGTACAATGTGTTTAACACGCACAACACACACACAAACAACACTTAGACTAGTACGGTACACGTGCATTGCATATATGAGATTTGGCAACCAAATTATGAATAAATTCCACATTATAGCATGTAAGCTTTGAGTCATATATGCATGATGTAGATGTTCGTTTAATTCTTATAGTTCATTTCATTCAAAATCATCCAGTTTTTATAAGAAAGCTAATCTATTTTAAGATTCATGGAATTGTGCTTTGTAAGGCATAAAGTAAAAACAAATAATGGCAAATCATGTAGAAAAACATTTGGGCAATTCTGATATAGAAGATTCTAGAACAAAGAAGAAGTGCTTGTGTTTTGAGGTTTGTGCATTATGCTTAAGTTCAACTATGGAGTCTTCTAGATTGTACATGTGGCAAAATCTGGTGGAATCTAGATGATATCCAACGGCCAGTAGTGCTCAAATTTGCCATCTCTACACCATCGAATTGGCCTCATCCAACGACCATCTTTCAAAGTTAAAGTGATCCGCACCCACCCATCGATGCTCAAATTTGTCGTTGGATGAGGCCAATTCGATGGTGTAGAGATGGCAAATTTGAGCACTACTGGCCATTGGATATCATCTAGATTCCACCAGATTTTGCCACATGTACAATCTAGCAGACTCCATGGTTGAACTTAAGCATAATGCACAAACCTCAAAACACAAGTGCTTCTCCTTTGTTCTAGAATCTTTTGTATCATAACTGCCCAAACTTTCTTTAGTTGAATTGCTATTATTTGTTTTCAGTTTATGCTTTACAACGCACAATTCCATGAATCATAAGATAGATTAAGGGCTTCTTTGATTCAAAGGATTCTCAAAGGAATTTTGGAGGATTCTAATCCTTAGGAATTTTTCCTATCTTGGTTGTTTGATTCGTAGGATTGTAAACCATAAGAATTTTTCCATAGGATTCATTTGCACTAAATTTCATAGGAAACATCCCATCCACTCAAACCTCTTTGAAAGAATCCTGCATTTTTTCTATGCACAATCAAACACTCGTAAAATCCTGTAGGATTCAAGACGACATTCCACTCTAATCCCATGTTTTTCCTATTCCCACGTTATGGAAATCCTATGAATCAAAGAGGCCCTAGATTTTTTATAAAAACTAATTGATTTTGAATGAGACAAACTATAAGAATTAAACAAAGGTCTACATCAGGCATATATGACTCAGAGCTTACATTCTATAGTGTGGTATTTATTCATAATTTGGTTGCCAAATCTGATGCGTGCAATGCACATGTACCTTACTAGTACTTCGAGTATGTGCAAAATACGTAAATTAGAATTCCAATGGCACGCTACACAATGTCTCTCTTACAGTTCATGAAGCCACGTGGCACATGTGGAGGCATTGTCGCGACCTCCTTGTGTGGATTGATCACAATGACGTGCTGCTGGTTCCAGAAGAATGTACTCGTCCTCTCTGAGCCACACTGGTGGTACATGCATGAAGTGAAGATGTGCACACACGCCATGCACGCACGCATTCACTTGCACGCACACGCAGGTACACGGGCGAACGCATTTTTGTACGAAGATCCACCCATGGGATAATTTGACGCGTGTAAAGTCCTTCACTTTATTGATGGTCAATTAATACAGCGCATGCAAATTGAGTGGACGTGAGGGCGGAAGAAAGACATTACTACTCCACTGCGCGCATGCAAGTAGTTAAATTATGGGTTGCTAGTACTTCCATTGTTCTCCTTTCTATTTTGTGCCAATTTTGACCATATTTGTAAGTAACATAATATTTACACATGTCATAAAAAGTGGCACAAACAAAAGGGGCCAATAAACCAGGACGCATGCAGCATGATCAATTTTTGCCAGGGCTACTGTAAGTGGCCTTTGTATTTAAATATGGACAGAGTGGAGTAGTACTATCTTTATCTTAGCCTCGTAGGGCTCTCCCAGCGCCTAGGCTCGCCTCCCTGCCTCGCCCATCGGATCCCGCCATGGAGGATCCTGCCATTGATAATCCCTTAGATCCCAGGAACCCGCGAGTTCCCTCTCGCTGCGGCCCAGAGCACTTCCGCCTTTGAGAGAAACCCACATTTATTTTAGAGGGGATCCATTGCTCTAGAATCATTGATCGGTGGCACCGGAGGACATGCCAGGGCTGCATTTCAGGTGGTGGGCAGCAAGGGAAAATCGGATCAAGGAATCGTCGCATCGATTGGAGAGAAGTTCCAAGGAGCTGCGCCTAGCGCAACACAACGCGGAGGCGCAAGTCGATCTCAGGGGAGAGATGCCGAGGGATGTCAGCATCTGGCAGCATCGCGTTGATTTCGAGCTAGGGCTAATGGCAGAGATCATATTCACGGAGTCTCATGCGGAGGAAATAACACACATGCCTGCGCAATGGCATGAGCAGCCGGTGCAACTGCTCAAATGGGCGGTAGGAGAAGCCAAATCTCAGGACCAGTTACGGCAGCGCTGCTGGGCATGCATCATAGGTGAGGTGAGCTGCCCTCCTTCCCCGCCAACGATGCAGTGAACTTGCAACACCATGTCGGTTTGCAACCTTGACAATCACTCCATCTATATGTATTGTATTCCTGTGAAAATACTTGGTTGTTTGAAAAAAGAAGGTAATTGATTTATCACTAGTTTTAGAATGCTTGGTCGTGACAATCAACCGAATCCACAACCAGAAGTCTCCATCGCGTAATACTTTACGGTCGGTCGCACCAACAAACGGTTGGTCGGACTCGCGTCTCACCGAAGGGACATGCATCAGCTTGGTCTGACATGTACGGCCAGTTAAATCACTGACTTGTGCGACCGCATTTGAGCAGTGTAGTACTTCCTCTATCTTAGTTTACAAGTCTTGCATGTGTACCTAGATTGTTAATTTGACCAACTTAATAAAGGCATAGATTACGAAAAATATATCATTACAAACTTCAAATATTCTTTTTTTAATGATATATTTTTTATGTTAAACAATTTATTTTATATAAGTTACATTGACGACCTAGATACACGTGCAAGCCTTGTTAACTGAGATGGAGGGATTACTTGAAATTTATGTTCCACTAAACTCATCGGGAGCCGTTTCGGGCCTCAAAACCAAAACCATCAATTAATCTTTACCTTGTTCCCATCACATTCGAAAGTACTAGTGCTACAATTAAGTGCAAGCCTGCTCACACCTACTAGTACGTACCAAACCTTGCCATTATGCAGGTTTTAGTACTAGTGCTAGTACTTAGGTTATAAAAGGGGGAACTACCTAACCGAAAATTACTCTACCTTCCTCCAAATAAGTCCTTCTTCTTCGCACGTCCTTTCCATGGTCGGTGTGCAGACCTCTAGGTCGATAACTACTCATAACAAGGGAGCGGCAACCAAGGCTGCGGAAAACCATATGTAAATCCCCCCCCCCCATTTATTAATTTAATTACACAGTAGGAGGCTCTCCTACTGTTTTAGGTGTCAAAAAAAGGCTGCGAAAAAAAGAGAGCTCGCCACCATGCAGAGGCCTTGAAAGATCTCTCACGGGCAAGCGATGGCTCCCAGGAGCGCCCTAGCCGTGGAGGCGAACATGCCTTGCTGGCGGCACTGGAGTCGTTATCCCTCGATGGCATGCCCGATCAGCTTAATAAGCACCTCAATAAGCAAAAGGAGTTCATTCATGGCTTGGTGGAGCTGCTAACGGAGAGCCTCGATGACATGCCCGCTCAGCTCAATGAGCAGGGGGAGTTGACCGCCGGCTTGGTGATGCTGCTGAGGAAGATCATTGCCTCGGAGAAGAAGGCGACCGGCGGAATCTTGCAACTTCAGGAGGATAAGGCGAAGCTCTGCCACGAGCTCGACCTGCTGAAGGAGGAGAACGTCGGCTGGAAGAAGCTGCATGAGAATAGTAGCTCCTCGATGAAGATGCTGCAGGCCCTCGTCATGGAACAGAAAGAGGAGTTGCCGAAGCTCCGCATCGAGCACCCGACTGCTGTCAAGGTACGTAATGCGGCCGTGGAACAGATGATGAAGGCTCGCATAGAGAAATCCCACGTCATGGATAGAATGAAGAAGATGGCGGAGGAGATGCGGAAGGAGATGGAGGTCATGGAGGTGATGAAGAAACAGTTACGACTCAGCGGCCAGCAACCCTTCATGTAGTGAGAGTAGCACCCCAGTCTTGTGTGTGTGTCTTCCTTCTTTTTTGGGGTGATAATCTTCCTTCTTCTTTTGCTCCTGTGTTTCTTCTTTTCCTTTGGGTGTTTCACCGCACGTGTCCCGTTCTCTGCGAGGCATGAATAGAACAATGCTAACAATGATATGACTAGCAAATTAGATCATTTTTATCGCCATATGGCACTGGGCTGCCGTGTTTCATGCTCCTCCGTCGTAGTAATACTACAGTGGAAAACTTGAGTATACCGCATGGTTCTTTGCTCCTCCTCAGGTCGTCGACACATTTATACGAGCAGTCAAATCACAAGGCCCCGCCTTCCAGTAGTAATGAGTCGTCAAATCACAAAGGCCCTCGCCTCTCATGAAACCGACCAAGCTAGATTGCCCCACCCTCTAGCCTTTAAGAAATGTATAATTTTGTACAGTAGTAGTATCGATGGATGGCACCATGGAGAAAAACTAACAAGATGAAATTAAATAAAAAAGGTGGTACATATAGAGAGCACTTGTCGCCAAGTTATGCATATAGTACTATTAAAAAAATCTAGTACGTGCTTAAATGGGGTGCTAAATTATATTAAAGAAATTAGCATACCTATTTAATTCTTGTGTTCTTATTATTTATGCCACTAGTTGTGTATCACTACTCAGTTTTGCCATTAGAAGCTACTACTACTCAAAAAAGCCATCGATCCGTGAGATGCCTGCTCAAAAATGTTATTTGATATCTCAAAAATGCCATTGTTTAAGTTAGATGTTTGCTAAAAAATGCCATTAGACATTGTTATTTTCACGTCAAACCCGTTGACCATGTTACATGACAAAAATAAGTCCATTCTCACAATGATAAGTCTGGCCCCGCTTGTCAGGAGTAACCAAGCGAATAATTTTATAGGAAAATAAGAACGCTGTTGGGATCAAGTAGGCCCCACACTTTATTTTACTGTAGTGAGATAGAAGGAGAGCTGGCATGTTGGTCCATCGGTATTTATGTCATTGTAACATGGCAAAAGAGATTTGAGTCACAATAATGGTGTCCAGCACAACACACCCCTTAAATAAAACTAAGCACCCTGAAATTCCTTGACAAAACTAAGCACCCTGAAATTCTTTGACAACTAAACTACTGGCTATATGATGTTGGCCTTATATATTGTACGTATATAATGTGAAGAAACAAGTGGTAGTACTGTACCAACTAAAAGATGAACTATAAGAAATATTAGTATGTATGTACTGAAGAGTTAAAGTAACAATAAGAAACATAACATAGTTCTGTTGGGGGCTCAGCACAACACACACCTCAAATAAAACTAAGCACACCTGAAATTAAACTAAGCAACTAATCCGGTAGACACTGCATTAGAACCACCATGAGCAACGACACTGCCACCTTACTCGGAGTCCTTGTCCACGTCCTCGACTTCGTCCTTGTCCCTCTTCCTCTTGGGTGATACTTATTTGCTTGAACTGCACACTTGGCTCTTGCTCTTCATCCAACCCTTGTAGATATTGAAACAAAGGTAGCCATCCATTGCAGCGTAGTAGATGTGGTCTATATCTAGTACATTCCACTGCCATGCATGATGAAACGTGTGCAGAGGTTTCTTCAGTTTACCGTACGAAGGATGAACCATGGCTCCTGCCAGGGTCAGCATTGAAGGCAGATCATGGGAGGGCACCAACCCGTTCTTCTGGAGGTCGAAGGGGTTGCCTACAACGCGGCCTATCTGATCCAGGACTCTTATGTCATTCGTAAAGTCTACAATAACGAATTTGACACGGCCTCCCTTGAGGAAGTTCTTAAATTCCTCGAACTCTACGTCAGCATGGCATATGTGGTAGACCAAGCATAAGTCATGCATGCAAACCTGGATCACAGCGGGCTTCATCTTCTCTTCCTCTTTTAGATTCTTCTCTTTGTCCAGGGTTGTGGTGTACTCAACATCTAGCCTAGCGACCAACTCATCATTTGAGTTTTCGAACATGCGTCTGAAGTGAGCAAGGCATCCTTTCACCGTCGCGGAAGAATAGGTGTAGATGACGTCGAACTCATCGCCGGTGATGGTTCTGTACTCACCGCTGATCATGGAGATTTGGGACGCCATGGATTTGGGAGGAGGGTTAGGATTAGAGGAACTGTCGTAACGTGAAAGAACGTGATGACTAGGAGCGAACTGTCGTACTGTTATAGGACGTCCGGGGACGAGTAGGAGCAAACTGCCAGCGGTTTTTCGATTCTAAAAATGTTGGATGGGGCGTGCGAACGGCAGGGTAGTGGCTTGCCTGGTGGACAAATGGATCCATTCACAGTACTATGGGGGTCCAATTAGATGTCATGTGTACTCGAAGCCCAATTAAATGGCTTTCGATGTCATGTCAAGCGGTCTGGAAAATTACAGGTGATATGAAGCTTTCCATTCTCCCATGATACGGGCTTCCGAGACCCCTTGGATATGAGATCGAACGGTTGCATGGCGTGATTCTAGACCTATGGGTGAATATCCTATCTTGGAGGGTTATTCTGCAAATTTTCAGCAACTTAGCATGTGACTGTTTGATCTCAGATCCAAGGGGTGCCAGCTGCCCGTATCATGGTCACGCCTACCACGATCGTCGCCTCGCTCGCGCGATCGTGCCCTTGGATATTTAACACGATGCGTTAGGCTATCTGATGTTGGCATGTCATACATAGTCATCACTTAGTCACTCATACTACAACAAGGTTAGCTATAAGGTTGGCTATAAGAGTATTTTTTTTTACTTCTTTCTATCTCTTTCTTCGTAGTATTTATTGCATTTGCCAAGGAGTGACCTCTTCCAATGAAATGGTGCTTAGATGAGGTGCTAAGGGCATTAAATGGCTTAGCAACTCAAGTCCCCAATGCATATGTGCTTAGTTTTTTGTTGCTAAGTTTGCTTCATTTAATTAGCTATAGACTCAAAATTGTCTTTTCACCTAGGTACACCCGCTTAGCACCGTTTCTTCCTTGGGTCACCAGACTAGTGTCTCTCTTCTTAATTAACTTTCCACATCAGATTTTATGCCTATGTGGTAGGCTTAGCACCTGTAGGAGCAAGTACAATAGTCGGCTATAAGCCCGCTTTACATGGCATTTTTGCATATGTGGAGGAAAGATGCAAGGAAAAAGTGGAGGAGTGGGCTCTCATGCAAGAGCCAACCTCTACATGGTGGAGCATTGGGAGAGGCACCTGTATGGAGGTGGTCAGGAATCAGGAGACTCACACCGATCATAGCACCATAGTTAAAATGACAATGGCAAGTCAAATCACGGGGCCCCACCTGTCCAGCAGTAACTCGCTGTCAAATCACACAACCCTACATTCGGAGCAGCCTACTCCCTCATATTCTCGCGTCTCTGTCAAACTGAATAGGAGGAACTACGCCGCTTACCAGGCGAGAAAAGCCCCGCCCTCGACTTTTAAATAGTACATTATCCTAATTTTGTATCCATGTATTGCGCCATGGAGCAAAGCCTCAAGGAAATGGTGGTACACATGTACGGAGTATACAACACGCCCGTCGCGTTCGCGTCGCACCCCAGACGGTCGATCGGTCTAGCACGCCGCTCTCCGAATGGAACACGCGTCATATTGTGTTTGCACACACATGTGGGACCGCAATTGAGAAATGACCATAGGCGCACTCCCCAGCCCTGCAAGTCGGGTGAGTTAATAGAAGAGAGAGACGAGCGATAGTACTAGAGAAGTGTTGTACAGACGTTGGTGCCTGGACGATCCCTGCAAGACACGGAAGATCAGTTCATCAATGCATGTGACCAGACTCCAGCAGACACGCCTGTATTGTCTATCGTCTACATATCGTGCAGGTTGTGTTGTACAGGGTTGTAGTTCTGGTGAGAAGTCTGAAAAAAGGTTTCTTGTCATCTCGCAAAATTAGGTGTCATGTGCTTGGGATCACTGCGAGGGTTAAACAGCGACAAGCTAGTCATTGGAGGCACATGCACAAAGACTACTCGGCTGCCATCTAGGTCAAGCTGGCTATGTTAATTAGGGCAACTATCGATGGACCCCTTTTCTATGAGTTTATCTTTAATTTGAGCTTTGATCCTCGTCTAGTTTGTCCATCGGGATTCATGTTGTCTCCTTTGGGCAGTGAGGTTATGGTTTCTTGTCATGTGGCATTTTTTTGTGTTATATGTTATAATCTGGTGCTTCACATCAAAATGACGACAACTGCGCCTCTGGGGCACGTGCATGAAGACCTCTCGACATTCATTGACGAGGTCAAGCCAGCTCTGGTAGATAAAAGAAAACTAGTACTCCACTATATAGGCAGGAGCCTCCGCGCTTGCTTACTAGTGTTGCTCTCTTTACACTGTCTCGTCCTCTCCAGATCTAAACACGACAGCAGTGGCCACACTCTCTCTCTCTGCTCACCGCTGGTCACAAATCCAGCCGGATCCTCTCTGCCGGGGAAGGTGAGAAGGTGCAACATTCATGCGGTCGTCCTTGGTGATGCCTCTTACCCACTGCCGGCGCATCCCGATCAGGGTGCCTTACCGTTCTCTCCCAAGCAGCGCTGGCTAGGGAGGGCCTCCGACCCCTTCTTCCTCGCTGCCGTAGTGTGGGCAGATCCGGCCTCCCGCCGCCCACCTAGAGACATCCCGGTGACCCTCACGTATAACTTCCTTCGAAACCGGCCTTGCTCTACTTCCCGAGCTCCTGACGTTGCTGCATTTGTATCTTTTACTATTTCTTAACACCCCTCATAGATAGGATCGATCGACTGTTCGAAAACCACCTAAATTTTTACTATTGAGAGGTAAAGCTAGTTCATGCACTGGAATCTAGTACTACTTGGTTCAAACAAGGAAGAAAGAGGGTGGGTGTGGGGGAAGATTTGTTACCTGAATCTAGGACTTGGTCGAAAGAGGAAATAATGCGGGCGAAAAGTAACAGAGACTGGCTATCCAACTGGTCTCTAGGTCTAATAGGGAAATAAAGGGAAACGCGGTATAAACTCAATATAAACCTGATCTATTGGTTGAAAAAGGAAAGAAAGTGGGGACTTGGGGACAAGTCAATAGAGTAAGTCCAGTACTAGATTTGCTAGCGTCACACGGTATAAGGTGGCTATACCGAACAAAAATGGGACAAACCTAGATATCATGTTCTGATGTTTGTTGCCCTGAGCCACTCTTATGTAGTGTCACAGGTAAAATGTAGCAGGTGCACTGTTAGAAGTAAGGACAAGTTAAACCAATGTTGTTTTCAATGTAATGCCTCCAGTAATATGAATCAATGGCACTTTTTTTCATGTCCTGTTAAATTTCCCATTAAGATAAGTTGCTTCTTTTCGTTAGAAATGCAACTGTCCTGGTCCGCCTACTCTCCCGTGCCCAAATACCGACTCTGTAGTAGCTGTTAATGTAATGTTGCTAGTAAAATGAAGCAATGGCACCATTAAAGTAATGTCGTATTTAACGGTTGTCATGTAAGTGCATCTAGTACCCCTTAGTGATTTTGGTGTATTGAAGACTTATAGGTTAAGAGACTGATGCGTTTGTGAGTGTACACAGGTCTATAAGTCTATGAGGAGTTTGATATTTACAGAGAAAGTCGACCCCTAAAAATGAAGTTCTTCAACTGAAGACTTTGGATTTCTGAAGACTTTCTGAAGACTTTGAAACTGAAGAAATTGGTGTGACCTTGAAGACTAGGAAATCATTCGAGGAACATGAAGCGTGAAGACTTTTGTTTCCGTAGTTTCATTTTCTCTTTCTTGAGTCATAGGAAACACCGTACTGTTAAAGGGGGTCGAGGAAATACTAAGGAAAAATTTCCATGTGATGCTCAACTCAAAGTCCTACACCTACCAATCCCTTCGAGTGAAGCCATTGGAAATCTCATACAGTTCAGTCATATTCTTCAGTGACAGAGAAGAAGTTCTCCTGGTCTCTGAAGAATTTGTTCTGACTGAGGAGTTAGGAATTCACCAGTGTGAATTGCCTACACAATTAGGAACATGATAACCCTGAGGAACTTGAGAGTCAAAATTTCGACCGTTGTTGTGCTATGCACCAGCGGTTCCAAAATATCTACCCACCTAACGGTCATATCAGACAAGGGCATTTATGTCTTATCATGTCGGGCTGCTCCCTAGGCTATAAATAGCCGCCCCCTTCAACCACTAGCTGGTTGGCTGCTCCGAGAGAAACTGACACTTGTCATTTGAGAGGAACCCATCCTCCGAAGACTTTGAGTGAAAATCATCAAGTGAGGAAAACCCAAAGCCAACAACTACAAACCCAAAGTGATTGAGCATCACTGAAGAGATTGATCCTGCGTGGATCTGACGCTTGTTTCCTTTGAAGACTGTGCTTCTTCCAGACGGTTAGGCGTCAAGGTCTAGAGCATCCAAGAGGAATTGTGGATCGCTGATTGACCGAGTTTGTGAAGGTTCGGAAGTCACCTGAAGACTTACCACGAGTGATTGGGCGAGGTCTGTGTGACCTTAGCTCAAGGAGAATACGGTGAGGACTGTGTGTCCGGGACTGGGTGTCCTCGAGTTTAAATACCCAGCCGCTCCAAATAGATGTACAACTGAGACAGCAGTTGGAACTGGTCTACGAAATCATTGTCTTCGCCGAGCTAACTAGTTCTATCTCCTCAACTCTTTCATTTCCTCATGTATGTTGTTGTGTGCCTGTTCATATCTGTTTGAAGACATTGACTGAAGACTTTCTCAATTTCCTCAGTTCTATTTCTTCAGTCTGTCGGTCTTCTTCCTTGTGTTATCCTGTGTTTACGCTTTCTGTACTCTGTGCTTGTCTTCATTTCATCGTGATGACTATGCTTGTGTTCTGTTATGTTCCTTTCTGAGTACTTATGCCGCTTCAAGTAGTTCTTCATTTAGGAATTTCCTCACCAGCAAATTCCTCAGTGAAGAATTCATAAAAATCGCCTATTCACCCCCCTCTAGTCGATATAACGCACTTTCATGTCATAGTTAATCCTAATGCCCACACTAATATCTAGCAATGCCGCTGCTTTAGAAATTGCTACTATCCTTGTAGGATTGCCATTCAGATAAGGAACATGCTTCTTTTCATTTGATGTATGTTTCATCACTTGTTAGTCACCCTCCTTTCCACCTTTTTTGTGCAAACAGAGATATACATTTCACGCTTGATCTTAGTTGAACTGCACAAATGATATCCAAATTATAGTTGACCATTCTAGGAGTTTCACAACCAACCTTGATGTTGCTCAATTTTATTGCAACTAACGAAGAAGAAGCTTTGTGGGTTTTGTTTTCTGATGGAAATGGAACCGGGGCTGGAGCCCTTTTCTTAAAAAAAGAAGAAGCTGCTAGCTCATGGGACATTGCTTCATTTTAGGTGAACTGCACCAAAAGGTCCCATGAATTGAATCATCCATGTTGGTGACTAGTGTCATCCCTTCTATGATGGCGTTAACTTCATATATGGTTCCCATCACGAGGTATGTTCCTTGTTGGTATTACCGTTTGCCAAAGATCCTGCATGTTGAGTCTGCTCTTGTGCTACTGTTTTGGCACTGCCATGATAACATAGTAATGTTATTATTTTGCACCTTAATCTAGTGGCACTATTAATTTGAGGCAATGTTATGGCACCACTAGTGCCACTGATTTTTTTATATATTGAAAGAGGGGGTTTCCTCCGGTTTCATTAAAGAAACCCAACCATAGAGAACCATTACCCGACAACATCTCAATGTAAACGGGCAGTTATTCAACTACTACTAGAACGGACTAAGTACTAGCAGGAGACAAGTTCACCACATAAGCTAGGCAGGTAGGGGGACGCAACACTAGTTCGACCAAGTTTGGATTACAACCCAAATGCTACCATAGAAACATCAGGGGGGAAGATAGGGACTGAAAGAGCCAGCTTCACCATCCCAGCCTAAGCACCCCTGGCCTCCATCCTTGCGACGCACGGTACACCTCATTTGCCACCTGCTTGACCCTAGTGTCACTGATAAAATGAAGTAATAATACAGTTAAAATAAAGCAAGTGTCCTCTCTATCATTTCATTTCCAATGTAGATAAAGAAAGTGCTTCTCTTTGTTAGTATATGTTTCATCAACTAGTCCCATTGTTAATGTTTAAGCGTTTTTGCAAACTGGGGTGCTTAATTTTAGTTGATCTGCACAAAAATAGAGATGGGAATGTCTCAAGGCCCCTCCTTGTACTACTGTTGTACACTGATGTTCATCGCTGGTAGAAGGTGTATCGGGGAGACTTGGGTCGATTTCCAATATGAGGTGTACCGTATGATCGTCGCAGGCCCATCTCACCCTCGCAGCATGTACTATGATACTATGGCAATATTTTCTTCTATTTATTGGTGTATGTTTCATCAACTAGTGCCACGATAATGTAATCACACTTTTTCATTATCTGTGCAAACAGGGTTATTGAGCTCATTTTGGTGAAACTGCACAAATGTACGGATGGAACTGGCATATATGCAGAGTGCAAGGTGTGCGAAGTAAAAATTACCGACACCAACCATGATCCATGCACGCATTGGCATCCACCACCACTAGTGGGATGTGTGGCGCTCTCTGTAGACGGATCTTTCTCGGCAGCAAATCCTCTAACCAAATACTAGTATCTTATGTTGGCAGTTTTCTAGGGAGTACTCTTTTCTGAAAGAAGCACCAATCTATTTTTCTTTATTTGTACACAGTGTCACAACTTTGACCCAAAGGTCCAGAGCTATTTTAGGGTAATTGGCGTAGTACTCAGAGACTGATTGTAAGCATGATTTTCATTAGCTGTCATGCTGATTGTAAGCATGAGCAGATGGAAGATTAGGTTAATGTGAAGCTTAACTTAAACCATACCGCCGCCGTTGAAACAAGGCGAGCATCGAGGGAACCATGGAGAATAGCGAGGAAGTGACTCACGCCATCCGGCCTCCTCTTGTGGTGGGAAAACGAATATTCCTATGGCTCCGGCTGGCTCTGCACCCTCACGAACGGCACACCATACTCGATCGATTCGTTATCCTCTCGGTGCTCGACCTTCAACCTATACGCCCACCACCTCCGTCTGACTTTCGCCTCGGGCGAATCTGTCTGCTCCATCACCCAGAAGAGATACTCGATGAACTCGAAGGACTGCGGCGTGACTGCCGCCGAGGAGTACATCACCGCCCTCATCACTGTCGTCTCGCTCTTTCGCATACATTGCCACATGGCCCTCACCGTCCTCGAAATCTCCCACTCATTGTCAAACCAAGTAAGGATCTCCTTCAACCTGTCTAACTTTGCCTAGTCACCGCTGGTGATCTGCCTGATTCGCTGCTGCATCCTCTCCATAGATGTCCTTCTGAGTGGTCCATGTTGGGGAACACAGTAATTTCAAAAAAATTCCTATGATCACGCAAGATCTATCTAGGTGATGCATAGAAATGAGGGGGAGAGTGTGTCCACGTACCCTCGTAGACTGAAAGCGGAAGCGTTTCAATAACGCGGTTGATGTAGTCGAACTTCTTCATGATCCAACCGATCAAGTACCAAACGCACAACACCTCCGCGTTCAGCACACATTCAGCTCAATGACGTCCCTCATACTCTTGATCCAGTTGAGGCCGAGGGTGAGTTCCGTCAGCACGACAGCATGGTGACGGTGATGATGATGCTACCGACGCAGGGCTTCGCCTAAACTCCACAACGGTATGATCGAGGTGTGTAATTGTGGAGGGGCACCGCACACGGCTAAAAAATCAACGTGTGTATCTATGGGGTGCCCCCTGGCCACGTATATAGAGGAAGGGAGGGAAGAGGTGTCCGGCCCAAGGGGGGTGCGCCAGGTGTGGGGAATCCTACTAGGACTCCCCAGTACAAGTAGGATTCCCCTCCTCTTTCCTATTCCTAGTAGGAGAAGGAGGGAATGAGGAAGAGGGGAGAAGGAAGGAGGGGGGGAGCTGTCGGTGTCAAAACCGGCGGATCTCGGGTAGGGGGTCCCGATCTGTGCATCTTAGACTGATGGTAATAGGAAGCAAGGGACACAATGTTTACCCTGGTTCGGGCCATCTCGATGGAGGTAAAACCCTACTTCCTGCTTGATTAATATTGAAGATATGAGTAGTGCAAGAGTAGATCTACCACGAGATCGTAGAGGCTAAACCTTAAGAGCTAGCCTATGATGGTATGACTGTAATTGTGATCGGCCTTCTAAGGACCATCCTCTGTAGTTTATATAGACACCGGAGAGCTAGGGTTTATATGGAGTCGGTTACAAGGAAGGAAATTTAATATCCGGATCACCAAGCTTGTCTTCCACGCAAAGGAGAGTCCCATCCGGACACGAGCCGAAGTCTTGAGTCTTGTATCTTGACGCTTCTATAGTCCGGACGATGTGTACATTCCGGCTGTCCGGATACCCCCTTATCCAAGACTCCCTCAGTAGCCCCTGAACCAGGCTTCAATGACGATGAGTCCAGCGCGCAGTCTTGTCTTCGGCATTGCAAGGAGGGTTCATCCCTCCGAATACTCCAAGGTTATTGTCGAACACGTAGATCATGTCCGGATTTGCAAAATTATCTTCACATACCACCGCAGAGAGAATGATACTTCAGTTGACAACTTCTAGACAACGTGATATGCCATTACAGCCAGGTCATTATTTGAACTGTTTTTCCCACAACCAGCCACAGCGCGTATTGCAGGGCGGTTTCCTTGACACGTCTTGTCAAAGCAGAGATCATGTCCCTTTATCACAGGATTCTCATCAATACGGGTATGGGTAATCAAACCGCACCGCTAATCACGGCGAGTTGGAGGTGAGCGGGTTCCACCAGACAAGTGGGGAGGTGCAAAAAGCCTTTACCATCCCTTATAAAGAGATAAGATCCTTCCTCTTTACACGCGCCTCCTCCTTATGCTAACCCATTCCCCTCTGCTCGAGCCCTATTGCCCAAGCCTTCTTCTTTTCAATCGGAGAGAAGTTTTCCAAAGATGTCCGGATCCGGAGCAGGAGGCAGATGGATGGCCCCTACCGTCCGGGAGAAGGATATCAAGAAGCTCCCGGAAGCCGGGTATCTGGCCAAGAAGATTGGCCACCATCTCCCACCGGCAGGACATGTCGTCCCTACTCTGGAGCCTCACGAGAGAGTTGTGTTCCTTCCCCATTTTGTCGACGGGCTCGGGTTTCCCCTCCACCCATTTGTCCATGGAGTTATGTATTACTATGGGATTGACTTTCATGATCTTTCCCCCAACTCTTTTCTCAATATCTCGATGTTCATCATCGTGTGCGAGGCCTTTCTCCGGATTTCGCCCCACTTCGGCCTGTGGCTGAAGATTTTCAATGTGAAGCCCAAGGTGGTAAGTGGCGAACACGCCGAGTGCGGCGGTGCCATGGTGAGCAAGATGCCCGAGGTTGTTTGGCCGAAGGGTACTTTCAACGACTCCATCAAGGAGTGGCAGCAGCAGTGGTTTTATATCACCGAACCCCGCGGCAAAAAGTGGGCCGCAGCTCCTGAGTTCAGATCCGGAGCTCCACTGGAGCTTACATCCTGGCCCAAGAAGGGCCCGAACTGGTCCTCGTCCGATGAGCTATCATTGCTCCAGACTCGCGTTTGGAGCATGGTTGACAAGGACGTCAAACTCGTCGACGTAGTCCAGGTGATGCTAGTTCGCCTGGTTCTACCTTGTCAGCGTCGAACCTGCACTTTGTGGGAGTTCGACCAACCGAGCACCAGACCCTTCAGGAGCTCTATGACTCCTCCCACAAGGATATCTGGAAGGTGCTCTTCAAGTTCGGCAAATCATGGCCGGACTCTACTGAGGATCGGGGGTATCAATTATCCCATTCTCCAAGCCCAGTAAGTTACAGTTATGCTGTGTCCACCCATGCTTTAGTTGGCATGCAATGAGGAAGACATTTTAATCGTGTTTCATCATGACCCCAGGGATGGATTAAGAAGGTGGAGCGGATGCATTGTCCGGCCCCACTGCTGGAGGAACCGGCCAGACCTCTTCTAACGAAGATGCTGGTCCCGGCGCCTTACGAGGCACCAAATAAGGAGGACTCCAAGAAGGTCAAGAAGACCCGGAGCGGCCTCCGTCGCCACGAGACTTCGGACGCTAAAACTGAAGACTCCAGTGATACTCCTTCTTCCGAAGATGAAGAGGAGGAAGCAGAGGAGGACGAGCCTCACTCCGTGGGTGGGAAGAAGCGTGGGGCTTCCCAATCCCTGGAGGCCGAATTGCCCAAGAGGGGGAGACGTTCCCATCTAGAGGCATCCACCGCTGTCGCCGACAACGACCCGGAGTGGGATCCCAGGGCCCAGCCCCTGGAAATATCGTAAGTAGCCAAATCCCTAATGCACCTATGCATTCAGGGTCGTCTGAGTACAGTAGTTTTAACCGTCGCCACATCTTATACAGCCCGGCGAGGTCTCCTGCCGGACAGTCCTCATCGGAGGATTCGTTGAGCTCAAATGTTGTGGCGAGCGAGACGCCTCCGGGGACTCCTTTTCCGAAGTCCGGGCGCGAAACCGAGGTGTTGTCTCTAAGAGACTCAGAGCCGGATAAGGTTCTGGAGGCCGCTAAGGCTCCAGGATTGGGCGGGCGACCACCTTCCACGGAGGGAGGTTTGACTACTCCGCCGGCCACCTCTGTCTACGCAGAGCTGCTGGGTGGTCTATTGACAGCGTTAAAGAACGCATCCGTCGTCGATGAACATCGGACCCTTATGGGTACGGTGGTTGGAAAGATTCAGGCTGCCGAAAGCGGGCTGAATGAGTCCTGTCTTGGCCTTATAAAGGCTTTTGAGGTATGGCTTCTAAGGAACCTTTGAAGAATCATCATGATATGAGGAATAGCCCCTGATACACTGTCCAACAAAAGAGAGCCAGGTAGGGGATCAAACCCTCTATTGCAATGGGAACCTTTGTTTAATGGTGTATACCCATTTGTTTGAAATCAGGCGTCTGCGGAGAGGACGACCGCTCATGTTGCAGAAGTGTCCGAACTGAAGCAGACCCTTGGACGAGCTGAAGAAGAACTTGGCCGTGTGAAGAAGCAATTAATGGAGAAACAAGGTATGTTTAAACTTTGTTTTGCATTGGGCACAAATGAATGGGTGTGCCTATTGAAAAGCATTTATGTGATACGCCCTAGGAGCGAGTGCCGAATATGAGGCATTGAAGAAGGCAGCGGCTGATGCCCACGAGAAGGCTGCCGCCGAACAGGCGCTGCGTGAAAAACACAATGCCAGGGTTGTCACAGCTGAGCGGGAGCTCCAGGAGGCTGTGACGTAGAGCGAGAGCTTGGAGCAGAGTCTAGTAGGGAAAGAATCCGAACTCGCCCAAGCTCTCCAAGCCGTGGAAGATGCTCAAGAAGAAGCCCGAGGTGCTGTACGGGACATTCAGGAGGCCCAGAAAGTTGCGACTGGTAAGGCCTGTTGTGTCTCTGGCCATGAATTACGTTATAGTGTGGAGAACTCTATGCGGCAAGCTGAATTCTTGATTTTACAGGGGCGTTTGCGGATCTGCCTCGTAGCATATCAAATGTTGCCCAATTTTACCGGACCGAGGAGAGGGAGTCTGCGGAGAGGAGCTTCTGGTCGCAGTATTTGGCACCAAACTATCCGGTGCCTTTTATCGATCAGCTGAAGCAGCTGGTCGAACTGCACCTGGCGGCCGAACTAGCCATGAAGGACTTGATTATCTGGTTGTGGCCTGCAGAGCCGATCCCAAGCAGTTACTTCGGGCTCGTAAAGCGGATTGTGGGCGCATGTCCTCGGCTTGATTCTATCAAGTGATCAGTCTGTATAGAAGGTGCGCGCATGGCGCTTGCCCATGCAAAAGTGCATTGGGGGAAGCTTGACACGGAGAAGCTGACAACTGAGGGGCTACCAGAGGGTAAGGAGCATCGCAAGCCCGAACTGTACTATGAAGGTGTACTGAAGGGGGCCCGCCTGGCGGCGGATAAGTGCACCAAAGACATTATATTTCCGTGAAGGCATTCTTGTAAATATTTGTAATATGGGATAATGGCACTTTTATTATGTATTGCCTATTTTGTGTGAACATAAGTTCTTCCAGCACAGCTGTTTATTGTATGTAAATTCTGAGAGTTGGCCAGTCATCGGTTTCAGCCCCCACATGAGAAGTACGGGGGTGTTCGGGGTATTTCTGAACACTCTTTATCCCAAGGTTGGGTCCTTTTAAGGAGGTGTTTCTCACCACGAACCAGGCAATCGGACTATATATGGCTTTACTACTCTCACTTAGCCATAGGAATTTGAGTATCGTCAGCGCAACCCCTAGTGTTTGGAAGGCCGAACTAGGAGCTCTATTGGCGCCTGATCGGAAGACCGATCCATCGCAATCTGCATTTTATAGTGGCGTTATGCGGAATAAATCTTTAAAGATTTTACAACCTCTCGAATAGCTGACCAGCTCTCGCTGCATCATGAAAGTCGGTTTTCGGCTTCCTCTACTGAGGTGCTCGTCCGGCAGAACCGGGACACAGTCGCAGTAGTTCTCCCAGCGCTACCTTAGCCGACGGAATGGAACGTAAGGTACCAAAACATGGGAGCCGGGCAAACCCAACCAATTACCCAAGACATGATTCGGAGCTGATGCATATAGTGCTATAAGTTCGGGGTGCCGAGCGACCGAAAAGGTGGTCGGACTTGAGTGTCGTACTGTGAAGCCCATGGCATAACCGGGCGTAACACGAAGCATGGCTGCCGTTTTCTGGCAAAGAGGCGTCGATGATAAACGATGGCCGGCGCATGTTCTTTAAGTCTACGCATTGTAGTATGATAATATGTCTATGCATATGAGTGCGATTTATGATTATGAAAGAGGAATGGTTTTGGCGGAACCTGTGATGACCGGACTAGAGGGGGTTGTGAATGGATCGGAAGTGAATCCGAACTACCTTCTTCCTGCGTGGTCCTGTCCTTGTGTATCCGGGCCGATTCCACGCCGCTGATCCTGTTCTGCATAAAAGGTAGTTTGTAAAGGTAAATGCTGGGAAGCAGCCGAGCGTCCTCCCATGGTTGGTCTAAAGGTTCCTGATCGGACCCTGGTGACCCCAGTCGTTGTTCTGAGAAGTAACCCAGACTCCTCAGTTGGTGTCCAGATAGTTGGCTGTCTTATCAAAATATTGATAGGCATGCATGACTTGTTACTCTGGCTGTTGTATGATTTCTGCTCTAGTGGCGGGATTTGGCCTTGTACGTAGGCGTAAGTATATCACGGGTGTTGGCCTTACGGCTTACCACGTGGAATCTAGTCAACGTGGTTCATCCGGTTAGCAGACGGTGAGTTACCGTATGAGGGGGATGAACCGATGGCATGACATATTTTGGTTATTTTTAAGAACAACCATTAGAGCGGTGGCCCAATGAACTTGGCCTTTGCACCGGACGCCTTATAGAAGGTGTTCATTTGTAGATTCATAACCGTGTGGGCTTTATGGAGCCCCTGGACAACTGGGTCGGGGGGTACGTCAATTAACTTGCTGTGGTTGGTATGATAAGGGGGCGATCAACCATACTGTTGTGCCCTGGGGGGTCTCTTGACTGGACGCATCCCTTCATTGTTTCTGGCACACGACCGATCGCTTTGTTTTGAAGATCCGGCATTCTCTATTGGTATGCTTTGCCGTCCTCCTAGGAGTTCCGTGAATTTCGCATGGTTGATCAAGTATGTTGCTTGGGCCGAATAGGCTCAGACTGTTATTTGTCTGTTGACCAGACTGGGAGTTGCTGGACTTGTCGCCAGCTTTCCTGACTTGACGTTTATCACCAGTGCGCCGAGGCTTTAGGACGCTTCTTCGTGTATCCTTCTTATTGTCTTGGACTATAGTGGTGTGCGGACGTCGGGTTGCGTACCTTTGGATCGCCTGCTTAGGTTGAATTAGCCAGTTGTGCCGCGTATGCCCTTCGTTAGGGCGGTCGAGTCCGTACTTTTTGGTAGCCAGGATCTTGGTCCACCTATCCATTAGCAAATCCTGGTTGGTGTTGAGCTGCTCTTGCTTCCTTTGCAGGCTTCTTGCCATGGCCATGAGTCGTTGCTTGAAGCGAATTTGTTCCACTGGATCTTCAGGCATGTTGAATTCGTCATTGACGAGGCTTACCTCGTCTTCTGATGGGGGTGTATAGTTGCCCCTCTCCAAGTATCCCACTGTGGCCTGCCTGGCCTGCTTGATGGCTTTCTGATTAGGGTTGTATTCCTCTTCGGCACCATCCAGATTGTTTTCATCTCCGGGGCCGGCATTGATGTGGCGGGGCTTGGAGTGGCGCCGAAGACACCCATAGTTTGGTTTTCCCTCTGAGGGGTTGTCCTCCGTTGCCTCGTTACCATTGGTCTTTTTTGGAGTGTCCACCATATATATATCGTATAAAGAGGTGGCTGTCCGCCGCCCTGTGAGCAGTGGCTCCTGTAAGTCTTCTGCATCGTCGTCCATACCGTCGATGCCTTCGAAGTCGAAGTCGAGCACGTCGGTTAAATCATCGATCATGGCGACAAAGTGGGTGGTGGGTGGGCAGCGAATTCCTTCGTCGCCTGCTTCCCACTCAAGCCGGACATAGTTCGGACCATAGCCTACTGACAAAGAGAGAGACTTTAATGTGTTCAGCATGTCGCCAAAAGGCGAGTGCTGAAATATGTCCGTAGCGGTAAACTCCATCACTAGAGCCCAACCTGGCTCGGCTGGCTTGAGAGTGTGCGGACGTGAGCCAACAACCGGATATGAGTCCGGGGGCCCAGGGTTACAGGGCTCCACAGAGTTGTGACCAGTGATCAGCTCCATCGCCGATGAGCGTGCGGCTTGTGGGGCGGGGTCCATCCCTCCGTCCTCGGGTAATGCAACCTATTTCGGATTTGGGGCTATTGTAAGGATGATGTTCCAAGCATTGTCCGACAACAGGTCTAGGCCGTGCTCGTCATGACTGTCCAGCGCTCCTGGCACAGGGTCAAATCCGTCGAAGATCAAGTCTCCGCGAATATCCGCCATGTAGATCAAGTTTCCGAACCTGATCTGGTGGCCAAGGGCATAGCTGTCGATCTGCTCCAGATGACCAAGCGAATTGGCCTGCAGTGCGAAGCCGCCGAACACAAAGGTCTGTCCGGGGAGGAAAGTTTCACCCTGGACTGTGTTGTTGACGATTGAAGACGCCATCAAGCCTTGAAGCGACGACACAGAGGAACTCTCAATGAAATCACCAATGTCGGTTTCAAAACCGGCGGATCTCGGGTAGGGGGTCCCGATCTGTGCGTCTTAGGCTGATGGTAATAGGAAGCAAGGGACACAATGTTTACCCAGGTTCGGGCCCTCTCGATGGAGGTAAAATCCTACTTGCTGCTTGATTAATATTGAAAATATGAGTAGTACAAGAGTAGATCTACCACGAGATCATAGAGGCTAAACCCTAAGAGCTAGCCTATGATGGTATGATTGTAATTGTGATCGGCCTTCTAAGGACCATCCTCTCCGGTTTATATAGACACCGGAGAGCTAGGGTTTACATGGAGTCGGTTACAAGGAAGGAAATATAATATCCGGATCGCCAAGCTTGTCTTCCACGCAAAGGAGAGTCCCATCCGGACACAATCCGAAATCTTGAGTCTTGTATCTTGACGCTTCTATAGTCCGGACGATGTGTATAGTCCGGCTGTCCGGATACCCCCTTATCCAAGACTCCCTCAGGCGCCGCCCCCTTCTTGTCCAATTTGGACTAGCCCATGGGGGGCGCGCAGCCACCCCTTGAGGCCCTTCTCTTCTTTCCCGTATGGCCCATTAAGGCCCATTACTTCCCCGACGAATTCCCGTAACTCTCATGTACTCTGAAAAATACCCGAATCACTCGGAACCTTTCTGATGTCCGAATATAGCCTTACAATATATCGATCTTTATGTCTCGACCATTTCGATACTCCTCGTCACGTCCGTGATCTCATCCGGGACTCCAAACAAACTTCGGTCATCAAGTCACATAAATCATAATACAAATCATCATCAAATGTTAAGCGTGCGGACCCTACGGGTTAGAGAACTATGTAGACATGACCGAGACACGTCTCCGGTCAATAACCAATAGTGGAACATGGATGCTCATATTGGTTCCTACATATTCTATGAAGATATTTATCAGTCAAACCGCATAACAATATACGTTATTCCCTTTGTCATCGGTATGTTACTTGCCCAAGATTCGATCGTCGGTATCATCATACCTAATTCAATCTCATTACCGGCAAGTCTATTTACTTGTTCCATAATACTTCATCCTGCAACTAACTCATTAGTCACAATGCTTGCAAGGCTTATAGTGATGAGCATTACCGAGAGGGCCCAGAGATACCTCTCCGATACACGGAGTGACAAATCCTAATCTTGATCTATGCCAACCCAACAAACCCCTTCGGAGACACCTATAGAGCATCTTTATAACCACCCAGTTATGTTGTGATGTTTGATAGCACACAAGGTGTTCCTCCAATATTCGGGAGTTGCATAATCTCATAGTCTGAGGAACATGTATATGTCATGAAGAAAACAGTAGCAATGAAACTGTAGCGATCATAATGCTAAGCTAACAGATTGGTCTTGTCCATCACATCATTCTCCTAATGATGTGATCACGTTCATCAAATGACAACACATGTCTATGGTTAGGAAACATAACCATCTTTGATTAACGAGCTAGTCATGTAGAGGCATACTAGGGACGCTATGTTTTGCATATGTATTCACACATGTACTAAGTTAGTTAATACAATTCTAGCATGAATAATAAACATTTATCATGAAATGAGGAAATAAATAACAACTTTATTATTGCCTCTAGGGCATATTTCCTTCAGTATCCCACTAGCCCTAGAGTCAATAATCTAGTTCACATCGCCATGTGATTTAACATCAATAGTTCACATCTGTATGTGAATAACACCCATAGTTCACATCGCCATGTGATTAACAACCAAAAGGTTTACTAGAGTCAATAATCTAGTTCACATTGCTATGTGATTAACACCCAAATAGTACTAAGGTGTGATCATGTTTTGCTTATGAGAGAAGTTTAGTCAACGGGCTGGCACATTTAGAGTCGTATGTATTTTGCAAATATTCTATGTCTACAATGCTCTGCATAGAGCTACTCTAGCTAATTGCTCCCACTTTCAATATGTATCCATATTGAGACTTAGAGTCATCTAGATCGGTGTAAAAGCTTCCATCGACGTAACTCTTTACGACGAACTCTTTATCACCCCCATCACCGAGAAACATTTCCTTAGTCCTCACTAAGGATAATTTTGACTGATGTCCAGTGATCTACTCCTAGATCACTATCATACCCCCTTGCCAAACTCATGGCAAGGTACACAATAGGTCTGGTACACAGCACAAAATACTTTATAGAACCTATGACTGTGGCATAGGGAATGACTTCTATTCTCTTTCTATTTCCTGCCATGGTCGGGTTTTGAGTCTTTACTCAATTTTACACCTTGTAATATAGACAAGAACTCCTTCTTTGACTGATTCATTTTGAACTCTTTCAAAAACTTGTCAAGGTGTTTACTCATTGAAAAATCTTATCAAGCGTCTTAATCTATCTCTATAGATCTTGATTCCCAATATGTAAGCAGCTTCAACGAGGTCTTTCATTTAAAAACTCTTATTCAAGTATCCCTTTATGCTATCCAGAAATTCTATGTCATTTCCAATCAATAATTGGTCATCCACATATAATATTAGAAATGCTACAGAGCTCCCACTCACTTTCTTTTAAACACGGGATTCATCGCAAATCTGTATAAAACTATATGCTTTGATCAACTCATCAAACCGTATATTCAAATTCTGAGATGCTTGCACCAGTCCGTAGATGGATTGCTAGAGCTTTCACACCTTGTTAGTACCTTTAGGATTGACAAAACCTTCTGGTTGCATCATATACAACTCTTCTTTAAGAAATATTTATTTAAGGAAAGAAGTTTTGACATCCATTTGCCAGATTTCATAAAATATGGCAACTGCTAACATGATTCGGACGGATTTAAGCATCGCTGCAGTTGAGAAAATCTCATTGTAGTCAACACCTTGAACTTGTCAAAAACCTTTTGTGAAAAGTTGAGCTTTGTTGATAGTAACACTACTATCAGCGTCCGTCTTCCTCTTGAAGATCCATTTATTTTCTATTGGTTGCCGATCATCGAGCAAGTCCACCAAAGTCCATACTTTGTTCTCATACATGGATCCCATCTCAAATTTCATGTCCTCAAGCCATTTCGTGGAATCTGGGCTGATCATCGCTTCCTCATAGTTCGTAGGTTCATCATGGTCTAGTAACATGACTTCTAGAATAGGATTACCGTACCATTCTGGTGCGGACTGTAATCTGGTTGACCTACGAGGTTTGTTAGTAACTTGATCTAAAGTTTCATGATAATGATCATTAACTTCCTCACTAATTGGTGTAGGAATCACTGGAACTGATTTCTGTGATGAACTATTTCCAATTTGGGAGAAGGTACAATGATCTCATCGAGTTCTACTTTCCTCCCACTCACTTCTTTCGAGAGAAAACTCCTTCTCTAGAAAGGATCCATTCTTAGCAACGAATATCTTGCCTTCGGATCTGTGATAGTAGGTGCACCCAATAGTTTCCTTTGGGTATCCTATGAAGACGCACTTCTCCGATTTTGGTTCGAGCTTATTAGGTTGAAGCTTTTTCACATAAGCATCGCATCCCCAAACTTTAGGAAACGACGGCTTAGGTTTGTTGCCAAACCCCAGTTCATACGGTGTCATCTCAACGGATTTTGACAGTGCCCTGTTTAACATGAATGCAGATGTCTCTAATGCATAACCCCAAAATGATAGTGGTAAATCAGTAAGGGACATCATAGATCGCACCATATCCAATAGAGTGTGGTTACGATGTTCGGACACACCATTATGTTGTGGTGTTCCAAGTGGCGTGGGCTGTGAAATTATTCCACATTGTTTTAAATGAAAGCCAAACTCGTAACTCAAATATTCTCATTCACGGTCAGATCGTAGAAACTTTATTTTCTTGTTACGATGATTCTCCACTTCACTCTGAAATTCTTTGAAATTTTCAAATGTTTCAGACTTGTATTTCATTAAGTAGATATACCCATATCTACTCAAATCATCTGTGATGGTTAGAAAATAACGATACCCGCCACGAGCATCAACACTCATTGGACCGCATACATCACTATGTATTATTTCCAATAAGTCACTAGCTCGTTCCATCGTTTCGGAGAACGGAGTTTTTAGTCATCTTGCCCATAAGGCATGGTTCGCAAGTATCAAATGATTCATAATCAAGTAATTCCAAAAGTCCGTCTTTATGGAGTTTCTTCATGCGCTTTACACCGATATGACCCAAACGGAAGTGCCACAAATAAGTTGCACTGTCATTATCAACTTTGCATCTTTTGGCATCATATTACGATCAGATTCTATAAACCATCAACATTGGGTGTATGACCATAGAAGGTTTTATTCATGTAAACAAAATAACAATTATCCTCTGTCTTAAATGAATAATCGTAATGCAATAAACATGATCTAATCATACTCATGCTCAACGCAAACACCAAATAACATTTATTTAGGTTCAACATAATCCCGAAAGTATAGGGGTAGTGCAATGATGATCATATTAATACTGGAACTACTTCCAACAGACATCGTCACTTCACCCTTAACTAGTCTCTATTTATTCTGTAACTCCTGTTTCAAGTTACTAATCTTAGCAACCGAACAAGTATCAAATACCTAGGGGTTACTATGAACACTAGTAAAGTACACATCAATAATTTGTATATCAAATATACCTTTGTCCACTTTGCCATCCTTCTTATCCACCATGTATTTGGGGTAGTTCCGCTTCCAGTGAACATTTCCTTTGAAGTAAAAGCACTTAGTTTCAGGCTTAGGTTTAGCTTTGGGATTCTTCACGGGAGTGACAACTTGCTTCCCATTCTATTTGAAGTTCCCTTTCTTTTCCTTTGCCCGTTTTCTTGAAACTAGTGGTCTTGTCAATCAACACTTCATACTTTTCTTGATTTCTACCTTCGTCGATTTCAGCATCACGAAGAGCTCGGGAATCATTTTCGTCATCCCTTGCATACTATAGTTCATCATGAAGTTCCAGTAACTTGGTGATGGCGACTAGAGAACTCTGTCAATCACTATCTTATCTGCAAGTCTAACTCCCACTTGATTCTAGCGATTGTAGTACCCAGGTAATCTGAGCACATGCTCACTAGCTGAGCAATTCTCCTCCATTTTTAGGCGAAGTACTTGTCATAGGTCTCATACCTCTCGACATGTGCATGAGTCTGAAATACCAATTTCAGCTCTTGGAACATCTTATATGCTCCGTGACATTCAAAACATTTTTGAAGTCCCGGTCTAAGACGTAAAGCATGGTGCACTAACTATCAAGTAGTCATCATATTGAGCTAGCCAAACGTTCATAATGTCTGCATCTGCTCCTGCAATAGGTCGGTCACCTAGCGGTACATCAAGGACATAATTCTTCTGTGCAGCAATGAGGATAAACCTCATATCACGGACCCAGTTCGCATCATTGCTACTATCATATTTCAACTTAGTTTTCTCTAGGAACATATAAAAATATAGGGAAGATACAACGCGAGCTATTGATCTACAACATAATTTGCAAAATACTATCAGGACTAAGTTAAATTAAAGTTCAATTAATCATATTACTTAAGAACTCCCACTTAGATAGACATCCCTCTAGTCATCTAAATGATCACGTGATCCATATAAACTAAACCATGTCTGATCATTACGTGAGATGGAGTAGTTTTCAATGGTGAACATATCTATGCTGATCATATCTAGTACATGATTCATGCTTGACCTTTTGGTCTCTAGTGTTCCGAGGCCATATCTGCATATGCTAGGCTCGTCAAGTTTAAACCGAGTATTCTGCGTCTACAAAACTGGCTTGCACCCGTTATATGTGAACGTAGAGCTTATCACACCCAATCATCACGTGGTGTCTCGACACGAAGAACTGTCGCAACGAAGCATACTCAGGGAGAACACTTATACCTTGAAATTTTAGTAAGGGATCATCTTATAATGCTACCGTCGAACTAAGAAAAATAAGATGCATAAAAGATAAACATCACATGCAATCAAAATATGTGACATGATATGGCCATCATCATCTTGTGCCCATGATCTCCATCACCGAAGCATCATCATGATCTCCATCATCACCAGCGTGACACCTTGATCTCCATCGTAGCATCGTTGTCGTCTCGCCAACTATTGCTTCTACGACTATTGCTACCGCTTAGGAATAAAGTAAAACAATTACATGGAGATTGCATTGCATACAATAAAGCGACAACCATATCGCTCCTGCCAGTTATCGATAACTTTGTTACAAAACATGAGCATCTCATACAACAGATTACATCACATCATGTCTTGACCATATCACATCACAACAAGCCCTACAAAAACAAGTTAGACCTCCTCTACTTTGTTGTTGCAAGTTTTACGTGGATGCTACGGGCTTCTAACAAGAACTGTTCTTACCTACGCATCAAAACCACAATGATTTTTCGTCAAGTGTGATGTCTTAACCTTCAACAAGGACGGGGCGTAGCCACACTCGATTCAACTAAAGCTGGAGAAACAGACACTCACTAGCCACCTGTGTAAGAAGCACGTCGGTAGAACCAGTCTCATGAACGAGGTCATGTAATGTCGGTATGGGCTGCTTCATCCAACAATACCGCCGAATCAAAGTATGACATGGTCGTAAGAAATATGACTATTATCGCCCATAACTCGTTGTGTTCTACTCGTGCATATAACATCTACCAATACCTGGCTCTGATGCCACTGTTGGAGAACATAGTAATTTCAAAAAAATCCTACGATCACGCAAGATCTATCTAGGTGATGCATAACAACGAGGGGGGGAGTGTGTCCACATATCCTCGTAGACCAAAAGCGGAAGTGTTTTCCTAACGTGGTTGATGTAGTCGAACTTCTTCACGATCCAACCGATCAAGTACCAAACGGTTGACTCCTCCGCACTCAGCACACGTTCAGCTCGATGACGTCCCTCGTACTCTTGATCTAGTTGAGGCCGAGGGTGAGTTCCGTTAGCACGACGGCGTGGTGGCGGTGATGATGATGCTACCGGCACAGGGCTTCGCCTAAGCTCCGCAACAGTATGATCGAGGTGTGTAACTATGGAGGAGGGCACCGCACATGACTAAAAGATCAGGTTGTGTGTCTATGGGGTGCCCCCTGGCCACGTATATAAAGGAGTGCAGGGAAGAGGTGGCCGAACCAAGGGGGGGGCGCCAGGTGTGGGGAATCCTACTAGGACTCCCCAGTCGAAGTAGGATTCCCCTCCTCTTTACTATTCCTAGTAGGAGAAGGACGGAACGAGGAAGAGGGGAGAAGGAAGGAGGGGGTGAGGGAGTCCTGGATTAAGGGATCCTCGGACAGCCGGACTATGTACTTTAGCCAGACTGTTGGACTATGAAGATACAAGATAGAAGACTTTGTCCCATGTCCGGATGGGACTCTCCTTTGCGTGGAAGGCAAGCTTAGAGATTCGGATATGTAGATTCCCTTCTCTGTAACCTACTTTGTGTAACCCTAGCCCCCTCCGGTGTCTATATAAATGGAGGGTTTAGTCCGTAGGACCAAGAACAACAATCATAATCATAGGCTAGCTTCTAGGGTTAGCCTCATCGATCTCGTGGTAGATCAACTCTTGTAATACTCATATCATCAAGACCAATCAAGCAGGAAGTAGGGTATTACCTCTATAGAGAGGGCCCGAACCTGGGTAAACATCGTGTCCCCCACCTCCTGTTACCATTAGCCTTAGACGCACAGTTCGGGACCCCTACTCAAGATCCGCCGGTTTTGACACCGACATTGGTGCTTTCATTGAGAGTTCCACTGTGTCGTCACCATAAGGCTTGATGGCTCCTTCAATCATCTACAACAATGCAGTCCAGGGCGAGATCTTTCTCCCCGGACAGATCTTCGTATTCGGTGGCTTCGCACTGCAGGCCAACTCGCTTGGCTGCCTAGAGCAGATCGATAGCTATGCCCCTGGCCATCGGGTCTGGTTTGGAAGTTTGAATTACACGGCCGACATCCACGGAGACTTGATCTTCGATGGATTCGAGCACATGACAGGTGCGCCCTACGACCGTGATGAGCATGACTTAGATCTACCATCAGACGGCAATCGGGAGGTCACACCTGCGGCTGCCCTGGCTCTAAATCCGGAGCAGATCGTGCCATCCGAGGATGGGTGGATGGGCCCTGCCATGGAGGCCGTACACTCAGTGGTGATAGAGCCGAACACCGATCTCACTTCCAAACAGATCTGTTTCATCGGACCTTGGACTCGTCTCCGGCCATGGGTTCCGAACCACGTACATTCGCACCCATCATACCTAACTGGGCGTCGATCATGGAGTTTAGCTCGGCAGATATCTTTCAGCATTTGCCCTTGGGCGATATACTAAATTCATTAAAGTCCCTCTCCCTGTTAGAGGACTCTCCACCGAACTATGTTCGGCTTGAGTGGGAAGCGGACGACGAAGAATTTCGCTGCTCACCCACCACCCACATGGTAGCCACTGTCGACGACTTGACCGACATGCTAGACTTCAACTCCGAAGATATCGACGGTATGGACGATGATGTGGGAGAAGAAGAGGAACCACGGCCCATAGGGCGCTGGACAACCACCACGTCATATGACATTTACTTGGTGGATACCCCCAAATAAGATAATGGCAAGGACAAAAAGGATACATGTGAGGACAAACCTACCGAAAAGGAGCCGAAGCACCGACGTCAGCGGCGCCGCTCTAAACCACGCCATAACAAACACAGTGATACCAGCACCAGAGACAATAGCAATCCGGACGATGCCGAAGACAATGAAGACGACCCCACCCAGCCTGGATTCGAACAGGCCGGACGGGAGGATGGGCAAGCCAACCCTGATGAACAGGCCACGAACTTAAACTCGGAGGAGGACAACTACATGCTGTTGGGGAACGTAGCACAAATTCAAAATTTTCTACGCATCACCAAGATCAATCTATGGAGATTCTAGCAACAAGATAGGGAGAGGGTGAGTGTATCTTCATACCCTTGAAGATTGCGATGTAGAAGCGTTACAAGAACGCGGTTGGTGGAGTCGTACACGCAGCATCTCAGCGCCGAAAGGACGGTGCCTTCGCGTTCAACACACGTACAGCCCGGGGACGTCTCCTCCTTCTTGATCCAGCAAGGGGAGAGGAGAAGTTGAGGGAAAACCCCAGTAGCACGACGGCGTGGTGGCGATGGAGCTCGTGGTTCTCCGGCAGGGCTTCGCCAAGCACTACGGAGGAGCAGGAGGTGTTGGAGGAGGGAGAGGGCTGCGCCAGGGGAAGGGTATGGCTGCCCTCCCACCCCTCACTATATATAGGGGGAAGGGGAGAGGGGGACGGCCCCTCTAGATGGATCTAGAGGAGGGGGCGGCGGCCAGGGGAAACCCTAGATGGGTTTGGGCGCCCCCACCCCCTAGGAAACTTGCCCCCCCAAGCCGGGAGGGGAGGCTTCCCTAGGGGTGGAGCCCCTACCTCTCCAGGTTATGTGAGATGGGGTGGGAGGGGCGCTCAGCCCCTTAGTGGGCTGATGTGCCCCCTCCCCTTGGACCATAAGGCCCCCAACACTTGTCGGGACCTCCGAAACCCCTTTCGAACACGCTGGTCATCACCTGGTACCCCCGGAACAATTTCGGACTCCAATACCCTTCGTCCAATATACCGATCTTCACCTCCGGACCATTCTGGAGCTCCTCGTCATGTCCGGGTTCTCATCCGGGACTCCGAACAACCTTCGGTAACCACATACTATTTCCCATAACAACTCTAGCGTCACCGAACCTTAAGTGTGTAGACCCTACGGGTTCGGGAACCATGCAGATATGACCAAGACATCTCTCTGGTCAGTAACCAATAGAGGGATCTGGATACCCATGTTGGCTCCCACATGTTCCACGATGATCTCATCGGATGAACCATAATGTCGGGGATTCAATCAATCCCGTATACAATTCCCTTTGTCAATCGGTACGTTACTTGCCCGAGATTCCATCGTCGGTATCCCAATACGTTGTTCAATATCGTTACTGGCAAGTCACTTTACTCGTTCTGTAACGCGTGATCCCTGACTAACTCCTTAGTCACATTGAGCTCATTATGATGATGCATTACCGAGTGGGCCCAGAGATACATCTCCGTCATATGGAGTGATAAATCCCAGTCTTGATTCGTGCCAACCCAACAGACACTTTCAGAGATACCTGTAGTGTACCTTTATAGCCACCCAGTTACGTTGTGACGTTTGGTACACCAAAAGCATTCCTACGGTATCCGGGAGTTGCACAATCTCATGGTCTAAGGAAATGATACTTGACATTAGAAAAGCTCTTAGCAAACGAACTACACGATCTTGTGCTATGCTTAGGATTGGGTCTTGTCCATCACATCATTCTCCTAATGATGTGATCCCGTTATCAATGACATCCAATGTCCATGGTCAGGAAACCATAACCATCTATTGATCAACGAGCTAGTAAACTAGATGCTCACTAGGGACATGTTGTGGTCTATGTATTCACACATTTATTACGGTTTCCAGTTAATACAATTATAGCATGAACAATAGACAATTATCATGAACAAGGAAATATAACAATAACCATTTTATTATTGCCTCTAGGGCATATTTCCAACAGTCTCCCACTTGCACTAGAGTCAATAATCTAGTTCACATCATTATGTGATTGTATTGAATCCAACACCCATGGTGTTTGATCATATGTCGCTTGTGAGAGAGGTTTTTAGTCAACGGGTCTGAATCTTTCAGATCCATGTGTGTTTTTCAAATCTCTATGTCAACTCCTAGATGTAGCTACCACGCGCTATTTGGAACTATTCCAAATAACTGCTCTACTATATGAACCCAGTCTACTACTTAGAGTCATCCAGATTAGTGTCAAAGTTTGCATCGGCGTAACCCTTTACGACAAACTCTTTTACCACCTCCATAATCGAGAAAATTCCTTAGTCCACTAGTTACTAAGGATAACCTTGACCGATGTCTTGTGATCCATTCCTGGATCACACTTGTACCCTTTGACTGACTCATGGCAAGGCACACTTCAGGTGCGGTACACAGCATAGCATACTATGGAGCCTACATCTAAAGCATAGGGCACGACCTTCGTCCTTTCTCTCTCTTCTGCCGTGGTCAGGTCTTGAGTCTTACTCAATACTCACACCTTATAACACAGCTAAGAACTCTTTCTTTGCCGATCTATTTTGAACTCCTTCAAAATCTTGTCACGGCATATGTTCATTTGAAAGTATTATTAAGCGTTTTTTATCTATCCTTATAGATCTTAATGCTCAATGTTCAAGTAGCTTAATCCATGTTTTCCATTGAAAAACGCTTTCCAAATGACCCTATATGCTTTGCAGAAATTCTACATCATTTCCGATCAACAATATGTCAACAACATATACTCATCAGAAATTCTATAGTGCTCCCACTCACTTCTTTGGAAATACAAGTTTCTCATAAACTTTGTGAAAACCCAAAATCTTTGATTATCTCATCAAAGCGTATATTCCAACTCCGAGATGCTTACTCCAGTCCTTAGAAGGATTGCTGGAGCTTTGCATACTTGTTAGCATCTTTTAGGATTGACAAAACCTTCTGGTTGTATCACATACAACCTTTCCTCAAGCAACTCTTTGAGGAAACAATGTTTTGACATCCTATCTGCAAGATTTCATAAATAATGCAGTAACTGCTAATATAATTCCAACAGACTCTTAGCATTGCTACGAGTGAGAAAGTCTCATCGTAGTCAACTCCTTGAACTTGTCGGAAAACATCTTAGAGACAAGTCGAGCTTTCTTAATGGTGACACTTACCATCATTGTCCGTCTTTCTTTTAAAATCCATTTGTACCCAACAGCCTTACGACCATCAAGTAGTTCTTCCAAAGTCTACACTTTGTTTTCATGGATCCTCTCTCAAATTTTATGGCCTCAAGCCATTTGTCGGAATCCGGGCCCACCATCGCTTCTCCATAGCTCGTAGGTTCATTGTTGTCTAGCAACATGACCTACAAGACAGGATTACATACCACTCTGAAGTAGTACGCGTCCTTGTCGACCTACGAGGTTTGGTAGTGACTTGATCCGAAGTTTCATGATCACTATCATCAGCTTCCACTTCAATTGGTGTAGGCGCCACAGGAACAGCTTATTGTGCCCTACTACACACTGGTTGAATTGATGGTTCAATAACCTTATCAAGTCTCCACCATCCTCCCACTCAATACTTTCGAGAGAAACTATTCCTCGAGAAAGTACATGTTTCTAGAAATAATCACTTTTGCTTCTGGATCTGAATTAGGAGGTATACCCAATTGTTTTTGGGTGTCCTATGAAGATGCATTTATCCTCTTTGGGTTCGAGCTTATCTGGCTGAAACCTTTTCACATAAGCGTCGCAGCCCCAAACTTTCAAGAAACGGCAGCTTAGGTTTCTCTAAACCATAGTTCACACGGTGTCATCTCAATGGAATTATATGGTGCCCTATTAAAGTGAATGCGGTTGTCTCTAATGCCTAATCCATAAACGATAGTGGTAATTCGATAAGAGACATCATGGTATGCCCCATATCCAATAGGGTGCATCAATGATGTTCAGACACACCATCACACTATGGTGTTCCAGGCGGTATTAGTTGCAAAACAATTTCCACAATGTCTTAATTGTGTACCAAATACGTAACTCAGATATTCATCTCTATGATCATATCATAGACATTTTATCCTCTTGTCACGACAATCTTCAACTTCACTCTGAAATTACTTGAACCTTTCAATAATTCAGACTTCTGTTTCATCAAGTAAATATACTCAGCATCTACTCAAATCATCTGTGAAGTAAGAACATAACAATATCCACTGCGTACCTCAACACTCATTGGACTGCAGACATCAAATGTATTACTTCCAACAAGTTGCTTTCTTGTTCCATTTCATTGAAAACGAGGCCTTTCAGTCATCTTGCCCATATGGTATGATTTGCATGACTCAAGTGATTCAAAATCAAGTGAGTCCAAACGATCCATCTGCATGGAGTTTCTTCATGCGTATATACCAATAGACATGGTTCGCATGTCTCAATCTTTTAAAAAATGAGTGAGTCCAAAGATCCATCAACATGGAGCTTCTTCATGCGTTTTATACCAATATGACTCAAATGGCAGTGCCACAAGGAGGTGGTACTATCATTACTATCTTATATCATTTGGCACGAACATGTGTATCACTACGATCGTAAACCATTCATTTTAGGTGTAAGACCATTGAAGGTATTATTCAAATAAATAGAGTAACCATTATTCGCCTTAAATGAATAACCGTACTGCGATAGACATAATCCAATCATGTCTGTGCTCAACGCAAACACTAAATAACAATTATTTAGGTTTAACACCGATCCCGATGGTAGAGGGAGCGTGCGATGTTTGATCACATCAACCTTGGAAATACTTCCAACACATATCGTCACCTCGCCTCTAGCTAGTCTCCGTTTATTCTGTACCTTTTATTTCGAGTTACTACCACTTAGCAACCGAACCGGTATCTATTACCATGGTGCTACTAGGAGTACTAGTAAAGTACACATTAATATCATGTATATCCAATATACTTTTGTCGACCTTGCCAACCTTCTTATCTACCAAGTATCTAGTGTAATTCTGCTCTAGTGACTCTTCCCCTTATTACAGAAGCACTTAGTCTCGGGTTTGGTTCAACCTTGGGTTTCTTCACTAGAGCAGCAACTGTTTTGCCGTTTCATGAAGTATCCCTTCTTGCCCTTGCCCTTCTTGAAACTAGTGGTTTCACTAACCATCAACAATTGATGCTCCTTCTTGATTTCTACTTTTGCGGTGTCAAACATCGCGAATAGCTCAAGGATCATCATATCTATACCTGGTATGTTATAGTTCATCATGAAGCTCTAGTAGCTTGGTGGCAATGACTTTGGAGAAACATCACTATCTCATCTGGAAGATTAACTCCCACTCGATTCAAGTGATTGTAGTACCCAGACAATCTAAGCACATGCTCAGCGATTGAGCTTTTCTCCCTTAGTTTGTAGGCTAAGAAACTCGTCGGAGGTCTTATACCTCTTGACGTGGGCACGAGCCTGAAATCCCAATTTCAACCATTGGAACATCTAATATGTTCCGCGACGTTTCAAAAATGTCTTCGGCGCCACAATTCTAAACTGTTTAACATTACTAAACTATCATGTAGTCATCAAAATGTGTATGTCAGATGTTTGCAACATCCACAGACGACGTTCGAGGTTCAGCACACCGAGCGATGCATTAAGGACATAAGCCTTCTGCGCAGCAATGAGGACAATCCTCAGTTTACGGACCCATTCCGCATAATTGCTACTATCAAATTTCAACTATATTTTCTCTAGGAACATATCTAAACAGTAGAACTGAAGCGTATGCAACGACATAATTTGCAAAGACCTTTTGACTATGTTCATGATAATTAAGTTCATCTAATCAAATTATTTAATGAACTCCCACTTAGACAGACATCCCTCTAGTAATCTAAGTGATACATGATCCGAGTCAACTAGGCTGTAGGGACCCCGACTCATAAGTCGTGATCACCGAATGCACGTGTACAGTGATCCCAGAGATCAATGCTCACTGAACACACAGAATATGAATAACAAGAGTCTTACATCCATACATACCGTATTACACAAGTAGGACCATTATGGTCGAGTCTTGAGTATATCATCGCAGCAGAAATCTTCGTCGATAACTTGGACCCATGCCATCTGCCTTAACCCTACAGGCATTCTGACTGGGAAGCCTCCTAGCTCACACGATCGTCACCAAAGTCTCTTCTTCATATACCTGCTCTTTCAAGCCTAGCTAAGTAAATAGCCAGGGACAAGCCAGTGAGTACGTTTGAATGTACTCGCAAGCAACCCAAGAGTGATAACAGAGTAATTATGCAAGGCTCTACTGCTAATTTGGCATTTTTGGGAAAGCTAGTTTTCTCATGCAAGTATGATCAACATTTATCAAGGACATGGATGCGCCTGCAACAAGTATCAGGAGGTCACAGACATCAACATCGAAAAAAGAGTTATGAACAACTCATGCTCAGCTCATCGTGACTTCCTCACAAATCATCTCAACAATATTGCCAAACCGTGTTGTTTCTCATAAACATATGGACATAGTCTAAGTAGCACCGCCCAACTATCCTTGATCGTGGACACGGCTATTCGAATAGTTTCACACTCTGCAGAGGTTGCACACTTTACCCACAAGATCCGGGGAACTTCCGTGTCATCCACGACCCGCGATACCTCAAGTACCCGGGGTAAGCACCCGATCACTACCTTTCCCTAGATAACACTAACATGGAGTCCACTCGATTGGTAGTAACCCCCGTGCCCAACATTGTCACATAACATTTTCGTGGAGCCACACTCTATAATCATCTCACATCACAAGCATGGGGTACCAACGGTGTGTCCGGTGCCCCATAAAAATGTTCTTGGCCGCCCTACCTGGCACGACCCCGTCCCGAGAGAGAGCACCAACTCTCCCCCGTCACTAGTAATGCGGGCTCCAAGCTAGTATCGGTCTAGGTAATCAATAATGCCCTTTCCCATATAAAGGTAGAGTGGTTGCGCATGTAAGGTTGGGACAGTCAACAAATCTTAAATCTAATCCGTCTCTGTAAACAACACTTTTATCAAGCCCCGATACACTACTTCTCCACCAAGTAGTGACCTAGCTCATCATCATCTCCCAGGGGCATCAGTGGCACCCACTGGGGCTGTTCGCAAGTATGTCAAAACCACACTTGTTTCTTTCCATGCATAACCCTGACCCACTTTGCGTAGCCATATACTATAGCATATTTCTACAGGCCAACAACACAACTCTAAACAAGGGTAGAGTCATAAACAATGCAAGTATCAACGGGGAATGCAATGGAGGCAAGCCTAGCAAGGTTGCCATTCAAAGTATATCAAGCACTCAGTGAAGCAACGAAAATGCTATTATGATGTAAAAAGGTTCATCATGGTCAAAGGGCTGCTTGCCTGTTTTAACAAAGTCCTCGGGGTCTTCAAATATCTCTGGTCCAACTCCGAGCATTTCGTCTACTTCGTCAACTATTGTCGAAAGCAACCATAATAAGCAACACAACAAGGCAGGAAATAAAAGTGCTCTAAAAATATGAGTTGGACTTTTCTAGGATACCTCTGGTCATATGAGGGGTGACCAAAGTGGGTTCATTAGGATTTGATCAATGGACATCTCTGAATATTTCAATATGAGGGAATAAATGGATTCAATGGATCTGCAAGTTGTCTACAAAATGCCTTTTTATAAAAATGAGTAAAAGTACCCATTAAATCAGGCATGATTTTAGAAACATTTAGAAATTGGTTTCACTGGATTTGGATTTGAAATGAATATAATATAGATTTTTGAATTGGACTTATGTGGATAAATGATCTTTTTAAAGGGTCCAGTGAAAACTAAGAACAACAAAAATGTCCAGTCTGGCCCATTAAATAGAACATGATTTATGGAGTCAGTAGAAATTTGATTCATCGAATTTGGACACTATTTGAATAGTTTATGGATTTTTTAAGTTCACTGGAAAAGAAAAAGGAGAAAATTCGGGTTATACCTAAACTGTGCATAGGGCGTAGTTTATCACGGCAGCACACTGGGCCGGCCCAGCGGCTCGGACACGCGGGCGATGGGGCGACGTCGAAGGCACCCAGGCGCAACCCGCCTCCACTTGCCAGCGTGGCCCGGTGGCTGGGCCACTGACGAGCGGGGCCCACTTGCAGGGCCTTCGTCTTCCTCTTCCTCCCGCGCGTTCGCCTGGTCGAGGGAGCAGAGAGCCCCGACGACGACTTCCGGCGCTACGGGGCACCTCCGGCGACGCTCTGGCTATGGATGAGCTTAGGAGGCCGCGCTGCATCCACCTGGGTGCTTCTCGCACGCCGACGAGGGCCATAGCAGCGACAGCTTGGACGGCCGCGGAGGAGGCCGTCGGCCATCTTCGGCCACGAGCGCGTGGCATTCCTGGGGTTGAACGACGGTGATGGAGGGCCTCGAGGTGGTGATATGAGGGTACTGGAGTGGCTGGGGAGAGAGGAGAGGCTCGGGATAGCCCGGATTTAGGCGTAGCCCGACGGCGGCGCTCCGGCTATTGCGGTGAACGTAAGACACGGGGGGAGGTGTGGGTTGGTCCAAGGGTGCACGAGAGGGAGAGAGAGCCAAAGGAGTAGAGAGGGGGCTCGGGTTTGGCCTTAAATAGAAGGGGGTTAGGAGCACCGCAGCGCCATGCGCCGGTGAGGCCCTGGCCATTGCTGGAGGCCGCGGAAGGGCTTGGCTTCGAGTCACGGATCTTCCTGGGCATGGTCTACGACCAGGGAAAGAGAGAGGGAGAGAGGAGCGAGCGCGAGGCGGGCCAGGGACGTGGGAAACCATTGGTGGACGCGGGCGGCGCTCGGGCACGTGCCGCAGGGGCGTGAGGTGGCTGCAGGAGCAAGTGGGAGGCCCTCTGTCGTGATGCGGACGTTGAGGTGCGTCGACTGGCGCGGTCAGGCGGCCCGAGGTGGACGAGAGTGCTGCGTCAATGGTCGGAAGCGCGATGAAGTGCTCTAGAGCGTGTCTTTGGCCGGCATCCGCGGCTTTTCCGCACACACTCGCGCGTCCACTTGTGTCTAGCGTCAGAAGTAGGAATAAACAAGAGGGGTGGAGGCCTTGGATGCTCTGGAACTTGCCAGGAGTGAGAGAGAGATGAGAAAGGGAGGGGGAGGTGGCTGTCCAGAGAGGAAAAATGGGTCTCTGCCCCCCTTAATCATTGCCCCTTAGGCAGCCAAGCATGCAGGAGTTAAAGGAGGAGCATATGAGGCTGTGGGAACAAGTTGAGCTCATGGAGATTAGTGGGAATGGACGAAACATGCATTTTAAGTTTCTGCCAGAAGGTGTTTGATGTTGGTTTGGGCAATAAGATGATTTCCATTTGTCATGAGGCCTGACAGGGTCAAATGGTATGATAAAATAAGAGGTTCCACCAAGATTGAGTTCATTTGGGAAAAGTTGCCAATGCAACTTTTGTAAACCCTAGAAATTGGCAGAAATGAACTTGTGTAAATCTAGCTGATCAAATCACTTCTCCCTGATGCACCAGTTGGTGTGGTGGCCTCATTTGGTCATGTGATCATGCTCACAGAAGTTGGAATCAAGGAGAGAAAGTTGGTAATGTAGAGTTGTTCAAATTTGGTTCTGGACAGGAAGGGTTTTGGGGCACTTTGATCAAGTTAGCTTGTTCTCCAACTTGTGCTACTTGGTCTAGATGATTTATTAGACCATTGTAGCATGTGGACCAAGCTTGAGAGTATTTGGGCAAGTTTGCTAATGCAAAGTTGTTCAAACTTGGAAAAGGGCTGAAATGGTTTTGAGAGGGTTTCATGGGGTTATACTATTCTCCATGCCATGATGCTTGGCCAGATCATCAAATATGTCATATGTGACATATTAGAATTTTCTTGGAATTTTTCGAGAATATTTCCTTTGTAAATATTTCAAAATATTGAAATATCCAGGAAGGGTGTTTGAGGGATTTGACCAATATTTTGAACATGACCATGTGTTGAAACTCATATATATGGACAATATATGTCCACTGAGTTTCCCTAAATTTTCACAAATATTTTTAAAGCATTTAAAATAACTTTAACCTATTAAATACCATTTCTGGTCTAAAGAAAAATCCTTTAATAAAATAATAAAATAAATTTTAAAAATATATTTTTGTGGGTTTGGGGAGTCCTATACCTAATAGGTTTCAAATATACTCTTTGAAATATTTTTCATACCCCAAATCAAGGACTTGCAGTCCAACCTCAATCCAGGGGGTTTTTGGAAAACTAAATTTAGAAAATACTATTTGGCCAAATTATTTTTGCAAGAAATTATTTTTATGTCCTATACACATGGCATGATCACTGGGCAAGGTTTTTGGATCAAGGAGAAGGAGTATAAGAGTTGGAGGATTTATTTGATTTTTAGAGCACTTGCAAACAACAGATAAAATCCAATCAGTGCAGAGTCCAAATCACTCAAAAGTTTTTGTCAAACCACATTTTATCATCATTTATCATCTTAAGTGTTGTGCCATGAAAATCAGGGTGTGACAGACCTACCCCCCTTACAAGAATCTCGTCCCCGAGATTCCCAAACTAGGCGCGGAGAGGAATACGAAACTTAGATGCGGGGCAGTCTTCACGTCCTCATAATGCTTCTGCTTCCGCGTGGTGCTCCATTGAACCTTGAGGTACTTGATGGCGTGGCTTTGTATATAACGTTCCACTTGATCCAGGTTACTAATGGGTTTCTTGCAGTAGGTTAGACAGGGCAGGGGGTCAAGGGCTGGGTGATCAATGTCCTTGTTAGAGGTCGGGCTAGCTAGGAAGTCGAGAACACTTCCGGAGTTGTGATGCATGGAAGACGCTGTGCACGGTGTGTGACTCATGTGGTACCTCTATCTGGTAGCCGTCTATTCTCGTCTTGCAGTGATCTTGGAGAGGATGATAAATCTTGATGTGACCTTCCCCTTGACTTGGAAATGCTTGGTTCCTTTGAGGGGAGTGGCTTGCAGATACACCTGGTCTTCAACGTGGAGGTTTACTTCTTAACGACGGTGGTTGGTATAGTTCTTCCTCCTTGGCATGGCGGTCTTCAAATGTTTCCTAACCAGTTGAATGATTCTTCTTCCATCTTCAGTTAGACGAGTAGGTCACCAAGTAAAAGTGACAACCAACGTGACCAGGTACTCCATGAAGTTTCTGTTCATGGGGTACATAAGGTAGGCTGGGGCATTGGTGGTGGTAACGGTTGAGTGTGGGACAAGGTGTTCTCAACCTAGAGTCAGGGCACCAAGGTCATGATCCAACCGGGTTGTGTCTTGGCAGGGCTTAAGGGTTTCAAGGATTCTAGGATGTGAGTGAATGCTTATCATCTCATCCTTAAGCACAGTTTCTGAGATGCCAATTGTTCTACCTAGTCCCCCAAACAGATCACCTTATACTGCTGAAAGCATCATTTCTTATAGGTCGACTCCAATCATCACACATGCTATTCATATCCTCATGACTCCCAAGAGGAGGTCTAACAAAATCATACATATCTATGATCCCCAAACTCATGTGTGTCGCTATCCATGGGTAGAGCATACAAGCTTCCAAGCTTGAATCACAATCCAAGTTCTCAGCCTATCCTTCCAAGGTACATGCTAGTGCATCTCTATCCTAAGGAAACACGTCGTATGCCACTCCAAAATCTTGTTTCCTTTTCTATGAATCAATTCCAACAACCCGTTAACTTCCATTAATCACTACATAATCCATTAATTCTACAACTCCAACGCCTATGCTGGTGTTCCACATGATCTCCTAAAGTCCTTATAATCCCCAATACTTGAAAGGGCTATCTCTACTATACTAAGTCCACCAATTTCCATTTATCATAGTCAAGTAAACTCCAAGGTCAGGCTCACAAAGATGCCTAAATAAACTCCGACAATTAGTCCAATATCCTAGTTTATCATCCACCGAGAAACATGGTATTATGATCGAGATCATCAGTCTAAATCCAATTTACTCCGAACCATGTAAAATTACTCTGCATCCATACTCCACTTGGGTAACCTATTTAATCCAAATCTCAAGTCCAGCGAGGATTCCTACATGTTCCCCCAAGTCATTTACGTAATATACACTATCTCCTATCAATATCCCATGGCTAAGTTAAATCCAAATACTTCCAAGAATTTCAGCTTGCAATCATAATTGTCCTACTAAATCCAATATACTCAGGGGCAATGAAAGTTATGCTACTCTATTAACTGATCGCACCAAGTTCAATTACCAACATGAAAGCCTCATAATCCACCAAAGAGTCTCAGACGATCCCTCAAAGTCATTGATATAAACTCATCAAGTCATTTGTCCTCTATTCCTATATCCTCAGATTGGTCCTCTCTATGGCATCGTCAGTTCTGGTGCTATCTTAGGAAGATAATGTGCTCGTTCACTATGCCCATTAGTTCCATAATGAACCCAGTGATAAGCAAGGCTTACTGCAGCTTAACTTGTTCTCTTGTGATTCCGTAGGTTAAGCTCATGGTTAAGGTTTCAAGCTGGGGTATCTCGTGAAGTCCTGTGGGGTCTAGGGATAGGGTTCTAGTCTTAAGGTGTAAACATACGAGGTGGTACTTGGTCGAGAAGGTTGTAGCAAAAGTCTTCAGTGCTTGTTGGTTGCCAAAGTAGAATCCTTGGTGTATCTTGTCTTGCTAGCCTTCAGTTGAGGAGAGAGATGAGAGGGAGAGGTAGCATAGAGGAGTGGAATGCCTAAAGGTGGTTCTATAGTGCAAGTGCAAACAAACAGGTGCCAAACACAAGCATTAAGATAAGGAAGGTGCTATAGTCACGTACTTGTTGCCTAGGGCAAAAAGGGCGACTCATATCAAAACACAAACAAATAAAAACAAGCAACACACAATCGTGGTTCTACTCGCACGATCATACGGTCTTGACTGCGCATAGGGGGTACACGACTCATCCTACCCTAGGGGTTCTCGGATTCAGTAGTCGTGCCTTGTCCCTCATGCAGTCTCTTGAGTCTCCTCAGGTGTTGTTACGTCTCTTGTTCGATGAAACGATCTGGGATGAGCCCGAAGAGTCTTCAACACTTCTCGCCCGATGAGATGATGGAGTGAAGGTGGCTCCTCGTAGCTGGCTTTGACTTGGTCTTATCTTGTCCTCTTAATCATGATGATTGCTTTTCCCTTTTTAAGGTGTCGGCGGTCCCTGGTGGCCATCCTTTATGCAATGACATTAACAAGGCATAATAGAGGCCCAATCCGTCGGACACATTGTTGACAATATCGTCACCGAGAGCGGGGGATGAAGAGAACCGTTTTCCTGCTCACTATAGTGAGGCGGACCAAATGGCTAGGTTCTGATCCACCGGTGGTTGCCGATATAACAACGGTAGTGACAGGGTTACCCTATTAGCGATGTATATCATGATCTTGCATACCCTATGCCCTGGTCATCATAGGCCAAGGTTGCATCATCTTGGTGTAATGCCGAAGGTTTCACCATCCTCTGGGTCTTCATGTCCTCATTCCTCAAAGGCGTCTGTTGGCATCGTCTTGTTGTGGTGTCGCCAACTTGGGTTCAGCAGAGGTGGGTGAGTGTTTGGCAAGGTGTACTCCTTCTAGATTATCCACGAGGATTACAAGGAATTCCGTGGTCAGGGGCATAAGGATTCTAGCGACCATTAAATTTTGAAGGGGAAGAGGAAAGTATATCTTAGTTTTCGAAAAACTCAGAAGGGGAAGAGAAGTATAGATATTTTTGAAAATTAGTAATAGTTTTGAAAATAGCTTTGCCCTAACTAACGACCATGCTAACTAAGGCTTCCTATAGTCAGGATGGCTCTGATACCAGCTCTGTGGGGACCCCGACTCATAAGTCGTGATCACCGAATGCACGTGTACAGTGATCCCAGATATCATTGCTCACTGAACACACATAAGCTGAAAAACAAGAGTCTTACATCCATACATACCGTATTACACAAGTAGGACCATTATGGTCGAGTCTTGAGTATATCATCGCAGCGGAAATCTTCACCGATAACTTGGACCCATGCCATCTGCCTTAACCCTACAGGAATTCTGACTGGGAAGCGTCCTAGCTCACACGATCGTCACCAAAGTCTCTTCTTCATATACCTGCTATTTCAAGCCTGGCCAAGTAAATAGCCAGGGAAAAGCCAGTGAGTACATTTGAATGTACTCGCAAGCAACCCAAGATTGATAACAGAGTAATTATGCAAGGCTCTACTGCTAATTTGGCATTTTTGCGGAAAGCTAGTTTTCTCATGCAAGTATGATCAACATTTATCAAGGACATGGATGCGCCTGCAACAAGTATCAGGAGGTCACAGACATCAACATCGAAAAAGAGTTATGAACAACTCATGCTCAGCTCATTGTGACTTCCTCACGAATCATCTCAACAATATTGCCAAACCGTGTTGTTTCTCAGAAACATATGGACATAGTCTAAGCAGCACCGCCCAACTATCCTTGAGCGTGGACATGGCTATTCGAATAGTTTTACACTCTGCAGAGGTTGCACACTTTACCCACAAGATCCGGGGAACTTTAGTGTCATCCACGACCCGCAATACCTCAAGTACCCGGGGTAAGCACCCGATCACTACCTTTCCCTAGATGACACTAACATGGAGTCCACTCGATTGGTAGTAACCCCCGTGCCCAACATTGTCACATAACATTTTCGTGGAGCCACGCTCCATAATCATCTCACATCACAAGCGTGGGGTACCAATGGTGTGTCCGGTGCCCCATAAAAATGTTCTTGGCCGCCCTACCTGGCACGACCCTGTCCCGAGAGACAGAACCAACTCTCCCCCGTCACTAGTAATGCGGGCTCCAAGCTAGTATCGGTCTAGGTAATCAATAATGCCCTTTCCCATATAAGGGTAGAGTGGTTGCGCATGTAAGGTTGGGACAGTCAACAAATCTTAAATCTAATCCATCTCTGTAAACAACACTTTTATCAAGCCCCGGTACACTACTTCTCGACCAAGTAGTGACCTAGCTCATCATCATCTCCCAGGGGCATCAGTGGCACCCACTGGGGCTGTTCGCAAGTATGTCAAAACCACACTTGTTTCTTTCCATGCATAACCCTGACCCACTTTGCGTAGCCATATACTATAGCATATTTCTACAGCCCAACAACACAACTCTAAACAAGGGTAGAGTCATGAAAAATGCAAGTATCAATGGGGAATGCAATGGAGGCAAGCCTAGCAAGGTTGCCATTCAAAGTATATCAAGCAGTCAGTGAAGCAACAAAAATGCTATTATGATGTAAGAAGGTTCATCATGGTCAAAGGGATGCTTGCCTGTTTTAACAAAGTCTTCGGGGTCTTCAAATATCTCTGGTCCAACTCTAAGCATTTCGACTAATTCGTCAACTATCGTCGAAATCAACCATAATAAGCAACACAACAAGGCAGGAAATAAAAGTGCTCTAAAAATATGAGTTGGACTTTTCTAGGATACCTCTGGTCATATGAGGGGTGACCAAAGTGGTTTCATTAGGATTTGATCAATGGACATCTCTGAATATTTCAATATGAGCGAATAAATGGATTCAATGGATCTGCAAGTTGTCTACAGAATGCCTTTTTATAAAAATGAGTAAAAGTACCCATTAAATCAGGCATGATTTTAGAAACATTTAGAAATTGGTTTCACTGGATTTGGAGTTGAAATGAATATAATATGGATTTTTGAAGTGGACTTATGTGGATAAATGAACTTTTTAAAGGGTCCAGTGAAAACTAAGAACAACAAAAATGTCCAGTCTGGCCCATTAAATAGAACATGATTTGTGGAGTCGGTAGAAATTTGATTCATCGAATTTGGACACTATTTGAATAGTTTATGGATTTTTTAAGTTCACTGGAAAAGAAAAAGGAGAAAATTCGGGTTATACCTAAACTGTGCACAGGGCGCAGTTTAGCACCGCAGCACACTGGGCCGGCCCAGCGGCTCGGCCACGTGGGCGACGGGGCGACGTTGAAGGCGCCCAAGCGCAACCCGCCTCCACTTGTGAGCGTGGCCCGGTGGCTGGGCCACTAACGAGCGGGGCCCGCTTGCAGGGCCTTTGTCTTCCTCTTCCTCCCGCGCATTTGCCTGGCCGAGGGAGCAGAGAGCCCCGACAACGACTGTCGGCGCTACGGGGCACCTCCGGCAACGCTCTGGCTATGGATGAGCTCAGGAGGCCGCGCCGCATCCACCTGGGTGCTTTTCGCACGCCGACGAGGGTCGTAGCGGCGACGGCTTGGACGGCCATGGAGGAGGCCATTGACCATCTTCGGCCACGAGCGCGTGGCGTTATTGGGGATGAACGACGGTGATGGAGGGCCTAGAGGTGGTGGTATGATGGTACTGCAGTGGCTGGGGAGAGAGGAGACGCTCGGGATAGCCCGGATTTAGGCGGAGCCCAACGGCGGCGCTCCGGCCATTGCGCTGAATGGAAGACACGGGGGGAGGTGTGGGTTGGTCCAGGGGTGTACGAGAGGGAGAGAGAGCCAAAGGAGTAGAGAGGGGGCTCGGGGTGGCCTTAAATAGAAGGGGGTGAGGAGCACCGCAGCGCCGTGCGCCTGTGAGGCCGTGGCCGTCGCAGGAGGCCGCGGAAGGGCTTGGCTTCGAGTCACGGGTCTTCCTGGGCGTGGTCTATGACCAGGGAAAGAGAGAGGGAGAGAGGAGCGAGCGCGAGGCGGGCCAGGGACGCGGGCAACCACTGGCGGACGCGGGCGGCGCTCGGGCACGCGCCGCAGGGGCGTGAGGAGGCTGCGGGAGCAAGTGGGAGGCCCTCTGTCGTGATGCGGACGTCGAGGCGCATCGACTAGCGCTCGGGCGGCCCGAGGTGGACGGGAGTGATGTGTCAACGGTCGGGAGCGCGATGACGTGCTCCAGAGCGCGTCTTTGGCCGGCATCCGCGGCTTTTCCGCGCGCACTCGCGCGTCCACTTGTGTCTGGCGTCAGAAGGAGGAATAAACAAGAGGGATGTAGGCCTTGGATGCTCTGGAACTTGCCAGGAGTGAGAGAGAGATGAGAAAGGGAGGGGGAGGTGGCTGTCTAGAGAGGAAAAATGGGTCTCTGCCCCCCTTAATCATTGCCCCTTGGGCAGCCAAGCATGCAGGAGTTAAAGGAGGAGCATATGAGGCTGTGGGAACAAGTTGAGCTCATGGAGATTAGTGGGAATGGACGAAACATGCATTTTAAGTTTCTGCCAGAAGGTGTTTGATGTTGGTTTGGGTAATAAGATGATTTCCATTTGTCATGAGGCCTGACAGGGTCAAATGGTATGATAAAATAAGAGGTTCCACCAAGATTGAGTTCATTTGGGAAAAGTTGCCAATGCAACTTTTGTAAACCCTAGAAATTGGCAGAAATGAACTTGTGTAGATCTAGCTGATCAAATCACTTCTCCCTGATGCACCACTTGGTGTGGTGGCCTCATTTGGTCATGTGATCATGCTCACAAAAGTTGGAATCAAGGAGAGAAAGTTGGTAATGTAGAGTTGTTCAAATTTGGTTCTGGACAGGAAGGGTTTTGGGGCACTTTGATCAAGTTAGCTTGTTCTCCAACTTGTAGTACTTGGTCTAGATGATTTATTAGACCATTGTAGCATGTGGACCAAGCTTGAGAGTATTTCGGCAAGTTTGCTAATGCAAAGCTGATCAAACTTGGAAAAGGGGAGAAATGGTTTTGAGAGGGTTTCATGGGGTTATACTATTCTCCATGCCATGAGGCTTGGCCAAATCATCAAATATGTGATATGTGACATGTTAGAATTTTCTTGGAATTTTTAGAGAATATTTCCTTTGTAAATATTTCAAAATCTTGAAATATCCAGGAAGGGTTTTTGAGGGATTTGACCAATATTTTGAACATGACCATGTGTTGAAACTCATATATATGGACAATATATGTCCACTGAGTTTCCCTAAATTTTCACAAATATTTTTAAAGCATTTAAAATAATTTTAACCTATTAAATACCATTTCTGGTCTAAAGAAAAATCCTTTAAATAAAATAATAAAATAACTTTTAAAAATATATTTTTGTTGTTTTGGGGAGTCCTATACCTAATAGGTTTCAAATATACTCTTTGAAATATTTTTCATACCCCAAATCAAGTACTTACAGTGCAACCTCAATCGAAGTTTTTTTTGGAAAACTAAATTTAGAAAATACTACTTGGCCAAATTATTTTTGCAAGAAATTATTTTTATGTCCTATACACATGGCATGATCACTGGGCAAGGTTTTTGGATCAAGGAGAAGGAGTATAAGAGTTGGAGGATTTATTTGATTTTTAGAGCACTTGCAAACAACAGACAAAATCCAATCAGTGCAGAGTCCAAAACACTCAAAAGTTTTTGTCAAACCACATTTTATCATCATTTATCATCTTAAGTGTTGTGCCATGAAAATCAGGGTGTGACATGGGCGGTGTACGATCATCACGTGAGACGGATTAGTCATCATCGGTGAACATCTTCATGTTGATCGTATCTACTATACGACTCGTGTTCGACCTTTCGGTCTCTTGTGTTCCGAGGCCATGTCTGTACATGCTAGGCTCGTCAAGTCAACCTAAGTGTTTTGCATGTGTAAATATGGCTTACACCCGTTGTATGTGAACGTTAGAATCTATCACACCCGATCATCACGTGGTGCTTTGAAACAACGAACTATCGCAATGGTGCACAGTTAGGGGGAACACTTTCTTGAAATTATTATGAGGGATCATCTTATTTACTACCGTCGTTCTAAGAAAATAAGATGTAAAAACATGATAAACATCATATGCAATCAAATAGTGACATGATATGGCCAATATCATTTTGCTCCTTTTGATCTCCATCTTTGGGGCGCCATGATCATTATCGTCACTGGCATGACACCATGATCTCCATCATCGTGTCTCCATGAAGTTGTCTCGCAAACTATTACTTCTACTACTATGGCTAACGGTTTAGCAATGAAGTAAAGTAATTGCATGGCGTTATACAGTGACAGGCAGGTCATACAATAAATAAAGACAACTCCTATGGCTCCTGCCGGTTGTCATACTCATCGACATGCAAGTCATGATTCCTATTACAAGAATATGATAAATCTCATACATAACATATATTTCATTCATCACATTCTTCTTGGCCATATCACATCACACGGCATATGCTGGAAAAATAAGTTAGACGTCCTCTAATTGTTGTTGGAAGTTTTTACGTGGCTGATATATGTTTCTAGCAAGAACGTTTCTTACCTACGCCAAAACCACAACGTGATATGCGAATTGCTATTTACCCTTCATAAGGACCCTTTTCATCGAATCTGATCCGACTAAAGTGGGGGAGGCAGACACCCGCTAGCCACCTTATGCAACTAGTGCATGTCAGTCGGTGGAACCTGTCTCACGTAAGCGTATGTGTAAGGTCGGTCCAGGCCGCTTCATCCCATGATGCCGCCGAATCAAGATAAGACTAGTAACGGCAAGTAAATTGACAAAATCGACACCCACAACAACTTGTGTTCTACTCGTGCATAGAATCTATGCAATAGACCTAGCTCATGATGCCACTGTTGGGGAACATAGCACAAATTCAAAATTTTCTATGCATCACCAAGATCAATATATGGAGATTCTAGCAATAAGATAGGGAGAGGATGGGTGTATCTTCATACCCTTGAAGATCGCGATGCGGAAGTGTTACAAGAACACGGTTGGTGGAGTCATACACGCAGCGACTCTGATCACGGTCGATTCTGATCTCAGCGCCGAACGGACGGCGCCTCCGCGTTCAACACACGTACAACCCGGGGACGTCTCCTCCTTCTTGATCCAGCAAGGGGAGAGGAGAAGTTGAGGGAAAACTCCAGCAGCACAACGGCGTGGTGGCGATGGAGCTCGTGGTTCTCCAGCAGGGCTTCGCCAAGCACTACGGAGGAGGAGGAGGTGCTGGAGGAGGGAGAGGGCTGCACCAAGGGAAGGGTATGGCTGCCCTCCCACCCCCTCACTATATATAAAGGGAAGGGGAGATGGGGTCGGCCCCTCTAGATGGATCTAGAGGAGGGGGTGGCGGCCAGGGGAAACCCTAGATGGGTTTGGGCACCCCATCCCCTAGGAAACTTGCCCCCAAGCCTGGAGGAGAGGCTGCCCTAGGGGTGGCGCCCCTACCTCTCCTGGTTACGTGAGATGGGGTGGGAGGGGCGCTCAGCCCCTTAGTGGGCTGATGTGCCCCCTCCCCTTGGCCCATAAGGCCCCCCAACACTTGTCGGGACCTCCGAAACCCCTTTCGGACACGCTGGTCATCACCTGGTACCCCCGAAACAATTCCGGACTCCAATACGCTTCGTCCAATATACCGATCTTCACCTCCAGACCATTCCGGAGCTCCTCGTCACGTCCAGGATCTCATCCGGGACTCCGAAGAACCTTCGGTAACCACATACTATTTCCCATAACAACTCTAGCGTCACCGAACCTTAAGTGTGTAGACCCTACGGGTTCGGGAACCATGCAAACATGACCGAGACATCTCTCCGGCTAATAACCAATAGCGGGATCTGGATACCCATGTTGGCTCCCACATGTTCCACGATGAACTCATCGGATGAACCACAATGTCGGGGATTCAATCAATCCCGTATACAATTCCCTTTGTCAATCGGTACGTTACATGCCTGAGATTCGATCGTCGGTATCCCAATACCTCGTTCAATCTCGTTACTGGCAAGTCACTTTACTCGTTCTGTAATGGATGGTCCCGTGACTAACTCCTTTGTCACATTGAGCTCATTATGATGATACATTACTGAGTGGGCCCAGCGATACCTCTCAGTCATATGGAGTGACAAATCCCAGTCTTGATTCGTGCCAACCCAATAGACACTTTGAGAGATACCTGTAGTGTACCTTTATAGCCACCCAGTTATGGTGTGACGTTTGGTACACCCAAAGCATTCCTACGGTATCCGGGAGTTGCACAATCTCATGGTCTAGGGAAATGATACTTGACATTAGAAAAGCTCTTAGCAAATGAACTGCATGATCTTGTGCTATGCTTAGGATTGGGTCTTGTCCATCACATCATTCTCCTAATGATGTGATACCGTTATCAATGACATCCAATGTCCATGGTCAGGAAACCATAACCATCTATTGATCAACGAGCTAGTCAACTAGAGGCTCACTAGGGACATGTTGCGGTCTATGTATTCACACATGTATTACGGTTTCCAGTTAATACAATTATAGCATGAACAAAAGACAATTATCGTGAACAAGGAAATATAATAATAAAAATTTTATTATTGCCTCTAGGGCATATTTACAACACATGCCCTCCTCCGAAGACGAGGTGAGACTCGGCCACGACGAATTCACCGTGCCTGAGGATCCCGCCGAGTAGGAACGCTTCAAGTGATGGCTTATAGCGACTGCGAAAAGCCTGAAGAAGAAGCAGCAGCAGCTTGAAGCTAATCAAGATCTGCTAGCTGATAGATGGATTGATGTCCTGGCAGCCGAGGAATACGGACTCGAACGCCCAAACAAAAGCTACCCGAGACGGAAGTTGTTACCTCAATTCGAGGATGAGGCACTAGCAGAGGATGCGGCTGACCGGCCACCCCATGGCCGAGATAAAGTGACATATCAGCCCGAACACCAGCCTGCACCACGTCGCCGAACAACTAAAAACACCAAGGCCCGGGGCTACACGCATGACCTGCAAGATGAACTGGAAGATAAAGCAGGGCAGCCAAGATCGATCTATGGATCACGGGGGCGCGCCTCAACACGTGAAGATTACCGTCACGCCGGATACACTACATACAAATCCACCAGGGCCGAATACAGCAGACCAGCTACATATGAACTGCGTCACAAGGTGGCCCGGCACAGAGGCGCTGCACACCCCCTATGCTTCACAGATGAAGTAATGGAACATGAATTCCTAGAAGGGTTTAAACCTGTGAGCATTGAATCATACGATGGGACAACAGATCCCGTAGTGTGGATTGAAGACTTCCTTCTCCACATTCATATGGCCCGCGGTGATGATCTCCATGCCATCAAGTACCTCCCACTAAAACTCAAGGGACCAGCTCGGCACTGGTTGAATAGTCTGCCCGAAAACTCCATTGGCTGTTGGGAGAACCTGGAAGACGCATTTCTTGACAACTTACAGGGCACCTATGTACGACCACCGGACGCTGATGACTTAAGTCATATAACCCAACAGCCCGGAGAGTCAGCCAGGAAATTCTATACCCGATTCTTAACTAAAAAGAACCAGATTGTCGACTGTCCGGATGCCGAAGCCCTAGCAACCTTTAAACATAACATCCGTGATGAGTGGCTAGCCCGACACCTTGGCCAAGAGAAGCCGAAATCCATGGAAGCCCTCACAACACTCATGACCTACTTTTGAGCGGGTGAGGATAGCTGGTTAGCCCATAGTGGTGGCACGTCAGGAAAGCTTGGCGCCTCACATACCAGAGACAGCAACGGCAAACCCCGACACAACAGATTCAGGCATCGAAATAATGGCGATAACGCCGAATACACGGCCGTCAATGCCGGATTCATCGGCTCCAAGTCCAGTCAGCGGAATAAGCCATTCAAGAGAAACGATCCGGGTCCGTCCAGTTTGGACCACATCCTAGATCGTCCATGTCAAATCCATGGCACCCCCGATAAACCAGCCAACCACACCAACAGAGAGTGTTGGGTGTTCAAACAGGCCGGCAAGTTAAATCCGAACAGATAAAGGGGCTGCATAGCAATGACGACGAGGAGCCCTGGCCACCGAACACAGGGGGACAGAAGAAATTTCCTCCCCAAGTTAAAACGATGAATATGATATACGCCACCCATATCCCCAAGTGGGAATGGAAGCGCGCCCTAAGGGACGTCTACGCGATGGAGCCAGTCGCCCTAAAATTCAACCCATGGTCTTCCTGTCCGATCACCTTCAATCATAGAGACCATCTGACCAGTATTCGTCATGGCGATTTAGCCGCCCTGGTCCTTGACCCCATTATCGGTGGATTCCACCTCACAAGAGTCCTCATGGACGGTGGCAGCAGCCTGAACCTGCTTTATCAAGATACAGTGCATAAAATGGGTATTGATCCCTCAAGGATCAAACCTACCAAAACCACCTTTCAAAGGTGTCATACCAGGTGTAGAGGCTCAATCACACTGGAAGTGGTCTTCGGATCCCCAGATAACTTCCGAAGTGAGGAGTTAATCTTCGACATCGTCCCTTTTCGCAGTGGTTACCACGCACTGCTTGGACGAACCGCATTTGCCCGATTCAATGTGGTGCCACACTATGCCTATCTCAAGCTCAAGATGCCCAAAACCCGCGGTGTCATAACAGTCAACGGAAATATGGAGCACTCCCTCCACACTGAGGAGCACACCGTGGCACTGGCAGTAGAAGCACAGAGCGACCTTTCTAGGCAGAACCTCAATTCAGCAATAAGGCCTCCGGACAATCTTAAACGAGTCCGAACTGCTCTGCAACAGAACCATCCAGCTCGCCCAGAGCGCACCTAGCAATTCGGCCTCCGTTCTAGTCCCAGTCAAGCAGCGCAATTTGTGCCGCACGTACATAACTACGCACTTAAGATACCATGGGCGTCGACGGAGGCACAGCTAGACGGTGGTCCACCATGCGGCTCAACCGCCCCAGGATCCGCACACCTTTACCTTTTTCTTCTCCTTTTCAGGTCTCTTCTTCTTGAGGCTTCGTTTTTGATAATGTGATCATCGAACCCATCGCGGAAGAATACATCAAGAGAAGCCATGGGCTTCGACGTACAAGGGAACTCCCAGGTGGTATTTGTTAATGATCGTTATTGCTGTTCACATACCCGCACGGAGCCTACTCTTAGTAAACGGCATGTTAAATAGCCTTGTTCGCTTCTCGCACGTATGGTATAAGTGTGCTTTGACGTACTATTCAAATTAAAATGGAAATTACCTAGATGTATTTTTCTTTTTATTCATCTTTTTCCTTGTCTTTATACTTACTGCATTCGTACATTCTGGTACGCTTTAAATCGCCAGGGGATTCAACGCACCCATAACACGGCAAGAAAGTCCAAACACTTTATAGTATAGCTCGACGCCCCGAACTTATAGCATTTTATGCATTGGCTCTGAATCATGTCTTTGGTCAAATGTTGGGTTTGCTCGGCTCCCATGTTTTTCCACCTTACGTTCCGCTATATCGCCTAAGGCGGCACAGGGAGAACTATTGCAATTGTGTCCCGGTTCTTCCGGACGAGCACCTCAGTAGAGAAAGCCGAAAACTGACTGTCATGATGTAGCGAGAGCTGGTCGCTGTTTGAGATGTCTTAAAATCCCTAAAGATTTTTTCCCGCTTAAAGCGATGAATCGGTTATCGCCCGATTTAGGCGTGTATAGCGCCCCGAGTTCGGCCTTCCGAATACTAGGGGCTTTGCCGAAATTTAAAGTTATAGAACTCCTATGGCTAAGTGAGAGTAATAAAGCCATATAGTCCGATAGCCTGGTTCGTTGCGCCGAACACCTCCTTACAGGACCCAAAACTAGGGTAAAGAGTGTTTGAATTTATCCCGAACACCCCTATACTAGCTATGTGGGGGCAGAAGCCGACGATTGGCAAACTCTCATAAATGGCCGCACAGGAGAGACAATTTTAAATAAACATGAAATACATATTGCATAGCAAACTTGTTTTATATTACAAGATAGGATAAAATGAATGTATTCATTCAAAGATTACATCCTTCGCACATTGCTCCGCCACAATGCGGGCTCCCTCCAGGACTCCATCGTAATACATCTTGGGACGACGGTGCTCCCTGCCCTCTAGCGGTCCCTCGGTGATCAGTGCCTTGGCATTCATCTTTGCCCAATGCACCTTTGCATAGGCAAACGCCATCCACCCACCCTCAATACACACCGACCACTTTATGACGTCAAGTTGCGGGAAGGCACTCACAAGCCGCTTAACGAGTCCGAAGTAACTGGTAGGTAGGGGCTCGAATAGCCACATCCGGACTGTAAGGTCCTTCATGGCCAGTTCGGCCGCCTTGTGTAGTTCGACCAACTGTTTCAGCTGGTCGCTTAAGGGACTTGGATGCTCTAGCCCAAGGTACTGGGACCAGAACAACTTCTCCATCGAACTCCCTTCTTCGGCTCGGTAGAACTCCGCGGCATCTGATATACCGCATGGAAAATCCGCAAACACTCCTGGAGAACTCCGAATTCGGGTAAGTAAAAAGAATGTTTCCTTCACATGCTTTCTTTGCATAAGAAAAGCCTTACCCGCCGCAATCTTTTGGGCCTCCTGGATTTCCTGGAGGGCTTTCTGGGCTTCGGCTTTGGCGTCTTGAGCGCTCTGGAGGTCCTTGGCAAGCTCAGACTCTTTAGTCTTTGAGTCACGCTCCAAGGATTCGTACTTCTTGACGGCATCCTGGAGCTCTTGATGCACCTTGCCGACCCAGGCCTCATGCTTCTCGCATGCGGCGTGTTCCTTGACCACTTTGTCTTCGGCTGCGGCTAATGCCTTCTTCACGGCCGCCACCTCGGTCGTGGCCCCTATAACAGTTCATGACGCTTTCGTCAGCGTGAACCACTTATCACTAATAAATATACAGGCAGAGTATTATATACCTTGGCTCTCTTCCAGTTGCCTCTTCACAAGGCCGAGTTCTCCCTCGATCGTCTCCGGGCTCTGCTTTAGTCCAGAGACCTCCGCAGTACGAGCGGCAGCGGCTAGCAGCGACGCCTGCTTATTCACATAAGACATCTTTTTGTTAGACTCCTGCGATTATTATTTGATCCTCTGTTCGGCTTTTCTTTATGAACACCTAACAGAGCATCAGGGGCTACTGTCTATACTGTGATATTTTTCCACCATTTTACTGCTTACCTCAAAGCCTGTTAGAAGGCTAGCGCAGGCTTCTGTTAGTCCGCTTTTGACGGACTGAACCTTCTTAATCACCACACTCATCAGAGTACGGTGTTATTCATCAATGACAGCGCTGTGAAGCGCTTCCAGCAACCTTTTCGGTGCCTCCAGATGGACGGAGGTCATCGGTACAGACGAATCACTCCCCTTGCTAGGGGCGGCCCTCTTTCCCAAGTCCGGAACCTTTTGGGTTTCCAGAGCTGAATTCGGCTTGGGGCCAAACTGGCTGTGGCCCCCAAACTCGGTGTCCATGGGGACCTTGCCCCCCAACTGTTTGGTCACCGGGGTCTCACCCTCCAGCGTCTCCGGAGCGGTCTCCCCTTGGCCCGGCATCCTTCGAGACAACACCTCAGTGTTGTTCGCACCCTTGGGGGAGGAAGCCGTCAGGAGAGACTCGCTGTTCTTCGCTGCTGAGTCCAACGATCCCTCTGAAGAGGAGGATATCTCGATGTTGGACTTGGCTAGGCTGCGGGAGCATGACCGGTACGGTAAGACGTAACGAAACAAATAGATCTGGCATACTAGTATGTCCGGATATTACGATTTGGCCAGGGGCTTGACCCTGGGGTCCCACTCCTCGCTGCTGTTGGAAGCTACGGCGGAGTAGTCCGAAAGGGAGGTCTTTCCCTTCTTGGATGTTTCGGCCTCCCCTTGTGTGGAGACCTTCCTCTTCCTCCCCCCAGTAGGTGAGGGGCGGATTTCCTCCTCCTCCTTGTCTTCGGTGGAGGAGTTCGCCTCGGCGTCCTTGGACACCATGTCTGAGGCACCCTTGCATCAGAGACCATCTCTGGTCCCCGTTGCTTCCTTCTTGGCCTTCTTCTCCGGCATCTCATAGGGTGCCGGAAATAACATCCTCATCAGGAGGGGTGATTCTTGATATTTAGGTTGCGGGGCCGGACAGTCGATCCACTCCGCCACCGCTACCCAATCCTGAAAGATTGGTATGGAGGCTTAGGTTCCTCCCGTGGGCATGGTAGTAAAAGGGCATGTCTCGCGAATATGATAACTCACCGGATTAGCTTGGCGTTTTGCGCTCAGCCCGCGGTCTTCGATCGTGGGCGGTGGTACCTCACCGGCCTTGAACAACACCTCCCAGATGTCTTCGTGCGTCGAGTCGAAGAGCTCTTTCAACATCTGGTGTGTGGCCGGGTCGAACTCCCAAATTGTAAGCCCGTCTCTGGCACGGAAGGACCCGGCGGAAGAGCATGACTTGGATCACATTGACGAGCTTGATTTTCTTGCTCACCATGTTTCAAACACATGTGTGGAGTCCGTTCTGTTCTTCCGCTGAGCCCCAGGATAGGCCCTTCTCCATCCAGGAGGTGAGCCGCATGGGAACGCCAGATCGGAATTCGGGGGTCACTGCCCAGTTAGTGTCGCACAGCTCGGCGATGTAGAACCACCCCGATTGCCACCCCTTTACGGTCTCCACAAAAGAGCCTTCGCGCCAGGTGACCTTGGGCATCTTACCCAGCATGGCGCCTCCGCACTCCGCTTGTTGTCCGCTAACCACCTTTGGCTTCACATTGAAAGTCTTCAGCCATAGGCCAAAGTGAGGTGGGATGCGGTGAAAGGCCTCCCACATGACAATAAATGCCGAGATGTTAAGGATAGAGTTGGGGGCCAAATCGTGGAAATCTAGCCCGTAATAGAATATTAGTCCACGGACGAACGGGTGGAGGGGAAATCCCAGCCCGTGGACGAAATGGGAGAGGAATACCACCCTTTCCTGGGGCTCCGTGGTAGGGACGACCTGCCCCTTGGCCGGAAGCCGATGCTCGATGTCCTTGGACAAATATCCGGCCGCCTGGAGTTTCTTGGTGTCTTCCTTCTTGACGGTGGAATCCATCCACTTGCCTCCCACGCCGGACAAGTTTGGAGTGTTCTTGCGGAGAAGGCGAAAGCTTGGGCGATGGAGCTCGAGGATGGAGGAGTAGAGGAAGCAGAAGGCGTGGGTGAGAAAGGGGAATTCTTATCCCTTTATAAAAGGCAGATCATGCACCTCCCCACATGTCCTAAAACTTGCTTATTTCCTAAGCGTCGTGTGATACATCTCTGTCGTATCTATAATTTTTGATTGTTCCATGCCAATATTATTCAACTTTCATATACTTTTGGCAACTTTTTATACCATTTTTTGGGACTAACATATTGATCCAGTGCCCGGTGCCAGTTCCTATCAGTTGCATGTTTTTTGTTTTGAAGAAACCCAATATCAAACGGAATCCAAATGGGATAAAAAGGGACGGAGATTTTTTTGGAATATTTATGATTTTTGGGAAGTCAAATCAACGCGAAACGGTGTCCGGGGTGGTCACGAGGTAGGGGGGCGTGCCCTACCCAACCAGGCGCGCCCCTGACCCTCGTGGTCCACCCGTAAGGTGGTTGGCGCTCTTATTTTTGCACAAGAAAGCTAATTTTATGAGAAATATCTGGGCGAAAGATTCACCCCAATTGGAGTTACGGATCTCCAGATATAAAGGAAACGGTGAAGGGGAAGAAACAGAGAACGCAGAAACAAAGAGATAGATCCAATCTCGACCATCATCATCACCGTGATCTTCACCAACACCGCCGCCATCTTCACCAACATCTCCACCAACTCTTCCTCCCTGTATGCAGCGGTGTAACCTCTCTCTTCCCGCTGTAATCTATACTTAAACATGGTGCTCAACGCTATATATTATTCCCCAATGATGTATGGCTATCTTATGATGTTTGAGTAGATCCGTTTTGTCTTATGGGTTAATTGATGATCGTGATTGGTTTGAGTTGCATGTTTTATTATTGGTGCTGTCCTATTGTTCCCTCCGTGTTGCGCAAGCGTGAGGGATTCCCGCTGTAGGGTTTGCAATATGTTTATGATTTGCTTATGGTGGGTGGTGTGAGTGACAGAAGCACAGACCCGAGTAAGTAGGTTGTTTGCGTATGGGATAAAAGGGGACTTGATACTTTAATGCTATGGTTGGGTTTTACCTTAATGAATCTTTAGTAGTTGCAGACGCTTTGTAGAGTTCCAATCATAAGTGCATATGATCAAAGTAGAGAATGTATGTTAGCTTATGCCTCTCCCTGAAATAGAATTGCAATAGTGATTACCGGTCTAGTTATCGATTGTCTTGGACAAATAACTTTCTCGTAACAAAAAGCTCTCTACTAAAACTAATTTAGTTGTGTGTTTATCTAAACAGCCCCTAGCTTTTATTTACGTGCTCTTTACTTTCTTGCAAACCTAGCCTTTCACACCTACAAAGTACTTCTAGTTTCATACTTGTTCTAGGTAAAGTGAACGTCAAGCATGCGTAGAGTTGTATCGGTGGTCGATAGACTTGAGGGAATATTTGTCCTACCTTTAGCTCCTCGTTGGGTTCGACACTCTTACTTATCGAAAATTGTTGCGATCCCCTATACTTGTGGGTTATCAAGACCTTTTTCTGGCGCCGTTGCCGGGGAGTCATAGTGTGAGGGTGAATATTCTCGTGTGTGCTTGTTTGCTTTATAACTAAGTAATTTTTATTTGCTGTTCTTAGTCGTTCTCTATGTTTAGTTATGGATGTGGAATGCAAAATACCAAAAAAATTAGCTGTACTTGCTACTCATGAAGATGGGGTAACTCCTAAAACCCTCGATTCTCATTATGGGCAAGATATTATGTACTACTTTGATAATCCTGAGAAAGCCCCATTCAACTTTATAATGGGAGACACGTTGGATCAACATGAATACTTTAGGGATTATCGCTCGACACAAAAAGGGAAACTATTATGGGATCAATTTATTATGTTGCGTTGGTATGCCTGGAATCTATGCTTGAGATATGATATTACTTGTTGCTCTAGGATGGAGGCTCCACACCTCCCCTTTTCATGCAAATTTAACGATAATGAAACCTTAGCTTCTTATGCTAATGGTATATATGATTACTATGATGTGGAACAAATAGAAGAATTTGTTGCTTTTAAGGTTGCCCATGATATTGAAGCTTTGTTTGAAAAGTATGAAGCTTTTGATGATGATGGTTATAGGCCTGAAAATCTTGCTATACTTGGATATTGCTATGAAAATTATGAATAAAATTACTATATTAATGCTTTTATGAAGAAAGTCAACACTGTCCAAGAAGATACTAATATTTTACAGGAAGCTATGGAAGAAGAAATTGATGAAACTGTGAGCTCATTGGATGAAAAAGATGATGAGGAGAGCGAAGAACAAAAGGAGGAAGAGCGGATTGATCACCCGTGCGCACCTTCTAATGAGAGTAACTCTTCAACTCATACATTGTTTAATTTCCCTTCGTGCTTACTGAAGGATGATTGCTATGATGATTGCTATGATCCCGTTGATTCTCTTGAAATATCCCTTTTTGATGATGCTCGCTATGCTTGTGGCCAAGATGCCAATATGAATTATGCTTATGGAGATGAACTTGCTATAGTTCCTTATGTTAAACATGAAATTGTTGCTATTGCACCCACGCATGATAGTCCTATTATCTTTTTGAATTCTCCCAACTACACTATATCAGAGAAATTTGTGCTTATTAAGGATTATATTGATGGGTTGCCTTTTACCGTTGCACATGATGATTTTGATGAATATAATATGCATGTGCTTGCTGCTCCTACTTGCAATTATTATGAGAGAGGAACTATACCTCTCTATGTTTCCCATATGATAGAATTACAATAAATTGCTTATACTATGCATTGGCCTTTACTTGGTGTGCATGAATTGTTCTTTTATGACAAGCCGATGCATAGGAAGAGAGTTAGACTTTGTTGTTGCATGATATATGTTACTTTGTGCTCACTACTAAATTACAAATCATTGTTAATTAAAATTGGCTTTGATATACCTTGGGATCCGGGTGGATTCATTACTTGAGCACTAAATGCCTAGCTTAATGGCTGCCAGGGAGACAACCCGGAAGACAACCCGGAAGATAACCCGGAAGACAACCCGGAAGAAAGCGCTGCCAGGGAGACAACCCGGAAGTTTTAGAGAGTCATTTATTTCTGTTGAGTGCTTTTATATAGTTTGAAAACACAAAAATAAAGAGGGGAACCTAAAAAATTTTCAAAAAGGAAAGTGAAAGTGAGAAAGACAAGCATTGTTGAAGTGGGAGAGCTCCTTGAACTTTGTTCATGCTCACGGAAACTTTGTGAATCTTGATTACAGAAACTTTTCATCAAAAATAATTATCCCCTAGTAAAATTCCATTGTATTATAAAAATTATGTGCTAAGGTTTGCCTTTAGGACGTTTACAATGCTTGTTGGTTTGTACGGTGCAGGACAGAAACTTTTTCTGTAGTGCGCGATTTTACATTTTTAACTGAAAAGTCAAACGGTTTTGATTCCTTTTGCAATGTCTTGCCGTACAACTTTTTTATTTTTCCTAATTGTTGTAGAATTTTGGGGGTAATATAAGTATGGTGGATGTTCAGATTACTACATACTGTTCTGTTTTTGACAGATTCTGTTTTTGATGCATAGTTTGCTTGTTTTGATGAATCTATCAATTTATATCAGTGGATTAAGACATGGAAAAGCTATATTACAGTAGACACAATGCAAAAACAAAATATGAATTGGTTTGCTACAGTACTTAGAGTAGTGATTTGCTTTATTATACTAACGGATCTTACCGAGTTTTTTGTTGAAGTTTTGTGTGGATGAAGTGTTCGATGATTGAGAAGGTTTCGATGTGAGAAGAAGGAAGAGAGGCAAGAGCTCAAGCTTGGGGATGCCCGAGGCACCCCAAGTAAATATTCAAGGAGACTCAAGCGTCTAAGCTTGGGGATGCTGGGAAAGCATCCCCTCTTTCTTCAACAAGTATCGGTATGTTTTCAGATTCGTTTCGTTCATGCATTATGTGCAAGTCTTGGAGCGTCTTTTGCAATTAGGTTTTTCTTTTTCTTTTATGCACCATTCTGGTATGTGATGGTCCTTGGTCGATTTGTAGAATGCTCTATGCACTTCACTTATATGTTTTGAGTATGGCTTTATAGAATGCTTCATGTGCTTCACTTATATCATTTGAAGTTTGGATAGCCTGTTTCTCTTTATATAGACAACCGCCATTTGTAGAATGCTCTTTTGCTTCACTTATATTTGTTAGAGCATGGGCATATCTTTTGTAGAAAGAATTTAAACTATCTTGCTTCACTTATATCTATTTAGAGAGATGACAGGAATTGGTCATTCACATGGTTAGTCATAAAATCCTACATAAAACTTGTAGATTGCTGAATATGATATGTTTGATTCCTTGCAATAGTTTTGCGAAATAAAGATGGTGATATTAGAGTCATGCTAGTGGGTGGTTGTGGATTGTAGAGACACTTATATTGAGGTTTGCAAGTCCCGTAGCATGCACGTATGGTAATTGTGTGACAAATTTGAAGCATGGGGTGTTTCTTTGATTGTCTTCCTTATGAGTGGCAGTCGGGGACGAGCGATGGTCTTTTCCTACCAATCTATCCCCCTAGGGGCATGTGTAGTAGTACTTTGCTTCGAGGGCTAATAAACTTTTGCAATAAGTATATGAGTTCTTTATGACTAATGTGAGTCCATGGATTATACGCACTCTCACCCTTCCATCATTGCTAGCCTCTTCAGTGCCGTGCATTGCCCTTTCTCACCTCGAGAGTTGGTGCAAATTTCACCGGTGCATCCAAACCCCGTGATACGATACGCTCTATCACACATAAGCCTCATTATATCTTCCTCAAAACAGACACCATACCTAACTATTATGGCATTTCCATAGCCATTCCGAGATATATTGCCATGCAACTTCCATCATCATCATATACATGACTTCATCATTTATTGTCATATTGCTTTTCATGATCGTAAGATAGCTAGCATGATGTTTTCATGGCTTGTCCATTTTTTGATGTCATTGCTACGCTAGATCATTGCACATCCTGGTACACCACCGGAAGCATTCATATAGAGTCATATCTTTGTTCTAGTATCGAGGTGTAATGTTGAGTTGTATGTAAATAAAAGTGTGATGATCAT
>NC_041381.1:487515253-487534883 GCF_002162155.2 Triticum dicoccoides | reverse complement strand
AAAGAAGCCTAAATAAAAAAAGGGGGCCAAAGAAGCCCATTCAAAAAAATATAAAATAAATAAATAAAAAGGGGCAATGTTACTATCTCTTTTTCCACACTTGTGCTTCAAAGTAGCACCATGTTCTTCATGTAGTGAGTCTCATATCTTGTGCTTCAAAGTAGCACCATGTTCTTCATATAGATTGTCTCCTATGTTGTCACTTTCATATACTAGTGGGAATTTTCATTATAGAACTTGGCTTGTATATTCCAACGATGGGCTTCCTCAAATGCCCTAGGTCTTCATGAGCAAGCAAGTTGGATGCACATCCACTTAGTTTCTTTTGTTGAGCTTTCATACACTTATAGCTCTTAGTGCATTCGTTGCATGGCAATCCCTACTCCTCGCATTGACATCAATTGATGGGCATCTCCATAGCCCGTTGATTAGCCGCGTCGATGTGAGACTTTCTCCTTTTTTGTCTTCTCCACATAACCTCCATCATTATATTCTCTTCCACCTATAGTGCTATATCCATGGCTTGCGCTCATGTATTGCATGAGGGTTGAAAAAGCTAAAGCGCGTTAAAAAGTATGAAGCAATTGCTCAGCTCGTCATCGGGGTTGTGCATGATGGGAGCATTTTTTGTGACGAAGATGAAGCATGGCCAAACTGTATGATTTTGTAGGGATAAGCTTGCTTTGGCCATGTTGTTTTGAAAAGACATGATTACTTTATTGGTACGCTCGAAGTATTATTGGTTTTATGTCAAATGATAGACTATTGCTTTTAATCACTCGTGTCTTAATATTCATGCCATGATTAGACATATGATCAAGATTATGCTAGGTAGCATTCCACATCAAAAATTATCTTTTTTATCACTTACCTACTCGAGGACGAGCAGGAATTAAGCTTGGGGATGCTGATACGTCTCCGTCGTATCTATAATTTTTGATTGTTCCATGCCAATATTGTTCAACTTTCATATACTTTTGGCAACTTTTTATACTATTTTTTGGGACTAACATATTGATCCAGTGCCCAGTGCCAGTTCCTGTCTGTTGCATGTTTTTTGTTTCGCAGAAACCCAATATCAAATGGAATCCAAACGGGATAAAAACGGACGGAGATTTTTTTTGGAATATTTATGATTTTTGGGAAGTGAAATCAACGCGAAACGGTGTCCGGGGTGGTCACGAGGTAGGGGGGCGCGCCCTACCCCCCAGGCGTGCCCCTGACCCTCGTGGTCCACTCGTAAGGCGGTTGTAACGCCCCGGATTCGATGCGCCAGGTGTCTACCAGTTATTCGCCGTCGTTGCCATGTCATTTGCTTGCGTGTTGCATTTTGCCATGTCATCATCTGCATTTCATCCGCATGTTTTTCAAAACTTGCATCCGTTCGGGTTCCCCCGGTTCTCTCCGTTGTCCGTTCTGAGCTGGACACACTCGCACTCGCCCGCGGCACCTCCGAAATATTATTTATTACTGGCATAAAAATGTTCTCGGAATGGGCTGGAACTTGGCGTGCGATCTTATTTTAGTGTAGACAGAGCGCCTGTCAAGTTTCGTCGCATTCGGAGTCCGTTTGACTGCCCAACCGTTAAACATAGCGGTACCGTTGCTGGTACCTTCGTCGGATGTTTTCGGTCTCCGAAAACCCTTCTCGGGCTGCACTTCTCTTCTCTCCGCTCAGCCCAAGCACTCTCTTCACAGCCCACCTAGGCCTGCCTAACCCCCCCTCGCGTCCGAAACCGTCCGATCAAGATCGCAGGCTCCAAAAACCCCCCTTAGCACCCTCTAACCCTAACCCCTACCTTTTTAAACCCCTCCTCCTTCCATTTTGGGCAGCTACCCCTTCCCTATCCCCAGTCGCAGCCAATCCGCCTCCTCCTCGGGATCTCCGCTGCTTCCACCTCAAATTCCGCCGCCGGCCACCTCCTCAGCGCCACTTGGCGCCACGCCACTGGTCGCGCCGCCGCAGCCGCCGCCCGCAGCCAACCGGGGGCTGCCACGTCGCCCACGCCCCCTGACCACCTCCCGCGGCCCTCGTGGCCCGCACCAGGCCCGCCCCGGGCCGGACCTAGGCCCGGAGGAGCCCGCGCGCCTCGCCGCCTGGTTCCCCGCTCCCGCAACCGCTCGAGGGGAGCAGCCCCTCGATCCAGCGCCGCCGGCTTCCCACGCCGCCGTCCACCCCGCGCCGCCTGGCTCCCCGAGCTTCGCCGCCAGGCCAGCGCCTCGCCGCCCTCTCCCTCCTCACCGCCCTGCTCACTCTCCCTGACCCTCTCTCTCTCTCCCCCTCAGCCGCAGTGATCACCACCGGCCACAGAGCTAGCCGTCGGCCTCGCTATCCTGGATCTAGCCGGGATCCACCGGATCCGGCGCCCCGCGCCCAGATCCGCCGGTCCCCGTTGCTGGTGCCCCTCCTCCGTCGCTCTAACCTCGCCAGCTCGCCGCCGGTGGCCGCCATCGTCGTGCTCGGGGACGAGCACGGACGCCCCTCCTCGTCCCGTTCGGACCCCAGCGCCCACGTGGGCCCCGGCCCAGCAACCCCAGGCCGTCGGCCTAGCGCGCCGGCCTGCCAAGCCCTCCCCGCCAACCTGGGCTCAGCCCGCTAGGTGAGAACCCGTGACTCCCGCCTGTGCGCTTTTTAGCTAAGTCGCGCTCGTCCTGTTTTTTTTTTCTAAAAACTGCTAAGTCCCGAAATATTTTGCATAATGTTGCCATGTTCATCGCATCATATCTCGGCATCCGTAGCTCAGTTTCGTGCATGTAATATGTCAAATTGTTCGTCTCAATGAGTACTTCATTTCATTCCATTGCATCATGTTCATTGGAGCTCATGTTGATGCCTGAATCTTTGTTGCAAGAGTGCTTCATAATGTTGTCTGCTGGCTGTTAACAGAACATGCTCATTTGTCATTTTTGCCATGTTTGATGTGTGCATCCTATGAGGTTGATGTCTTCATGTGTTTTGAACTATGCCATGCCATCTTTACAGAGGTGCTTACCATGTATTTTTGTGATCAATATGGTGACTAGCACAAGCATACAAACTAGGCTTCGTAATGTTGCTGATTTTAGTCCTTGTTCTGCTGTTATTTTCATGCCATGTAATCATGATGCTACAGAGAGATCCATGCATATTTTGAGGTACTTCAGTAAGGGTGTTTTGAACATATGGTTTTTATCTATCAATTCATGCCCCTTTTTGCAATTATAGAGTAGACTAGCATGTCATTTTCGTGCTCTACTTTTGCTTCAAAATGTTTCCTGGCAGATTGTTTACATGTTATTCAACTTTTCCAAGGTTGTTGTAGTTGATCCTTGCATGCTATGAACTTGTTCTTGCCTTGGTTTGTTTCATAAACATGTCTTCTTGCTGATGCTATGCTTATCTTGTCATGCAATGACTTGTGGTGAGTGAATCAAGCTTGTTAAGTAGGGTACTTGCTGTTGCTGTTTTGCTAGGCTGAATCTGTTATTTTGTGATACTATGTAAACCTAATCCTACAAGTCATTCTATGCATAATCGGGAGTTATTCACTAAGGGTGTTTTGTTCTACATGTTACGCTCTATCCACCCATGCCCCTTGTTGCATTTTTAGCTTGCTGTAGCTTGTTGTAAACTTGCTCCAAAGTTGCTAAATAATGTTGCTGTCAGCCTATTAACATTAAGTTCAGTTGTTGCCATGCTTGTTGTTAGTGATCCATGCATCCTATGGACTTGCTCTTGCCATTCTTAGCATCATAAACATGTATTCTTACTGTTGGTTGCCTTGCCATGCCATGTTTTGCTCTGTGGTAAGTGGTACAAGCTCATCAACTTGCCTACTTATTGTTGTTCCTGCCATGTAGAATTTGTATTATAACTTGCTATGTTTAGATGGGTGCCATCATATCTTCTGATCCTTTTGGGCTCATGGTCAGTAAAGGACATTTGATCTATGCATTTAGTAGATTCATGCCATGTCTTTGTTTCCCATGATAAGTTCCTGTAACATGTTGTTTGATAGCTCTAAACATTGCAACCTGATGTTATTTTCTGCAAAGTCTGAACTGTTATTATTTGCAATCTTGCCATGTGTTTTGGAGTATGTTCTAGTGATTTCTGGAGATAGCTCAGTGTTCATGTTTTGTTATGCTTTACCTGTACATCATGTACATGCCTTTTGCTTTTATGTTGAGATGTTGTAGCATGTTGTTTTGATGCTTGCAATATGCCTAGTTGCTGTTTTGGACAGATTGTTGTTATGACTTGTATAGAGTGTATGTGTGGAACCGTTGCTCCGTTTTGAGTGTGCTCTATATGAAACTTGCTTAGAATTGCATGTAGTTTCATATTATCATGTTGCATCCATGTTTTGAGGTGTTTTGCTTGATGTTTGGGTGCATTTTGCATCAATGCCATGTTTAACTTGGTTTGCTCATATCTTCTAGACCGTAGCTCCGAACTAAATGAACTTTATATGTAACTTGACTAGAATCTCATGTAGATCATCTTTGTGCATCTTAACTTGCTGTTTAAGAACTTGAACATAAGGTTTATTCAGATCTGGACCAATTTCGAAATATGCATATGAGGACTTACCGGAATTGTTATATGTTGTTCCCGGCCTCATTTAAACTTGCTTTGATGTGTTGCTATTGTTTGCATCATCTCCTACCATGAGTAGCTTCATGTAGTCTTGTCTTGCATCATGCTTGTTGTGCATCATGTCTTGTCTATGTTTGGTGTGTTTACTATGTTGTGTGCTTCTTCTCGATAGTTCCCGTTTCGTTGCGATCGTGAGGATTCGTTCGTCTACGCTTGGTTCAGCTTCATCCGTTCATCATCTTCATGGACTCATTCTTCTTCCTTGCGGGATTTCAGGCAAGATGACCGCTACCCTGGATCTCACTACTATCATTGCTATGCTAGTTGCTTTGTTCTATCGCTTTGCTGCGCTACCTATCTTTTGCTCATCAAGCCTCCCAAATTGCCATGAACCTCTAACCTTTGACGCTATTCCTAGCAAACCATTGCTTGGCTATGTTACCGCTTTGCTCAGCCCCTCTTATAGCGTTGTTAGTTGCAGGTGAAGTTGAAGATTTCTTCATGGTGGACAGGATTTTGGTTGGGATATCACAATATCTCTTATATTATTAATGCATCTATGTATTTGGTAAAGGGTGGAAGGCTCGGCCTTATGCCTGGTGTTTTGTTCCACTCTTGCTGCCCTAGTTTCCGTCATACCGGTGTTATGTTCCCGGATTTTGCGTTCCTTACGCGGTCGGGTGATTTATGGGACCCCTTGACAGTTCGCTTTGAATAAAACTCCTCCAACAAGGCCCAACCTTGGTTTTACCATTTGCCTCACCACCACCTACATTTCCCTTGGGAGTAATTAACCCAAGGGTCATCTTTATTACACCCCCCCGGGCCAATGCTTGTCTAAGTGTTGGCCCGAACCAGAGCCACTTGCAGCGCCACCTCGGGGAAACTCGAGGTCTGGTTTTAGTTGTACGTAGTGTTCATCCGGTGTTGCCCTGAGAACGAGATATGTGCAGCTCCTATCGGGATTGTCGGCGCATTGGGCGGTCTTGCTGGTCTTGTTTTACCATTGTCGAAATGTCTTGTAAACCGAGATTCTGAGTCTGATCGGGTCTTCCTGGGAGAAGGTATATCCTTCGTTGATCGCGAGAGCTTATCATGGGCTAAGTTGGGACACCCCTGCAGGGTATAATCTTTCGAAAGTTGTGCCTACGGTTATAGGCAGATGGGAATTTGTTAATGTCCGGTTGTAGATAACTTGACACCAGATACGAATTAAAACGCATCAACCGCGTGTGTAGCCGTGATGGTCTCTTTTCGGCGGAGTCCGGGAAGTGAACACGGTTTTTGGGTTATGTTTGACGTAAGTAGGAGTTGAGGATCACTTCTTGATCATTGCTAGCTTCACGACCGTTCTGCTTGCTCTCTTCTCACTCTTATTTGCGTATGTTAGCCACCATATATGCTTAGTCGCTGCTGCAACCTCACCACTTTACCCCTTCCTTTCCCTTTAAGCTTTGCTAGTCTTGATACCCATGGTAATGGGATTGCTGAGTCCTCGTGGCTCACAGATTACTACAACAACAGTTGCAGGTACAGGTTTTGCGATGATCATGATGCGAGAGCGATGTTTGCTTCTTTTGGAGTACTTCTTCTGCTTCTTCTTCGATCAGGGATAGGTTCCAGGTCGACAGCCTGGGCTAGCAGGGTGGATGTCGTTTGAGTTTCTGTTTGTGTTCCATCCATAGCCAGATGATGCTCTTATGTATTGTGTTGTTGTATTCGTGTGGCATTGTATGCCTTATGTATGTATCCCCATCTAGTATGTAATGTTGATGTAATGTTATCCACCTTGCAAAAAGTGTTTCATTATGCGGGTCTATCGTTGGTGGGACCTTCGAGTTCCTTTTGGATAGGGTCGCATATTGGGTGTCACAGCGGTTGATGCTCTTCTTTTGGCGCAAGAAAGCTAATTTTATGAGAAAGATCTGGGCGAAACATTCACCCCAATCGGAGTTACGAATCTCCAGATATTAAGGAAACGGTGAAGGGGAAGAAACAGAGAATGCAGAAACAGAGAGATAGATCCAATCTCGGAGGGGGTCTCGCCCCTCCCAAGCCATGGTAGCCAAGGACCAGAGGGGAAACCCTTCTCCCGTCTAAGGAGGAGGTCAAGGAAGAAGAAGAAGAAGGGGGGCCCTCTCCCCCTTGCTTCCGGTGGCCGGAGCGCTGCCAGGGGCCATCATCATCACCGTGATCTTCACCAACACCGCCGCCATCTTGACCAACATCTCCACCAACTCTTCCTCCCTCTATGCAGCGGTGTAACCTCTCTCTTACCCGCTGTAATCTCTACTTAAACATGGTGCTCAATGTTTATATTATTCCCCAATGATGTATGGCTATGTTATGATGTTTGAGTAGATCCGTTTTGTCTTATGGGTTAATTGATGATCGTGATTGGTTTGAGTTGCATGTTTTATTATTGGTGTTGTCCTATTGTGCCCTCCGTGTTGCGCAAGCGTGAGGGATTCCCGCTGTAGGGTTTGCAATATATTTATGATTTTCTTATGGTGGGTGGCGTGAGTGACAGAAGCACAGACTCGAGTAAGTAGGTTGTTTGCGTATGGGATAAAAGGGGACTTGATACTTTAATGCTATGGTTGGGTTTTACCTTAATGAATCTTTAGTAGTTGCGGACGCTTGCTAGAGTTCCAATCATAAGTGCATATGATCAAAGTAGATAAAGTATGTTAGCTTATGCCTCTCCCTCAAATAGAATTGCAATAGTGATTACCGGTCTAGTTATCGATTGCCTTGGACAAATAACTTTCTCGTAACAAAAAGCTCTCTACTAAAACTAATTTAGTTGTGTCTTTATCAAAACAGCCCCTAGCTTTTATTTATGTGCTCTTTACTTTCTTGCAAACCTAGCCTTTCACACCTACAAAGTACTTCTAGTTTCATACTTGTTCTAGGTAAAGCGAACGTCAAGCGTGCGTAGAGTTGTATCGGTGGTCGATAGAACTTGAGGGAATATTTGTTCTACCTTTAGCTCCTCGTTGGGTTCGACACTCTTACTTATCGAAAACTATTGTGATCCCTTATACTTGTGGGTTATCACCATGCTAATAGCTCAGTTGGGAGTATCCCATGATAAGGCGACACAATCTCTGCTTCGACAAGACATGCCAATAGAACCACCTCGCAAATCGTGTTGTGGCAGGTTGATAAAATGGTTCGAACAATAACCGGGCCATGGTGTGATGTCACTCTATGAATAAACTGTCAGCAGATTAGATATGTGAAATATTATGCTCTCTATAGTGGTATGTGGAATTTGTTTATGCAGAGCCGGACACGATTCTTGTGTTCAAGATCTACTTTGGAGTATTCGGAGAAGGAACCCGCCTTGCAATGCCGAAGACAATCTGCACACCGGACTCAATCTGTTGGGGAACGTTGCAGAAAATTAAAAATTTCTACGGTTTCACCAAGATCCATCTATGAGTTCATCTAAGCAACGAGTCAAGGGAGAGAGTTTGCATCTACATACCACTTGTAGATTGAGTGCGGAAGCGTTCAAGGGGATGGTGATGAGGGAGTCGTACTCGCCGTGATTCGGATCACCGATGACCAAGTGCTGAACGGACAGCACCTCCGCGTTCAACACACGTACGGGACAGACGACGTCTCCTCCGTCTTGATCCAGCAAGGAGGAAGGAGAGGATGAGGAAGACAGCTCCAATGGCAGCACGACGGCGTGGTGCAGTTGGTGCAGCAGTATTCCGACAGAGCTTCGCCAAGCACGTACGGAGGAGGAGAGGTGTTGGGGAGGGGAGGGGCTGCGCCTTGGCTTGTGTGTTTGCAGCCCTCCCCTCACCCCTCTATATATAGGAGGAGAGGGGCAAGGGGGCCGGCCCTCTAGGGGAAACCCTAGAGGGGGGGCGGCGGCCAAACGGAGAGGGAAAAGGGTGGCTTGCCCCCCAAGCTAGTGGGGCGCCCCCTTTAGGGTTTCCCCTCCCCTTGCCCTAGCCGCATGGGCCTAGGTGGGGAGGCGCGCCCAGCCCACTAGGGGCTGGCTCCCTCTCCCACACAGCCCATGTGGCCCCCCGGGAGGGGTGGCCCCACCCGGTGGACCCCCGGAACCCTTCCGGTGGCCCCGGTACAATACCGGTATGCCACCGAAACTTTCCGGTGTCCGTTTAACCACTTTCCTTATATAAATCTTTACCTCCAGACCATTCCGGAACTCCTCGTGACGTCCGGGATCTCATCCGGTACTCCGAACAACATTCGGTAATCACATACTTGTCTTCCTGATAACCCTAGCGTCACCGAACCTTAAGTGTGTAGACCCTACGGGTTCGGGAGACATGCAGACATGACCGAGACGACCTCAGGTCAATAACCAACAGTGGGATCTGGATACCCATGTTGGCTCCCACATGCTCCTCGATGTTGTCATCGGATGAACCACGATGTCTAGGATTCGATCAAACCCCGTATGCAATTCCCTTTGTCAGACGGTATGTTACTTGCCCGAGACTCGATCGTCGGTATCCCAATACCTCGTTCAGTCTTGTTACCGGCAAGTCACTTTACTCGTACCGTAATGCATGATCCCGTGGCCAACACCTTGGTCACCTTGAGCTCATTATGATGATGCACTACCGAGTGGGCCCAGTGATACCTCTCCGTAACACGGAGTGACAAATCCCAGTCTCGATCCGTGTCAACCCAACAGACACTTTTGGAGATACCTGCAATGCACCTTTATAGTCACCCAGTTACGTTGTGACGTTTGGTACACCCAAAGCACTCCTACGGTATCCGGGAGTTACACGATCTCATGGTCTAAGGAAGAGATACTTGACATTGGAAAAGCTCTAGCAAACGAACTAACCGACCTTTGTGCTATGCTTAGGATTGGGTCTTGTCCATCACATCATTCTCCTAATAATGTGATCCCGTTATCAACGACATCCAATGTCCATAGCCACGAAACCATGACTATCTGTTGATCACAACGAGCTAGTCAACTAGAGGCTCACTAGGGACATATTGTGGTCTATGTATTCACACGTGTATTACGAGTTCCGGATAATACAGTTATAGCATGAATAAAAGACTATTATCATGAACAAAGAAATATAATAATAACACTTTTATTATTGCCTCTATGGCATATTTCCAACAGTCTCCCACTTGCACTAGATTCAATAATCTAGTTACATTGTGATGAATCGAACACCCATAGAGTTCTGGTGCTGATCATGTTTCGCTCGCGAGAGAGGTTTAGTCAAGGGATCTGCGACATTCAGATCCGTATGTACTTTGCAAATTTCTATGTCTCCATCTTGAACATTTTCACGGATGGAGTTGAAACGACGCTTGATGTGCCTGGTCTTCTTGTGAAACCTGGGCTCCTTGGCAAGGGCAATAGCTCCAGTGTTGTCACAGAAGAGTTTGATCGGCCCCGACGCATTGGGTATGACTCCTAGGTCGGTGATGAACTCCTTCACCCAAATAGCTTCATGCGCTGCCTCCGAGGCTGCCATGTACTCCGCTTCACATGTAGATCCCGCCACCACGCTCTGCTTGCAGCTGCACCAGCTTACTGCTCCACCATTCAACATATACACGTATCCGGTTTGTGACTTAGAGTCATCCAGATCTGTGTCGAAGCTAGCGTCGATGTAACCCTTTACGACGAGCTCTTCATCACCTCCATAAACGAGAAACATGTCCTTTGTCCTTTTCAGGTACTTCAGGATATTCTTGACCGCTGTCCAGTGTTCCTTGCCGGGATTACTTTGGTACCTTCCTACCAAACTTACGGCAAGGTTTACATCAGGTCTGGTACACAGCATGGCATACATAATAGATCCTATGGCTGAAGCATAGGGGATGACACTCATCTCTTCTATATCTTTTGCCGTGGTCGGGCATTGAGCCGAGCTCAATCTCACACCTTCCAATACAGGCAAGAACCCCTTCTTGGACTGATCCATTTTGAACTTCTTCAAAATTTTATCAAGGTATGTGCTTTGTGAAAGACCTATGAGGCGTCTCGATCTATTTCTATAGATCTTGATGCCTAATATATAAGCAGCTTCTCCAAGGTCCTTCATTGAAAAACACTTATTCAAGTAGGCCTTAATGCTGTCCAAGAATTCTATATCATTTCCCATCAAAAGTATGTCATCTACATATAATATGAGAAATGCTACAGAGCTCCCACTCACTTTCTTGTAAACGCAGGCTTCTCCATAAGTCTGCATAAACCCAAACGCTTTGATCATCTCATCAAAGCGAATATTGCAACTCCGAGATGCATGCACCAACCCATAAATGGATTGCTGGAGCTTGCATACTTTGTTAGCATTCTTAGGATCGACAAAACCTTCCGGCTGCATCATATACAATTCTTCCTTAAGATGCCCGTTAAGGAATGCTGTTTTGACATCCATCTGCCATATCTCATAATCATAGTATGCGGCAATTGCTAACATGATTCGGACGGAATTAAGCTTCGCTACGGGAGAGAAAGTCTCATCGTAGTCAATCCCTTGAACTTGCCGATAACCCTTAGCGACAAGTCGAGCTTTATAGATGGTAACATTACCATCCGCGTCCGTCTTCTTCTTAAAGATCCATTTGTTTTCTATCGCTCGCCGATCATCGGGCAAGTCAGTCAAAGTCCATACTTTGTTTTCATACCTGGATTCTATCTCGGATTTCATGGCTCCAAGCCATTTGTTGGAATCTGGGCCCGCCATCGCTTCTTCATAGTTCGAAGGTTCATCGTTGTCTAACAACATGACTTCCAGGACAGGGTTGCCGTACCACTCTGGTGCGGAACGTGTCCTAGTGGACCTACGAAGTTCAGTAGCAACTTGATCCGAAGTACCTTGATCATCATCATTAATTTCCTCTCTAGTTGGTGTAGGCACCACAGGAACATTTTCCTGTGCTGTACAACTTTCCCGTTCAAGAGGTAGTACTTCATCGAGTTCTACTTTCCTCCCACTTACTTCTTTCAAGAGAAACTCTTTTTCCAGAAAGGATCCGTTCTTGGCAACAAAGATCTTGCCCTCGGATCTTAACTAGAAGGTATACCCAATGGTTTCCTTAGGGTATCCTATGAAGACGCATTTTTCCGACTTGGGTTCGAGCTTTTCAGGTTGAAGTTTCTTGACATAAGCATCGCATCCCCAAACTTTTAGAAACGACAGCTTAGGTTTCTTCCCAAACCATAATTCATACGGTGTCGTCTCAACGGATTTAGACGGTGCCCTATTTAAAGTGAATGTAGCTGTCTCTAGAGCGTATCCCCAAAATGATAGTGGTAAATCGGTAAGAGACATCATAGACCGCACCATATCTAATAGAGTGCGATTACGACGTTCGGACACACCATTACACTGAGGTGTTCCAGGCGGCGTTAGTTGTGAAACGATTCCACATTTCCTTAAGTGTGTACCAAATTCGTGACTTAAGTATTCTCCTCCATGATCTGATCGTAGGAATTTTATCTTTCGGTCACGTTGATTCTCTACCACATTCTGAAATTCCTTGAACTTTTGAAAGGTCTCAGACTTGTGTTTCATTAAGTAGACATACCCATATCTACTCAAGTCATCAGTGAGAGTGAGAACATAACGATATCCTCCGCGAGCCTCAACACTCATTGGACCGCACACATCGGTATGTATGATTTCCAACAAGTTGGTTGCTCGCTCCATTGTTCCGGAGAACGGAGTCTTGGTCATCTTGCCCATGAGGCATGGTTCGCATGTGTCAAATGATTCATAATCGAGAGACTCTAAAAGTCCATCAGCATGGAGCTACTTCATGCGCTTGACACCAATGTGACCAAGGCGGTAGTGCCACAAGTATGTGGGACTATCGTTATCAACTTTACATCTTTTGGTATTCACGCTATGAATATGTGTAGTATTACGCTCGAGATTCATTAAGAATAAACCATTGACCATCGGAGCATGACCATAAAACATATCTCTCATATAAATCGAACAACCATTATTCTCAAACTTAAATGAGTAGCCATCTCGTATTAAACGAGATCCAGATACAATGTTCATGCTCAAACTTGGCACTAAATAACAATTATTAAGGTTCAAAACTAATCCCGTGAGTAAATGTAGAGGTAGCGTGCCGACGGCGATCACATCGACTCTGGAACCATTCCCGACGCGCATCGTCACCTCGTCCTTCGCCAGTCTCCGCTTATTCCGCAGCCCCTGCTGTGAGTTACAAATATGAGCAACGGCACCGGTATCAAATACCCAGGAGTTACTACGAGTACTGGTGAGGTACACATCAATTACATGTATATCGAATATACCTTTAGTGTTGCCGGCCTTCTTATCCGCTAAGTATTTGGGGCAGTTCCGCTTCCAGTGACCCTTCCCTTTGCAATAAAAGCACTCAGTCTCAGGCTTGGATCCATTCTTTGACTTGTTCCCGGCAACTGGCTTACCGGGCGCGGCAACCTCCTTGCCGTCCTTCTTGAAGTTCTTCTTACCCTTGCCCTTCTTGAACTTAGTGGTCTTATTGACCATCAACACTTGATGTTCTTTCTTGATTTCAACCTCTGCTGACTTCAGCATAGAAAATACTTCAGGAATGGTCTTTACCATCCCCTGCATATTGTAGTTCATCACAAAGCTCTTGTAGCTTGGTGGGAGCGACTGAAGGATTCTGTCAATGACTGCCTCATCAGGGAGGTTAATATTCAGCTGTGTCATACGGTTGTGCAACCCAGACATCTTGAGTATGTGCTCACTGACAGAACTATTTTCCTCCATCTTACAACTATAGAACTTGTCGGAGATGTCATATCTGTCGACCCGGGCGTGAGCTTGGAAAACTAGTTTCAGCTCCTCGAACATCTCATATGCTCCGTGATGCTCAAAACGCTTTTGGAGCCCCGGTTCTAAGCTGTAAAGCATGCTGCACTGAACGAGGGAGTAATCATCAGCACGAGACTGCCAAGCATTCATAATGTCTTGGTTCTCTGGGACGGGAGCATCACCTAGCGGTCCTTCTAGGACATATTGTTTCCTGGCAGCTATGAGGATGATCCTCAGGTTCCGGACCCAGTCCGTATAGTTGCTGCCATCATCTTTCAGCTTGGTTTTCTCTAGGAACGCGTTAAAGTTCAAGTTGACATGAGCGTTGGCCATTTGATCTACAAGACATATTTGCAAAAAGGTTTTAGACTAAGTTCATGATAATTAAGCTCATATAATCAAATTATTGAATGAACTCCCACTCAGATTAGACATCCCTCTAGTCATCTAAGTGTTACACGATCCGAGTCGACTAGGCCGTGTCCGATCATCACGTGAGACGGACTAGTCATCGTCGGTGAACATTCTCATGTTGATCGTATCTTCCATACGACTCGTGTTCAACCTTTCGGTCTCCGTGTTCCGAGGCCATGTCTGTACATGCTAGGCTCATCAAGTTACCCCTAAGTGTTTTTGCATGTGTAAAACTGTCTTACACCCGTTGTATGTGAACGTAAGGATCTATCACACCCGATCATCACGTGGTGCTTCGAAATGACAAACTTTAGCAACGGTGCACAGTTAGGGGGAACACTTTCTTGAAATTGTTATAAGGGATCATCTTATTTACTACCTTCGTCCTAAGTAAACAAGATGCATAAAACATAATAAACATCACATGCAATTATATAAAGTAGTGACATGATATGGCCAATATCATATAGCTCCTTTGATCTTCATCTTCGGGGCTCCATGATCATCTTGTCACCGGCATGACACCATGATCTCCATCATCATGATCTCCATCATCGTGTCTTCATGAAGTTGTCACGCCAACGACTACTTCTACTTCTATGACTAACACGTTTAGCAATAAAGTAAAGTAGTTTACATGGCGTTCTTCAATGACACGTAGGTCATACAAAAATAAAGACAACTCCTATGGCTCCTGCCGGTTGTCATACTCATCGACATGCAAGTCGTGATTCCTATTACAAGAACATGATCTCATACATCACAATATATCATTCATCATTCATCACAACTTCTGGCCATATCACATCACATGACAATTGCTGCAAAAACAAGTTAGACGTCCTCTAATTGTTGTTGCATCTTTTACGTGGCTGCAATTGGGTTCTAGCAAGAACGTTTTCTTACCTACGAATAACCACAACGTGATCTTGTCAACTTCTATTTACCCTCCATAAGGACCCTTTTCATCGAATCCGCTCCAATAAAGTGGGAGAGACAGACACCCGCTAGCCACCTTATGCAACTAGTGCATGTCAGTCGGTGGAACCGGTCTCACGTAAGCGTACGTGTAAGGTTGGTCCGGGCCGCTTCATCCCACAATACCTCTGAAGCAAGATAAGACTAGTAGCGGCAAGCAAGTTGACAAAATCTACGCCCACAACAAAATTGTGTTCTACTCATGCAAAGAGAACTAAGCATAAACCTGGCTCTGATACCACTGTTGGGGAACGTTGCAGAAAATTAAAAATTTTCTATGGTTTCACCAAGATCCATCTATGAGTTCATCTAAGAAACGAGTCAAGGGAGAGAGTTTGCATCTACATACGACTTGTAGATTGAGTGCGGAAGCGTTCAAGGGGATGGTGATGAGGGAGTCGTACTCGCCGTGATTGGATCATCGATGACCAAGTGCTGAACGGACAGCACCTCCGCGTTCAACACACGTACGGGACGGACGACGTCTCCTCCGTCTTGATCCAGCAAGGAGGAAGGAGAGGATGAGGAAGACAGCTCCAATGGCAGCACGATGGCGTGGTGCAGTTGGTGCAACAGTATTCCGACAGAGCTTCGCCAAGCACGTACGGAGAAGGAGAGGTGTTGGGGAGGGGAGGGGCTGTGCCTTGGCTTGTGTGTTTGAAGCCCTCCCCTCACCCCTCTATATATAGGAGGATAGGGTCAAGGGATCCGGCCCTCTAGGGGAAACCCTAGAGGGGGGGGCGGCGGCCAAAGGGAGAGGGAAAAGGGTTTCTTGCCCCCCAAGCTAGGGGGGCGCCCCCTTTAGGGTTTCCCCTCCCCTTGCCCTAGTCACATGGGCCTAGGTGGGGAGGCGCGCCCAGCCCACTAGGGGCTGGATCCCTCTCCCACACAGCCCATGTGGCCCCTGGGAGGGGTGGCCCCACCCGGTGGACCCCCAGAACCCTTCCGGTGGCCCCGGTACAATACCGGTATGCCACCGAAACTTTCTGGTGTCCGTTTAACCACTTTCCTTATATAAATCTTTACCTCTGGACCATTCCGGAACTCCTCGTGACGTCCGGGATCTCATCCGGGACTCCGAACAACATTCGGTAATCACATACTTGTCTTCCTGATAACCCTAGCGTCACCGAACCTTAAGTGTGTAGACCCTACGGGTTCGGGAGACATGCAGACATGACCGAGACGATCTCAGGTCAATAACCAACAGCAGGATCTGGATACCCATGTTGGCTCCCACATGCTCCTCGATGTTGTCATCGGATGAACCACGATGTCTAGGATTCGATCAAACCCCGTATGCAATTCCCTTTGTTAGACGATATGTTACTTGCCCGAGACTCGATCGTCGGTATCCCAATACCTCATTCAGTCTCGTTACCGGCAAGTCACTTTACTCGTACCGTAATGCATGATCCCGTGGCCAACACCTTGGTCACCTTGAGCTCATTATGATGATGCACTACCGAGTGGGCCCAGTGATACCTCTCCGTAACACGGAGTGACAAATCCCAGTCTCGATCCGTGTCAACCCAACAGACACTTTCGGAGATACCTGCAATGCACCTTTATAGTCACCCAGTTACGTTGTGACGTTTGGTACACCCAAAGCACTCCTACAGTATCCGGGAGTTACATGATCTCATGGTCTAAGGAAGAGATACTTGACATTGGAAAAGCTCTAGCAAACGAACTAACCGACCTTTGTGCTATGCTTAGGATTGGGTCTTGTCCATCACATCATTCTCCTAATGATGTGATCCCGTTATCAACGACATCCAATGTCCATAGCCAGGAAACCATGACTATCTGTTGATCACAACGAGCTAGTCAACTAGAGGCTCACTAGGGACATATGGTGGTCTATGTATTCACACGTGTATTACGATTTCCGGATAATACAGTTATAGCATGAATAAAAGACTATTATCATGAACAAAGAAATATAATAATAACACTTTCATTATTGCCTCTAGGGCATATTTCCAACACAATCGTCATTGAAGCCTAGTTCAGGGGCTACCGAGGGAGTCCTGGATTAAGGTGTCCTCGGACAGCCGGACTATGTACTTTCGTCGGACGGTTAGACTATGAAGATACAAGATAGAAAACTTCGTAGCGTGTCCGGATGGGACTCTCCTTTGCATGGAAGGCAAGCTTGGCGATTCGGATATGTAGATTCCCTTCTCTGTAACTGACTCTGTGTAACCCTAGCCCCCTCCGGTGTCTATATAAACCGGAGGGTTTAGTCCGTAGGACCAACAACAACAATCATAAGCATAGGCTAGCTTCTAGGGTTAGCCTCATCAATCTCGTGGTAGATCAACTCTTGTGATACTCATATCATCAATATCAATGAAGCAGGAAGTAGGGTATTACCTCCATAGAGAGGGCCCGAACCTGGGTAAACATCGTGTCCCCTGCCTCCTGTTACCATTAGCCTTAGACGAACAGTTTGGGACCCCCTACCCAAGATCCACCGGTTTTGACACCGACAGGGGGCACCGCCCCCTCCTTGTCCAATTCGGACTAGCCCATGGAGGAGCGCGCGGCCACCCCTTGAGGCCCTTCTCTCCTTTCCTGTATGGCCCATTAAGGCCCATTACTTCCCCGGAGAGTTCCCGTAACTCTCCGGTACTCCGACAAATACCCGAATCACTCGGAACCTTTCCGGTGTCCGAATATAGCCTTCCAATATATCGATCTTTACGTCTCGACCATTTTGAGACTCCTCGTCACCTTTGTGATCTCATCCGGGACTCCGAACAAACTTCGGTCATCAAATCACATAACTCATAATACAAATCGTCATCGAACATTAAGCATGCGGACCGTACGGGTTCAAGAACTATGTAGATATGACCGAGACACATCTTCGGTCAATGACCAATAGCGGAACCTGGATGCTCATATTGGTTCCTACATGTTCTACGAAGATATTTATCGGTCAAACCGCATAACAACATATGTTGTTCCCTTTGTCATCGGTATGTTACTTGCCCGAGATTTGATCGTCGGTATCATCATACCTAGTTCAATCTCGTTACCAGCAAGTCTATTTACTCATTCCGTAATACTTCATCCCGCAACTAACTCATTAGTCACAATGCTTGCAAGGCTTATAGTGATGAGCATTATCGAGAGGGCCCAGAGATACCTCTTCGATACATGGAGTGACAAATCCTAATGTCGTCTATGCCAACCCAACAAACTCCTTCGGAGACACCTGTAGAGCATCTTTACAATCACCCAGTTACATTGTGACGTTTGATAGCACACAAGGTGTTCCTCCGGTATTCGGGAGTTGCATAATCTCATAGTCTGAGGAACATGTATAAGTCATGAAGAAAGCAGTAGCAATGAAACTGTAACGATCATAATGCTAAGCTAACAGATGGGTCTTGTCAGTCACATCATTCTCCTAATGATGTGATCCCGTTCATCAAATGACAACACATGTCTATGGTTAGGAAACATAACCATCTTTGATTAATGAGCTAGTCTAGTAGAGGCATACTAGGGACACTATGTTTTGTCTATGTATTCACACATGTACTAAGTTTCCAGTTAATACAATTCTATCATGAATAATAAACATTTATCATGAAATAAGGATATAAATAATAACTTTATTATTGCCTCTAGGGCACACTTCCTTCAATCCAGTGCTAGCTTTGGAAGATGGGAGGAGAGACTGTGGTCTTGCAATAGAGAAGAGGGAGAGGTGAGGCAGTGGTTTTGTAATGGAGATGATGGGGAGGAGAGGGGGTGGTTTTGCAATGGAGAAGGGGAAGAGGCGAGACGGTGGTTCTGGAATGGACATGATGGAGAGAAGAGGAGGTGGTTTTGCAATGGAGAAGAGCGAGAGGAGCATGTGACAGTGATTTAGGATTGATGAGAGGGCCGGCGCGCTGTGACCGGATCAAAATCAAAATCAATTTACCCTTCATTTAAGAAAGCGATCCCACATTAACTAGTCTCCCTTTTATTCTAGGTCATAATTGACCATGATTTTCACAAATAAAATATATGTTATATGTTGCAAAACTAATATAATTTGTAAGTACATTCAGATACGAACCAAATGATACAATTTTTGGTGACATGCATTCACATTTTGCTTGTCATATACAGTACATGGTCAAACTTTGACCCAAAATACGCAAAAAAAATACTGCCAAGACCAGCGCTGCTCCTCTCCTCTTAAACCACCACCACTCCTCTCTTGTTCCAATCTAAATCCAGCGCCACTCCTCTCCTCTTCCATTTCAAAACCTTCGCCCATCCTCTCCTGTTGCAATCCAAAACTAGTGTCGCTCCTCTCCCGTTCTATGCCAAAACCAGCGTTGCCCCTTTCCTCTTCCATTCAAAAACCACCGCCGGCGAGTGAAGGTGCTACAGAGAAGTAGATCGATGGAGGAGTACAACCGATATGTGAGGATCGCAGACGGCGACCCTGTGAAGCTAGCTAGGATGTTGGAGATATAGTCTTCGTTTGAAAACAAGGACCAACTAGCGGCGACGACAACATCCATGGCCAAATATCTGCAACAGAGCGAAAAGGCGGCGATACTCCCGAAGGGAGTCGCGCGGGCGTATATAGAGTTACTCCTCTGGACCATGGAGCAAACAGATTCACCTTATCCGATCATGAGGGAGCGGTGGTGGGAGTATAGATCCTGGATGGAGCATCCACCATAGAATGAAGAATCGAGCATCTACAGGGTGTCGTTTGTAAGGGTGTCGTGCTAGAGCGAGCCGGTGGAGTCTTCGTCGACCGAACCCAACTACAAGAGGAGAAAACCAGTTGGCCCGATGACGCTTCCCCGTCATCCTCTCCCTC
>NC_041381.1:487303421-487515092 GCF_002162155.2 Triticum dicoccoides | reverse complement strand
TCTTAGGGTTGTCAGTATTTGCATGTTGTGAATTGTGTTTCGTGTTGTGTATTTTGAGAGTACTTTCAGATATGAATGTCTTTTGAATTTCAGATTTGCAGTATTGAGCATATGAAGTATTTTATGAATTCTAGAGATCTATTTTTAGCACTTAAAAGTGTAGTTTCACAGGAGTATAAAAGTGTACGCAATGTGATTCTCAGAGAAGAAACTGCAAGTTTTAGTTTCAGATAAGAAACTCACGTTCAGTTTCAGATAAGAAACTGCAACTTTCAGAGGCAGAGCATTTATATTAACACGGCCTTTTCAAATAGGGTTAACATCATGTTGGAAGTTTTATTCATGGTCGAAAATGGAACTACCAGCCAGTTAACATTATGCTGATCAACATTCATGCATAACACATCTTCATATGATGCACAGTAAAAAAGATATGCTATTTAAAAATGCCCACACAATGTCGAGTGTGTGAAAAACATAGAAAACGAGGGACGAAGTTTTGGAAAGTGTTGGACGTGGTGTGCATAGATGACATTGGTGACCCACATGTCAATAATGGCAAAGGCAAAAAATTTGGAGACATTTTCCCTGCATCAGGTGGAATCGAACCCGGGCAGAATAGCTGTCGGGTAGTGTCACTTGGCCACTGGCTAGTTCATTACTTTCGTTACAAATAAGTCACTTTCTCAGGTGGTTGGATCTCCTCCTGTGCCTTTGTGTGCTCGCCGCGGCGCTGCTGTCTGTCATTGTGAACATGCTGAACAAACGAGAGAAATCTGGAGAGGACTGTACGTGGAGAGGCGGACAGTCGGGACCCACCAGGTCTATGGTCGTACACAAGCAAGTGCCTCATCGAAAAAATACTTCCTCTTAATGCTATACTGATGTTGGGGCCCACGGGTTTGTCAACATAGTTACACTTTTTTAGGTGCTTCAACGTAGTTACTATAGGAGATAAATTCACAACGAAGCCGGGGAGCTGGCAGGTATCATTTATTATCACTGGGGCAGCAAGTATCAGTTGGGTTTTGGGCTGCCCCGTCTACGCTTTCTTTTTTAACACGTGCGGCCCACGGCATGCCAGTTTGTATTTTCTTGAGGGCCGTCATGTATCGACCGGCCTATGGACCTCCCATACGAGGTTTCATTTTTCCTAAAACATCTGCAACCCAATTTATGTATTTTTTTTGAAGAAAACGCAGAGGTCTGTTCTATTTTTCTATATAAGAATAAGAATGCCTAGTCCAACTTATGTTTCCCTTCTAACTATATTACATATATTTAAATTATTTTATATGTTATTATATATTATTGTTATTGTCATCATATATTTAACAGATACTTACATATGTAAGTAAACAATATCCACATCTTATTAACTTATAAAAATAATTTCTTAACAATAAAATCCTGAATTTTTTTGGCAACGAAAATCCTGGTGATTGTGTACAAAAGCTTGGTAAGATTTAAGCACCAATGTAATAATAAATCACTTATTATTTAAATATATTTATTACAAAATGCAAAGCCCCTATTTATCTTTTGATGACATTGTTGTGCCCAACCCAACATTATAATTAGAATCAGCCCAGCAAAATCGTGTATTTTGAGAAAGTGCAAATGGCCTGTAATTTTTTAGGAAAAAATAAATGGGTCGCATGGACCCTATATTATTTGTTCACCCAGCCCAGCTAATGGACTGTAATTCTCAAAAGAGATCAAATTGACTATAAATTCTGAAAAATGGGTTGAATACGTGCCAAATTTTTGGAGGCTGAAATATGGGCCAATAGGTCGAAGCCAACGCAAGTCGTTGTCAACTTAGTCAACAAATGATTCTTACATTGTTACCCATTGGATTTACATCCAACGGCTGACATCCATCTTCAATCTCTCGTCTTCTTCCTCCAGCGCTGCAGGGACCACCTGCTCCCGCCTCCTGCTGCTAGCAGCTCTGCTTAGCACGCTTCGCTATGAAGCGCTACCCCACCGTTGGCCAGGCCATCCCTCCACCCCCTCCACACCTCCCATTCTTCTCCACCGAATGCCGATCCACACCACACCAGAACTAGTTAACACTACAAAAAAAATACACTTCCGTGATGATACATGTTTGTCACAGTAGGTCGCGTTTCATGCATGTACATCCATGACGATTTTATGACAGAATCAAGATAGTCATACCTGTGCTGTCATAGAAGTGTTCCATGACATTACCAAAATTATCATCACGGAAGTGTCCACTTCCATGACAATAAATCGCGCGTCACAGAAGTGCTTTCGTCAAGGGTGACCAACACGTGGCATCCATCGTAACGGAATGCCGTTAAGCTATCGGGTCCGATTTTGGATCCGATAACCCGTTAACATCCCGGTCCAATGCGGATTTTCCACGTGTAGAATCATCATTGGCCGCAGGAAACACGTGTTGCTCACCGTTGGGACAGATGTCATCCACTCATTGGATAGGAGGCGCCTATGATAGGTCGACATGTGGCACGGCCCAACAGTGGCCCATTCTGGTGAAAAAGGCCGACCCAGTAAAAATTAGCAGGCCGGTCCATATAAGGCCTACTTGTGTCAGGTCCATTTAAGCCCACGGCCCATACGAGATGTGCCAATTCGGCCTGTCAACGGCCCGTTAAAGATTTGACAACATTGCAGCCCATCGTCAGTTTGAGCCCGTTAACAGCCCGCTATATATTTGGGCTCAATATCGGCCCGATGAGATTTCAGCCTATTAACGGCCCATTTAATGGATGGGCCAATTTTCAGGATGTACATCTTTCAGCCTTTTAGCGACCCATTTAAATGTTGGGCTAATTTCTGGCCCGGTGTGCCTTTTCAGCCTGTTGACGGCCCATAAATCTGATGGGCCATTTGTAGTCAGACCTGAGTTTCGGCCTTTTAGCGGCCGATTTAAATGTTGGGCCAATTTCTGGCCCGGTGTCACTTTCAGCCTATTGACGGCCCATAAATCAGTTGGGCCATTTGCATTCGGACCTGAGTTTTTTCCTTTTAGTGACCAATTTAAGTGTTGGCCAATTCCCGGCCCTATGTGCCTTTCGGCCTGTTAACGGACCATAAATGAGTTGGGCCATTTGTATTCAGACCTTAGTTTTGGCCTTTTAACGGCCCATGCCCGTCATGGTCCAATACCAGCCCAGTTTCTCTTTCGGCCTGCTAAAGGCCCATAACACAGTTGGGCCATTTACAATACGACCTAACTTTCGGCCTGTTAGTGGCCCATGCTCTTCATGGTGTAGTACAGGCCCACTGTCTCTTTCAGCCTGCTAAAGGCCTGCAGTATAGTTGGGCCATATGTAGCCCAAACTTAGTAATGGCCTATTAACGGCCCGTGAAATAAATTGGGGCCACCTGTTGCTCGCTTTGATGTCGGCCTGTTAACGACCCGAGAGGTAATAGGGCCGACCATTAACTTTCGGCCTAGTAACGGCCCATTAACTTAATGGGCCCACTAAAGTTCGTACATGTCTTTAGGACAAATTAGATAATTTGAACCCATTACGACGAGAAATTATGCGCAGGAACAAAACCGATCAAGCAAAGGTACGGCATACAGGGAATAACATTGCACATCCAGCATATATTACAGGAAATTACATCCACTTGGCAATCAAAGATTGATGCCAATGCAAATAAATGAGCAGAACCAAACCATCTACAATGTCACAATCTGCAACCTCAGCACAGATGACGCCCATAAGCATGTGGGCAAGTTCTTGCTGCTTTGCTACACTGTCTCGGAAAACATTGATCAGTTGTTGTGTCGCACGACTCTGCACCTCTGATTCATCCACCATTTCCATCATTGCTTCAACCATTAATTGGTTCATAAACATACATTTATTCCGTTGCATTCGAGACAGAGGATACTGAACAAATTCAGATGGCGATTTTGGCAGGCTTGTATTATTGATAGTGGAGAGTGTCTCAACCACTGCATCATAACATAAATTAGGACGGGAACCAAACAGATTAATCATGAGTTATTGCCATATTACCTGGCCTAGATTTACTGGAAAGAAACAATGGGGTTGCCTTACTGTTTTCAGAGTTTGTCTTCTTATCTTCAGCAGCCTGCACAAAATTAACACACTAGCATTGCTATCATCAGCCAAGTCAGATAATAGGAAAGCAACATTGACACAACGAATGTTTGGGCAACTAGCCTACACCAAATTAACACAATATGGCACAGCTATCATCAGCCAGGTAAGGTAGTACGAAAGCAACATTGACACAATGAATGAATGGGCAACCAGAGAAGCACTACAATTCAGTAATGTGCGTGATATGGGATAGTACATTCATGCAGCTCAGTATGCAAAACTACCAGGCAGTTTTCCTTACAAAAATCAACATTGGCGCCTTTAACATTTTTCTACAACTAATTTTAGATCAGAGAAAGGTTAGATTCACACCGATTAACAAAATACATGTTGATGTAAAAATATAGTGATATACAATAGGTACTTACATCAGCATTGGAGCACAGAGAATTCCCGCAAGATATTTTCCTCGAATACGATCCCAATGGAGGAAGTCTTCTATCATTTAACCTTATTTTCTAAAATAGAGATGTGTAAGAAACATGTAGAAAATATGATCAGAATGCTATAAAATTTCATGATGCGAGGATACGCACACGCTTCTTAGAATGGAGTTGACATTCTTTTGCTGGACTGGAGCAGACTAGTTCTTTGGCCATTGGAACCTGCTTATTATCAATGGGAGTTGGGTTTCTCTGTGCTGGAGCAGTATCTATGAAAAATGGAGTTGGTTTATTATCTCCTGGCGTTAGGATCTTTTGCAAAGACCTGGTTAGTAACCCTTCAGGTTCTAACATAGTCGTCTTCCCCTTGCATGCCTTATATAGAAGAATGGTGATTAAGTTATAAAACATGCTACAGCAGAGATGGAATAGGTACTGAAGAATAGAAAGGCATGACATATTGACATGTATTCCCTCCATCCAGAAATAAATGGATGGGTCTAGGCGTATTTCAGTTCTCGATACATCAAATTTTATCCATTTCTGTGACATTTAATCCGGACGGAGGGAGTATGATGTAAGAGCTAGGGATACGACAGGACAACACAGTAAAAAACACTGTAAAACCCACTGCAGAACCAAAATATTCAAACCCACTGATAGTAAACTCATGCAGCTCAGGATGCAAAACTACCAGGCAGTTTTCCTTACAAAAATCAACGTTTTGGCCTTTAATCATAAATTTTGCTACAACTAAGTTTAGATCAGATAAAGGTTGGATTCACGCCGATTAACAAAATACATGCTGATGTAAAAATATAGTGATATACAACAGGTACTTACATCTACATTGGAGCACAGAGAATTCTTACAAGAATCTTTCCTCATAAACGATACCATTGCAGAAATTCTTCTATCGGTTAAGGTTATTTTCTAAAAGAGAGATGGGTAAGAAACATGTAGAAAATATGATGAGCATGCTATAAAATTTCATGATGCAAGGATACGCACACGCTTCTTAGAATTGATTTGACATATTTTTGCTGGACTGGAGCGGACTAGTTCTTTGGCCACTGGAATCTGCTTATTATCAGTAGGAGTTGGGTTTCTCTGTGCTGGAGCAGTATCTATAAAAACTGGAGTTGGTTTATTATCTCCTGGCGTTTGGATCTTTTGCAAAGGCCTTCTTTGTAACCCTTCAGATTCTAACATAGTCGTTTTCCCCTTGCATGCCTTGTATAGTAGAATGGTGCTTTAATTATAAAACATGCGACAACAGAGAGATGGGATAGGTACTGAAGAATAGAAAGGCATGACATATTGACATGTATTCCCTCCATCCCGAAAAAAATGGATGGGTCTAGGCATATTTTAGTTCTAGATACATCCTTTTTTATCCATTTCGGCAACATGTAATCCGGACGGAGGGAGTATGGTGTAAGAGCTAGGGATACGACATGACAACACAACAAAAAAACACTAGTTGAATGTAAAACTATATGCTAGCGGAATACGTACAGAAATAACTAAGGCAACATACACGTGTATGATTGGGAAAATAAGATGGCATTGCAACAGAGCACTAGAACAGCACTTCAATGTAAAAAAACATGGAATCGCAGACAGATGAAGTACATACTGATACATAACAATGCATAAGATATTTAGAAGCATGATGTCCAAATTAAGCAGATGGCATTGCGATAGAGTAGAATGACAATACTTGAATTTGAAAACATGTTATCATGAATGGAATAGGTACTGAAAAACAGGAAGGCATGACATATTTACATGCATGATCAGCATGCTAAGCACATGTCATTGCAACAGAGTAGATACACTCCAGGACATTATATGCATGTTGTACCCATATCACAGGCCAAGTTAGAGCAAGGACCTTGTGGGGTGAAGAGGATTCATCATCTTTCTGCAAGTCTTCTGAAGAACTGCCTTTACATGTTCCATCATATTGGGTATCATTGACATCAAGTTTATTGGCCTTTACATTGCTCCGTAAGGTTCTTGTGGATATATCAGTGTGTGCAATTATATCTGACATGCATGGAAGACAACTAGTAGTTAGATTTATGTAATGAGTGCATGTAGGAGACGACATAAATAGTGGGACCGGGGTTAACTAGCAGCAACAGGTCTCATAAACTAAAGGGAGAACACAGATGAAAGCTACAGAATATGTATCGTTTGTACTTGAAATTAACAAGATGGCACACAAAAGTATTAAAGAACAACATAGGTAATACTAGAAGTGGTATAATACTATAATCACCAGCCTGTGGGATAGCATTGGCTGATGGATGATAACTATGGAACATCGTTACCTAAAGAACAAGTATCTTAGCTGAACTATGGAACAACGTGAACTCCTGAACAAGACCCGTAAGAGACCAGCATGAATATACAATGAAATGTGATGATCTATTTTCCATGCTTAGATGAATAACAACGCCATAAATGTTGCACACAAGTAAGATGAGGGTACAACCTATCTGGCTGCCATCCATAGAAGTGAGCATCATGTGCTGACTTATCGATGGCCCTGCAGTTGTTGTGGTTGTCCATGTCGGGCATGCACATTCGATGCAGGGAACTGTTGAGTGGGGACTATAGCTCCCTTCTGGTGTATGCTTCCCTTGTTGGAGCAGTTGCGGTGAGTCGGAAGACGGTGTGTCTGAAGATGCAGATAACGCATAATGTTAAGAACGACATATCTCTTTGATATGAAGAAATACACTAAGAGATCAATAGCAAGGTACGAGAGTGGTCACACGTCTGTTGACTGAAGACTAAATTGGGGTCACATGATTTTATTTTATTTTGGTACTGTCCGATCTACGCCGGATGGCTTGATGGCCGTCTTGTGCCTCCCGGCTGACACTGTTCGGAATCTTCCCCGAAGAGCCAGCGACCAATGGCAGAGCAGCCTGCCTCCACCGTCCATGGCCCCGGCCAAAACCCCGCTCCCCGCCCCACCGCACTGCCATGGTTGCGCCGCCCCGGGGCCAATCCACAAAGACCCCCCGTCATCCAAATCCGGCGGCGGTAGTACCTTCAACCCACGCAACTCTAAAAGATAGCCATCTAAGCGCTGCTTCTGTGGCAAACTTGCGGCCCTGCACCCTAATGTTAGACACCAGCCAACCGGCAGCCTAGGAGCTCCGCCGCGTCGAGGGGTGCTGCTTCCCATTGGGAATCGGTTGTCCCAGAATAAAAATTCAGACAACTTACGCCTAAATAAAGTGATTTGAGATGAGGGTGCGACCTATCTGGCGGCATGGTGAAGTAGGCAGGTCCAGCTGTCGAGTCGGTGTGGCTGTCGCGGTTGCGGTGGCGACCGGCGGCAGGGAAAGAGCGATGTCACGATGGTCGACGGCGACGCGGAAGCAGCGCCAGGACTCTGGACGGATCCGAAGTTGGAGCCGCTCCGGCGCCGCGAACAACAGCGGGGGTGAATCGGCTCCAGTATGGTTCACGCGGCCGTCGTCGAGGCAGCACCAACAGCACGGAGTAAGAGGCACATGGCCCAGTGCATGACGGCAAATGGACAACGTCTCCGGTATTAGGGAGGAGGGCGGCTGTGAAATTGGTGCGATGGGGGCGCCATGGAGGTGGGGCTGAGGTTTCTCGGCTCGGGAAAAGGGAGCTTACTAGGGAGAATGTGATTTGGCGCCCACGAGGTATGAATGGGGGCGGGCAGGTGTGGAATTGGGAGGGGAGTGGAACCATGTCTTACAGACACATTTGTCTGAAATGTGAGTGGGAGTTATAGTTCTACCCTTGCCTATAGGCTTCTCGACTTGGGTTTGTGTACTGAGGGTCGGGGATAGTAGAGTAACTTAGCTTCTCCCCAAATAGTGGGCGGGAGCGATTTTGGGCAAGGAGGGCGTGTTTTGAACTATAGTGGGCGCGAGCGATTTCGGGCGAGGAGGGCATGTTTTGAACTATAGTGGGCGCGAGCGATTTCGGCCGAGGAGAGCGTGTTTTGAAATAGTGGTGCGAGCTATTACGGGCGAGGAGAGCGTGTTTTGCCGACCATAGTGTATGAATTATTCAGCACATGTCATTTCGGCCGAGGAGAAGGCGCGCTTGGATGAAGTTACGAACCTACCCTCGATGTACAACGGGCCAATTGATGCATGTCCCACATAGGACGGTAATTTCGTGTCTCCCATTTATTTGCTCGGGCGAATTCCACCGAGCAGAGAGTATGTTTAATGGTTCATTCAAATTTTGGGAGAACGAGCATCCACGTCTACCTTACCAAGTCATTTCGAATCAAATTTTGAAATATTAGCTTGCCACTTCTTTTTTAGATGGAGAGATGATGCTCGGGAGTAATGTGTTTTTACATGCTCGTTGCTAGCCATTTACTATATGACAAATAGTTTACCCACTCAAAAACGTGAATCAAACCCAAAATCAAATATCTCGATTCAATGAAATAGCTCGTTCAGTAGGTCAAATAGTGAACTATATCCAAAATTGAACACCTCAATCGAGTAGCATCTTGTATAGTATTATAGTACTCCATGAACATGTTGGAAGTAAAATTAATGAACTTGTTTGACATATGCATATATCCGTTCATGTGTGGATTGCAGACAACATGTTCTCCAATTTAAATATTTGAATGCAAGTTTATATCGAAACATGGTTTATATCATTCTTTGATGCATAAAACGCGACCTCCCCCTCTCCCGGACTCATGTTCTCTCTCTCTCTCTCTCTCTCTCTCTCTCTTTGTGTGTGGGTGTGTGGGTGTGTGTGTGGGGGGGTCTTTCTAGTTCACATGCATATATACACCATCTATAGGTCTCTCTCGCACACTATGTATGATAGTCTAGCTAGTCCAAACTAGATATCCTGGGTACACTCATCGTACGCACACAAATTCCTTGGCTCTTTGCCCGTAACTCTCCCTCATTCTCTCTCCATCTCTCTCTCTCACACACACACACAATCTGATGCCCAGCTAGCCAAGTATGATGGTCTCTCACTCAATTGTAGGCACACGCAGTCCCCCCTATATGTATATGACTAGCTAATCTTAGTCTCCACCACAAACATGTGCATGGTCTATCTCGATTTCTCTTGGGGCAGCTTTCTATTGCACACACACTCCCTCAATCTCCCACCCATATAGTCCCCTCACGATCTCGAGGGGATCTCTCTATCACAAACACACCCTCTCTCCCTCCCCATGCGTCTATGCCATCCATGTGTCCCTCTCGACCTTTTTTCCTTGTTGGCCAGACCTCTATTGGGCATGTGCTACAGGGGTGTCTCTCTCCGTTGCAAACAATCACACACTAGCTATCTTTGTGTATCTCCCCGCCTCGCTTTTCCATCTCGGAGATGCATGCGTGATATGTTCACATAAGAAACGAAAAAACAGACACTCTCTCTAATTTATCGTTTGTTGTCACTTTATCTTTCACACACATACTCTTTTTGCACACTTACTCATTCTCCTTCACACACACTTGATCTGTCTCGACTGAGGCACTCTCCTCGGTCCATAGCATATAGATTTATTGAAAAGTCAAATGTCACAAAGTTTGACCGTGTACGTGGAGAAAAAGAATTACACGGCAAACATATACCATTAGATTCACCATGAGATGTAGTTTTGTATGATGTATCTTCGGTATTGTAGATATAAATAACATTTGCGTAAACCTGATCAAAGTTTCCAAAGTTTGACTTCTAAAAAATTTACATGCACTACATTATCGAGCGGATGGAATATCTCTTTCCCCCTCTCAGCTATCTGACGCACCACTCAGCCTTATCGGGGCTCCTCAATCTCTCTCAAACTTTATTGGTCAGTTTGGACCTGACCCTCATGCCTTGATGGCCGGTACTGCCTGGTATGGACGTGAGATGTAAAATATTTCTGCCTGGCCAGGCTTGTGTGGTGCTGAAGCGTTTGGTTCATGATTGGGCCAGGCAAAGCATCAACGTCCCATCAATCAATCCATGCATCAATTATTTAATGCTAATATCCATCCATGTTGTTGTTAGCCTCGTGGCCGTACGACCAGGCACGGCCAGGCATTCGAAATCGGTCGCCTGGGCCAGGCTACTTGCAGTGTCTGGAGTTCAGCCAGGCTAATTAAAGTGCAAGGGAACCCAGGCCAGGCGGGCTTTCTTTTTCAAAGGGTAGCAACCAAACAAGCGTGCATGAAATCCAGCCACAACCCCAGGCCAGGAAAAAGATGCTCAAGACGCAAGCCAAACTGGCCTTATATCTCCTTGGTTCACACATACACATGTCTCTCTCGCGCTATACATATAGACCCATCCAACACTCTCCGCCCTTGTTCTCTCTCCATGTGACACACATCCCCCTAAGTACCATAATCCCTCACTCCATCATAGGCGCAAGCACTCCCCCCCCCTCCTAAGTATGATTATCTCTTACTAGCCATCAGGAACACACGTATTGTCTCCTTCCATCCATACGTGTATCTCGATATCTCTCGGGGCATCTTCTATCGCGCACACACCTTGTCACTCGATCTCCCACCCATGTAGTCCCATCACGGCCTCCAGGGGATCTCTCTATGACAAACATACACTCTCCTACCCATGTCTGCATTTTCTCTGTACGTCTCTCTCGACCTCTCTCCCTTGTTTGTCAGACCGCTCTTGGACACGTGCTAGGGGTCTTGCTCTCTCGGTTCCAAACAACCACACACTATCTCCTCACCTTGCCTCCGTTGTCGCAGATGCATGTGTGATATGTTTGCATAAGACACGCACACTTTTTCTCTACTTTTATCGTGTGTTGTCCATGTCTCTTTCACACACGCACACACACTTTTTTCACTCTCTCTCTCTCTCTCTAGTTAGGGCCTCTGTCACCTCCATAAGCATATGGATGTTTTGAAAAGTCAAACCTCAGAAAAGTTTAACCAGGTATATGTGGAGAAAAACATTTACATCTGGAACGATCATTAGATTCATCAAAACATGTACTTACTTCATACTATCATTTATCTTTGGTATTGTAGATATAAGTAATTTCTCTATAAACTTGGTCAAAGTTGCAAAAGTTTGACTTAAAAAAATGTTGGAACTACATTATCGAACGGAGCGAGTAGCTCTTTCTCTCTCTCTCTCTCTGCTATCTCTCACGGGCCTCCCCTCTCACTCGAACTCTCTATACCGACGAATTATACGCTCACTGTGTCAGTGTATAGCTCTGCATATTGTTTAGTTGACTGGTCAACCAATCCACATGCTGCCTTGTCAGCTTGTGTTCTGTATCTTCGTGTCCTGGCCCATGTGGCAGTGTGTGAAAATAAGTAAACTAGAGGCCCATCTGACATGCGGTGAAGTAAACAAAGTTGAAACCACTCGGGGTAGCACCCCGCACACTAGTAAATTGAGGGCGCATTGAGGACAAACTTCTTGCGCGCAAAGGACGCACTCGCGCACAATTCACCACTGCGCGGCAGCATGCACAGAAGGACGCACTCGCGCACACCCAGCACACAACACACACCAGCACACGTGTACACCGGCATCGCCACCGGTTGAGATGGACGGCGAGGCATCCAACAAGCAGAGGCGGCTCGAGCCAAAACCGCATCCGGCGAGTCTGGACTTCATCAGCAGCCTCATGCTGCTCATCATCATCGGCCTCCTCCCCACCAAATCTGTCGTGCGGACCGCCCTGCTCTCCTGGCGGTGGCGCCCCCTCTGGCGCTGCGTCCCCCTCAACCTCACCATCAACAGCTGCCTCTGCGATGGGGATTGCAAACGCATGGCCACAGTCTCCAAGATCCTTTCATCGCACCCTGGGCCAGCCAGACGCCTTGACATCCGCATGTTCAGTACCAACTGCAAGGTCCAACCCAAGTTCGAAGAGTGGTTCTTATCCCCCGCCCTAGATTAGCTCGAGGAGCTCGGCTTTGAAGCTGGACGATGTCGCTCTCTGCCGCCGTTCGCGCTCCGCCTCATGCCAACGCTGTGCCGCGCCAGCTTCAGCTCCTGCTATCTTCCCCAGATTAATGTCGCGCCCGCCCTTCTTCTCCCTCAACTCAAGCAGCTCGACCTCTTCGATGTTGTCATCTCGAAGAAGGCTATGGAGCACCTACTCCGCAGCTGTACTGCGCTCGAGTACCTTCGTCTTGAGCAGATCCACGAGTCCATTAGCCTCCACATCGCCTCGACGAATCTCCGATGGCTTTATGTGTCTTGCTGGCCCCACAACAAGACATCAACTGGGAAGTGATCACTCCAGCTGTTCCACGTTATGGTCATTGAGAATGCGCCTTCCCCTGAGAGATTGCTTGTATTGGATCTAGAAGGTCCAACAAATATCAGGGTCATTGACACGTCGAAATTGACAGCGTTGGTGTACTCATCTACCAAATTCTCCAAACTCTTTATTGGATCCGTAATCATTCAGGTACATCACTCATCTTCTTATTCGTCTTCTTGAAATTCACATTTTTAAATTTCTTCTTGATGTATTTACGACCGTCTTCCAGAAAATGATTCACACAAGCTTGATCCAGTCCATGCGCATAGTGAAGATCTTAGCACTAAAATCTATCGGCCCCAATCTGGATCAAGTTGTTGGATTCCCTACATGCTTTCCATGCACGGAGAAGCTACTCATCAAGGTGAAACTTCTTTCCTATAAGTAAACGGTAATCACAACGTAGCTCAATTTTTTTCGTAATTTTCCCAAATTACGATGACAAGTGTAGTGCTCAAAACTGGATCTACGCACTGCATCGAAATAAATGTTTTTAGTATTTTTTTCTCACGTGATCAGCTGCATCGTTTTTATGCTGTACTACTATAGTAGCCTAGGCTAGTCATAGTGGAAAGTAACTTAGACTACTCCAGTAACTCTATGGTTACCCTAAGAGCAAGTACTACCTCCGTCCTGGTTTACTCTTCCAATTTTGTAGTATCAAAATTTGACCATAGATTTAACTGACAAAATGTTAATGCATGTCACTAAGAACTATATCATTGGATTCGTATTTGAACATAATTTCAAACGGTGTAATTTTTAGTGACATGCATTGGCATTTTCTTAGGTAAATCTATGGTCAAACTTTTATACTAAATACGAGGTAGTATTCCCTCTGTCCCAAAATTCTTGTCTTACATTTGTTTAGATACGGATGTATCTAACACTAAATGTAACTAGATACATCCGTATTTAGACAAATTTAAGACAAGAATTTTGGGGCGGAGGGAGTACAAAAGTGGGCTATGTAGGCCAAAACATGTGCCAAATTCAGTTGTGATGCATTTGGCATGATGCCCCTCCATTGCTCACCTGCTGCCCAAATCTGGATCACCTACTTTGCTCTAGTGCCAAATTAACTCACGCAATGAAAAAACACTGCATGGGAGAGAGAGAGAGGACTAAGGCAATAAAAAACACTTGTTTGGGAGAGTGAGAGGCTGGTGTAGTTGGTTTGATTGATTTGTTTATACATGTGGGTCTGTGTGCACAGCGGTGCCAACTCTCTCACATCGCGAGAGCGGTGCCAAAATCTTTTGATTTGACATTGATGCGTATTATGTGGCATACTTTTGTGAAATATGGCATCGTCCACATAGTGGAAGGCAACAAATGCCCAAGCTCTTCACGTGCTCCTAGTTAAATGAGAGGAAAAAAAGAGAGAGATAGAGAGAGAGAGAGTGTGAAAAAATATCACTAGCCAGCCAACCCTATCTTATCAGCGAATGATATTGGTACCTCTTGATGACACGACAATCTTATGCAGCCAGTTGATCTAATATGTTCTCTTCTTTTGCAGATAAAAAAAGACCCGAAAGTGAAAAATGTGCTGCACTATAACAATCTCATCGAATGCCTTGATCTCCATCTTACAGAAATTGATTTGATCGACTACCGAGGCAGCACATCTGAGATTAAATTGGCCAGGTTCTTTATTCTGGAGGCAAGTGTGCTCAAGGTAATGAGGTTTGGCGTTCTCTGGCGCAACAATGAATGGCGTGCTGATCACCGCAAGCATCTAAGCCTAAATGACAAAGTCTCCGCATAAGCTGAATTTGTTTTTGAAACATCAAGTGGCCAGAGACTCGAAAACTTATTTTCCCATTAGTGACTTGTCAGCGCAGTGGATTTTAGTTTGTACGATAATGCTGCATCCACCTAAAGTAACGAAAGTTTATTACGTAAACTTCCTAGTAATTCCCTCTTCGTAGGTGCAGCATTACTCCTAACATTTGTAATATCAGTTTGAAACTTGTAATATTGCCGTGTCCTATTCCTGCGTTTTCAAAATCCTACGAATCAAACAGGTCCTGAGTTCGTGATGATGTTGTGCCTCCCATCTTTCACCAATAGCCGTCGGATCTAGATCTGATGCATACAAACCAAGCTTCTTCATATTTGCAAAAAGATGCCCGCACTTGTTCCCTATTTACAAACAACTCCTTGTCTCTCGTAATCAGCCTTATCTCCTCCCCACCACATCTAGAAGGTAGTGGAAAATCTGGCACGATGGCCGCTGCCGGAGCCGTCCACCCCCAATCTTGGTGTTCCGTGCAATGTACGGGCATCTACGCATGGTAAATTATGTCGAAAATGGGCTAGTTGTAAGCAGGCTAGCTCTACAGCCATGATGATAGTGACTGCAGACGGTGAGGCTGACTATGGTATGCCGAACACGGCGCCTATACTCAGGTGTCATGTCCGGCGCAGGGCCTTGTCACTTCACTGTGAGGAGCAGCACGTAATAATTTGACCAACGGGTAGTACAGTGCTAGTACTCCCACTACTACATTGGTAGTACTACTACTAGTACTAGTAGCACCACCGTCTGGATTTAGGAGTACTACCACATCCATCTGGATTTTAGTATTTGAATAGCAATATCTAGTCATGCATGTCACAAAAAATGTACTACTCCCTCTCTAAATAAATACATGGTGTTTTATTCCTATCGGCGAGAGAAATTAATGTTTTTTTTGCTAACTAGAGTACTAATAGGATTACATGCAATGAACTAAACACTGCATGCCATGTTTGGTAGTCTCAAGTCATTGAAAGCATGCACGGGCCACATCTCTCATTGGTTGATATGTCACGAAATAAGAAACAAGGAGGGAGTTAATGCACCATGCCTAAGTGTTTTGGGATTATTTGGTTTTCGTAAGGTGACTTACACAACATTTTTGTTTACATGCATTAACATTTTATTAGTTAAATCAAAGGTCAAAACTTGGCGCAAAATGCAAAGGGGACCAATAAACCAGTGAACATCAAACTTCTCTCGTTTGGCCCCAACTAGAGGTCCGGTGAGATGACTATACTGCACCGGCACAGAGGGGGACGTAGCTTCATTGACTTACGGCAACTGCCTTTGGTTGAATGACACGTGGGACCAGGGGGTGGCTGGGCCACCTATCATACAGCCAAAGGCAGGTGCAGTAGAGGGACGAGGAGTAGTACGAAATCCTACGCACCTACGCATGCTAACCAAGCGCAAGAGTCATCACTCGAATCGCAAGATCAGTTGACTAGAAGCTATGCTAGACCCATGGAGGCGATGAGCGCGAGCATCATCCGACTGTGCTAGATGGTCCACGATGCTGGCCTGCGGCCCGACACCGAGGAACGTCTCTAGGTAGTATTGCTTGAGGCCGCCAGGGTGAGGGGCTGCTTGGACAACAACTTCATCTCCTTGTTCGACGAGGTCCTCATCGGTTTCCTCGACAAGTTCACCGTCTTCAAGAAGCTCGCGGACGACTTTGACGTAAGCCTCCAGCCGATGCGCCCAGGCTCTGCGATGCCCGCCACCCTCAACGGCCACTATGGTGACAACCTCTTCGACGCATTGGTGGCCCTGCGACTGCCCGCTGTCGCGCCGAAGAATGTCCACCTCGAGGTCATGCTCACCGCGGAGCGCCTGGCGCAGCAAGACACCATCGACATAGTCACCCACATCTACGCGCAAATCGTCCACAAGGACTACCACATGCAAGAGGAGGACGATCGACGCTGGCCTTCTTGGACCGCAGGGCAACCTTGGACGGCACTGTTCATAAGCACGTTGAGCTCGCCGCCAACGTCGCTGCTCCTCACACGTCGGTTGGTGACCCGGCGCACTAGGGCGTGAGGATGTCATTGATGGATCCATATGTATTTTTATCTCTCCGTCAAATCCATGTAGTAGTATATGATACTACAGTAATAATCTTACCTTTCGCATCAACTTCATAATTTTCGTACGTACTCCATGCATGAACGGCGCCAGAACCAAACTTCTCATTACTCTAGGCAAAATCGTTATTTTCTATCTATCGGTCGCGCCATGGAGGAGAAACAAATTTTACAAGTTACGAGTTCAAAAGGAAAAGCATGCCGTGTTCGCGTCGCACCCCCACACGATTGGTCCGGCATGCCGCTCAAGCGGGAATGCGTGTGGTGTTGCATTTTCACTTACAAATGGGACCGCAGTTGAGCAAACCGACTATCGGCAAACCCCCAACCCGCCCACCACATGATGGTTGAGAAAATAGGAGGGAGAAGAGATGGCTATAGCACGGACTCCAAGAAAATTGGTGTCGGATGGGACTCGTGTGGGTGGCGTGTGCCGTAGTGCTAGACGCGAATGCTAGTTATGGCCCATGCCACCCCACTATATCGAGCCTATATCGAGGTACGTAGAACAATTTTCCTGCAGTCTGTGCTCAGCTCTCCTCTATCTCTCTTCTCAGCCAGCCAGCGGACGCACGTAGCCCATTGTATGTTTTCTCATACGCGGTCCCACATGTCAGTGAAAATGCAAGCGGACCCACTGAACCTGCACATCTTTCACCTCGACATGCTGGTGATGAAAAACAAATCCAATAAAGACCTTAGGTGGCCGCTTTTGGAGTTACTCAGGAGTAGTAAGATTCTATTTACAGTTTAACCCAAGATGCACATCTCGTGGCTTCAACTACCACTCTATTTTCTTTCATGACACGACCTGGATGCTGGATGTCCCACGTGTCGGCAAAAGGAGGAAGAACCCGACCAAATCTTCGGTTGTGCTCTCGGATTAGACTAGTTGTGCTAACTTAAAATTTTTATTGTGTACTCCCTTCGTTCCAAAATACTTGACTTCCATTTGTCCAAAAATGGATGTACCTATATACTAAAACATATCTAGATACATATATATTTTAACAAATAGAAGGCATGTATTGTGCAACAGAGGGAGTAGAATGGATGCAAGTTTTTGTATTGGGAAGTAGAGTACATCCATATATTGATAGAGCGCAATTTAGTAGATGTTCTATCACTTTTAGCTAGCACAGAGGCTAGAGATGAGATTAGTGCACTTGTTGATACTCCTACTAGAATAGAGGCTAGACATGAGACTAAATGCGAGGAAGTAACGTCTACTTCTTTACACTCGAAGAAGAAAGAAGCACGCAAGATCGAGCCTCCACAGATCAACAATGAATGCATCGAGAAGGCACTAATCCAACTTACAGGAGTAGTAAAATGTATTCTTGTGGTTCTTGTTTTCTTTGGTCTTGCTTTTCTAGTTGAAATTATCCTTGGAGTTCGTGCAAAACGGAGGTCCGTTTGGGGTTGTGCATTGGAAATGGCCTTACAATAGGGACCGTGGTTAAGGAAACCGACTATCGGCAAACCCCCACCTCGCCCGCCGCGCGATGGCTGAAGTTAGAGAAATGACGAGGTTGAAGAGATTGCTCTAGCACAGACTCCAAGAAATAATATGGTGTCATATGGATGTCGTGGTGGTGGCGTGTGTCGTACTCCTGGACGTGAATGCTTGTTCTGGCCCATGCCACCCTACTACTCCTACTATATAGTACTAGTATCGAGGATTCGAGGTGCTCATTAACATATGGCTACAGTAAAAACACCCGCCCGATGCGTGAACCATGTGAAGCTAGTATAAATAGTGTACTAGTACTACTATTGTTGATTGGCCTCATCCGATAACCTATTGCAATGCACGTACAATTATGTATTCGGAAAATATTTTTTGCCTCGTGGCACCATTCGCTCAGGGAAGCGACTCGAAAGCCATTCATAAATTTTGTAAGTTTATCACAGTCATATCATTTTATTACATACAACAGGTCATCAACCAACATCGATAACGAGGATACATTATAAATACTAAAGTTTTCACCACACAACAAATAACAAGTAATGAAATGACCTTGAACTCAACCATTCCTCGGTGTTGGAAACGCTTGCTTTGAACCACAAGTGATTCTCTGGGACGGGCCATCCATTGTCGATCTGGAGACCAACGCAGGATTGATCATCCAGGCTGAAGCGGCCTACTATATCAGTACCAGGGTAGGGAACCACCCAAATGTCCGAGGTATATATGCAGTTGCTTCTCATAAATGGTAGTAACATTGTGTCAACATCAGTTGGATCGCCTTTCACCATCATTGGATAGTTTTGTCCAAGGAAGAGCATGTTTTCTCCAAGACTATCAATTCTTCACCAGGGAGAAGGACTTGGCGCTAGCACACTAGTATCCATCCCGAATACCATGCAACGGGTGTTGGAATAGGTCCGGAGAGTGCGACCATGGGAGACTACACCTGCTTCCTTAGCAGTAACCTCATCAGTGGGTTGTATACACACAAGAAGAGGTGATCCATCGGAATTAGTTGCCAGGTGCCACAAAGTATATGGGCGCTGCTCGTCCTCATGCTCGTGATCATCACCATCGTCATCTCCCCCTTGGTTATAAAATTTTTCAAGTATGGGTGGTGGAATGTTCATAGGACCTTGGAAACACAAGAAGAAGGTTAATTAGTAAAGGGAAACTTGCTAACCCGCATGCATGTGGATGAAACAATTATAATTACGATGGAAGATAAATGTACTGAAAGCATAAGGGTTCCATGCAAAAACAGTGCCACGAGTGGTGGCAGCAAACACAAGGCCCTCGTATTGAATTGCATCACAGTACTCATCCGTGTACAAAAACTGATTTTTGAGCAATATCCATCGAGTCAAACCACCAAGGACAGCAACAAGCTTGTCGAAGATAGCAACAACTTCATAGTTGTTTAAATTCCAAGAGCGGTTGGGAACTCAAAAAATTGCTATCTTCCGTAGAAGACAGTCACCATGATCGTATTTGAATGTGTGTACAATACCGGTGTGCTCAACCTCTAAGCAGTCTGCTGAGATTTTTGGAAGTGGAACCCGGTCACGAGTGTACACATTCACAAGTTCCCACTCGCAGTTGGACCCAATGTAAACAACCCAATCTCCATTTGCGCCTGCCCAAGCCTTGCCCTCAAGTGATGGCATCTTAACATCATATGTATCATTATCAAGCGACATCAACTTGCACAGGGCGAGGCCTCCGTTGTGCCGGCGCCAGTCATCAGAGTCATGGCTAAGAAGATAGGGGAGATCAAACCACTCCTTGATTCTTGTGTTCCTTGTAATGATGTTATTAGTTGAGTTGAGAATGGGCTTGAACGAACCTGCCGTGCTAGCCGAGGTGATGACATCGCACCGATCAATGAGTTCCTCCACCACGTCATCTTTCAGATCGGGGCAAGAATAACGGGGTCGTTTCCGGCCTGTTCCCTCCATGGAGAAGACGGTCAAACAATGGCAGAAGAAAGGGTGAAGGGCTAAAGGAAAATGGAGGAGGGAGAGGAAGAGCGTGCGATAGCAGTTCCAAATCAAGAGGGAAAGGCGAAGAGTCGGTGGACGGTTGCCAGTTTGCCACGGTTCACGAAGATGCGCCCCGGCCTACACATCCATTCGGAAATACTCCTACTACTCGCCATCGTCTCACATATATGTTGGAATGGGACCACATGTCAATGAAACATGGTGTGTAATTTCTCGTGCAAAATGCGATCTGGCCGCGTTGGCCCAAGGTGCCGCCTTAGTTATCGACCTTTATTTTATTAATGGCATGTCATTCAGTTTTGAAGCACGACTTACTGGTACTGCACGCAGAGAAAATATAAACTACTCTATCACTACTCCACCTCCAGTACTAGTAGTATAAAAAAGATATATAGGCTGGAGCTTCAGCGCTTTCTTGCCAAGGGCTGCCCACTTGCTTCTCACACTACCACCCTCTCTCCAGATCTAAAAAATACAGGCCCTCTCTCCCTCCTCACCAGTGGTCACAGATCCGCCGGGGAAGAAAAGTACGTGCAGCATTGACGCACTCGTCATCGGCGAGCGAGGTCACGCACTGACAACAAGGCCGTCCTCTCAGACCTAGCGCCCGCACGGGATGGCCTCCGTCCCCAAGCTCACTGCCGTAGTGTGTGCGGAGGATGACGACCACGAGTGAAGCCACTTCCCACCGACCCTCAGGTATGCTACCTCTTTTCGAACCATACCCTGGTTCTATTGCCCCATCTGCCACGTCGTTGCATGTGGATCTTTTTCCACTCCACCATCTTCCCAATTTGCTATCCCCCGCTCTGCTGGCCACGCAAACGAAAACCATAATTTGCACTATTAAAGGAAACCCTACTTCATGCAGACTAATCCATGTCTGGGTTGAATAAGGAAAGGAAGGGAGACTATACTGTCCAAGAGAGTAGGCTTCGAACCCGCATCTAGGTTGAAAAGGGGAAAATCAGTAGCTAAGGAACGAGTCTCGTGTCTCTTGGTTGAAGAAGGGTAGAAAGGCATGACAACGCAATAGAGAATGACCAGATCGATCGGTTTGTTGTCCTCACATAAGAAAAAGGGGGCTAAAGAGAACAAAAATGGGACGTAATCCACATATGCTGCCTGCATATTTGTTGCTCTGGGCAACCATACCCCCCTCACCACTCTGCGTCCATGGAGGTACATCGTATTGGTGCGCCCACTGTCCGAATGGGCCTCCCATGCTCATATTGCCACTTTTTTGCTGTTAGGCCCTCCGCTATGTAGGCCAAAAGAGGTGCCAAATCCACTTTTGGTTTATTTAGCACCGATGCCCTCCAATGCCCAGCCGGTGCCATAAAAAAATTTCAGGGAGCCGGAGCAAGTAGTTGCTCCGATGCCTAGCCGGTGCCAAATGTAGAAAGCAATAAACAATTGGCTCATGGCCCACTGCAAAGAGCTAACCAGGCTAAGGAAACTCATGTGAATAGAGCATTTGGGTCCCATTTTTGTCAGGCTATGAATGCAACATTGTGAGACCGGTGCCAAGTAAAATCTTCAGGGCATCGCTGCCCAGCCAGTAGTATTTTAATGCATTGGGCATCGACTACATAGTGGAAGGCCTTAGTATAACGCCAGCAGTCAAGTCAAGCAATGCTACTGCTAAAGTGATGCCACATTTAACTAATGTCGCTCTCAGTCTAATGCCACTAATAAATTTAAGCAATGCATTTAACGTCACTGGATTATTTCAGGGTTAGCTGTTGATTGTGGATGTATTAAAGATTTTTCAGCTAAGGCATTCTAATGTTGTTGCACAGCCAGTATACCAACGATGAAACTTGTTACTACCTTCAGATTTTTGCACTGTTAATGCTTATAGATTACATACCTCACTTTCATGAGATAAGTTAATTTTTTTGTACAGTGTCACCAAAATGCCAAGGCGCTGATGTCATTTTATTTTGGTTAAACTGCACAAACAATTATGAAGACAAGAGGAAAGGTCAAGAGTGGGCACTTCCTCCTCCGACTGTTCTCTTGATTCGTTCGATCAAGTTTTTATGTTTGATCGATTATCAAGATTGGGATAGCAATTTTTAAGGTCCCCCCGAGTTTGAAATGATATTTACCTTGGAGGTACTTGGTTTGCAATTTTTTTATACTGTCATTAGTTAATAATGCTAGTTACCTTCAGACTTTTGTATTTGGTTTAATGCTCATGCACAGCTAGTATACCAATGCTGACACTTGTTACCTTTACATTTTGTATTGTTAATTCTTATAGAAACCTTCCAGTGCTAGAGTTTATTGAAATCTGTTCAGTAAAACCATTGTACTGTACCCTGTAATAAACTAACTACTCTATTGGTGCACTAGCCACTGGATTAGTGTATATTTATAGTATTCGAATGGTGTTGCATTAGCGTATGGACATAAATAAAGTGTGGCAAGCTTTCCCAGATATGTGCTCAAGAAAACTACTACCTGTTTTTCTAAATACTAGACATTTGGGTACTTTAAATTGAACCGCGAAAATGTCTTATATTAAGGAAAAGAGGGTGTAGAGTTCACGCAAATTATCCCCGTAAAGCTAGTCACACCTTTGTTAAAATTAATATTCATTATGTTATCGGAGGAGGTCTGTATGTTTGTCTCGAATGCCTGTCGACTACATACATGACATCATGATGTAATGTTAAGTCATTTCCTTTTGTACAGTGTCACTGAATTGTCAAGGCGGTGATGGCATTTTATTTTAGTAGAACTGCACAAAATTTGCTTAAAAGAAGAGGAAAGGTCAGGAATGGCTCAGTTTTTCAGAAAAAACAATGTATGCCTTCCTTACATCAGCCGTTGTTGCTTTGTTTATTCCTTCAAACAGGTGGTTAGATCAGTCTTGCTACCTTTTCCCATTAAGAAATTGGAATGCTTATATTTGTGAGTCTATGCTTCAACTAGTGCCACTTTTATAGTAATCACACTTTTAATACCTATGCAAACAGGGATGCTCGATTTTAGTGGAACTGCACAAAAAGTCCAACTGGTTCAACATTAGGAGCATGTTTTTTCCAAACCTTTATATCCAATTGGTGGCACTATGAGCTGTTCATTACGAAGGTACATGGTTTTCTACTATCTTGCTACTCTTTTTGTACTCTCATTAGATACTAATACCAGTGGTTTGCATGTGAATTTATTGGCAGGGTGGACATTGGAGGTGCAGGACAGGATTCAATGATTGGATGCTCAATTTCGGTTGTATCAATTTCACCTCTTCCATCACTGCGAACATGGATATCCTTGGTCTGATGAAGAATAGGCGCTATATTTCTGCTCTGAACCAGCAAATCAATTCAGTATGAAATTGTCCAGGGCAAAACATAACTGTATCAGATTGTCCAGTGCAGAACATGACAGATGGTAAGCGGAAGAGACATGTTTAAACTAAAAATACATGGTGTGGTATATGTTTACCAGCTGCTTGATATTTGTGCAGATAGAGATGTCTGCCCATTGCTATTTGGCAAACAAACAAAGTATCCTCAATTTTGGTTGAACTGCACAAGAGAATAGTATAGTCACTGCATGCAGTGCCATTTGAAAATAGACACAAAGATTGGATAGTCACTTCATGGACTACAGAAAAGTAGTACTGTACTTTTTGCTGGCCAACACTAGGTGCTTCATTGCTTTGGTCTGATTATACAATGGGCATCATTTTGCCTAAGTTAAAGTTTGTATTACAAAAATAGTCTCGCGGAGTGATCGAGAGAAGACCAAATCATATTGCAGTGGATGTTCCTCCATCATGTGTGGTTCATTCTCATGGTTCCAGCTGTTGGTGAAACCACTTACGTTTGCAAGAGGAATTGTAGACTTAACAAACAAATTTGTCTTTCATTCTGTACTGAATGTTGGCCAAGAGAATCATCCATGTTAGTAGGAAGAACAGATGTTTTTTCTAGATCTTTGCTTTTGGAGCTACATATTTGTATATGATATGTGAATCATTCAGATGCATTAACATGTTGATCTTATGTATGGGAATTGTACTAGTTAGTTTTAGTTGCGATGCAAGGTCCGAAGTGGCCGATCTTTGCTTTTGGAGCTACATATTTGTATATGATCCGTGAATCATTGAGATGCATTAACAGTTACTTATTTCTGTTCGCTCAATGTTTACAAGTTAGTGATCGATCACTAGCTAGCCTACAAATGTGCTCCTGGCAGTTTTCTTTGCGACGCAAGATGCGAAGTGGCAGTTTTTTGAATAAAAATGCCTACCTCTGAAGAAACTGAGAAGCTACACTATCGATCCTGCACGGATAAAAATGCCTACCTATGAAGAAACTGACAAACTACACTATCGATCCAACACGGATAAATAGCAGATCACGCACATACTACCTCCTTTCCGGTTTGGAGGGCTCAATTCAAGAAATTACCTACTCGATCCTACACGAATAAATAGTGGATCACGCACGTACTAGTACCTCCTTTCCGGTTTGCAGGGCTTAATTCAAACCTCTCACCAACCAAGGTACTCCCTCCATCCGGGTTTATTAGTCCCATGAGCAAAGCAGCAAGACCAAGGCATGGCAATATTAACAGCATGCAGAAGTTTAAGCCTAATTAATTCCAGCGATTTAAGTGGCTGCATGCGTGCCCTCGGCTGCGACTCGTTGCACGCTGCTTCGCGTACTGCCTGCGAGCGATTCTGAGTGACTGCATGCAGCCGGCCATAATTAAGGCAGCTAACTGATGCGAAAAAAGATACGCTTTAATTGTTGCAGGCTTTTTAAATCCATGGAATCATTATTGACAAGGAGGGAGATGATTCGAGTGCACTCATTTGACCGCCATGCCGGCGTGTGACCCAGATGGGACGGGATGGCACAGTCACAATGTCAGTTTCTCTAGTTTTCCATGGCAAGCTGGCGCGCTAAGCCATTATGCATTGAATTCCGATGACCGTCGCGCTACCTTCCCCCTATAAGTACTGTTTCCCGGCCTTCTCCGGTGACACCGTGACCCAACTCGCCATATCCTCATAAGCCCCCACCGTCCCGACGTCGCTCGCCACGTCCGCCATGCCCCCGCCCGTCCGCGGTAGGCGACACCGGAGGCGGTCACCGCTGGAACTAGTGTTCGGTTTTTCACCGAAAGGCAGACGGAGGGAGCAGCCATTCTATCTGTCTTTAGATGGCAATGCAGAGATCGAGGAGTTGTTGGAGCGCGACCACATGGCGGAGGAGCAGGAGTTGTTGGAGCGCAACCGCCTGGCGGAGGAGCAGCGTATTGCCGATTTGCACCGCCAGCGGGACATGGAGCAGCAGCGCACCGACGCTCTGAGTCGCGAGCAGAGCGCCCGCAACTGGGCCGACTACATGGAGGGCGGCGCCCGGGAAATAGCCCTGGAGGCTGTCGGGCACACACGCGTTCGTGATGCCGATTTTTACTACCAGCTCGTCAAGTGGGTTTCCAGCTTGGAAGTCGAAGCTTCGGTGGACCACGCCTGCGTGGAAAGGGCCAACGCGCGCTAGCAATGCACCCTAGCGCACCTCTTGCAAGTCCGAGGCGAGGCTTGGGACGTCGGTGCCGGCGTTTAGCGTGTACCACAGATGGCAGCCGACATAGTCTAGTTAGCTAAGAGTAAGTTAGTACTTGTATGCTACTAGAGTATTAGTGGGAGTAGATAGTTAACTTGGCTATGATGGTTGTCAACGTGGAAGTTCAGTACTCTATATGTGGATCAGACCTGTTACTTTGCTATGAATGTTGAACTTTCCGTTTGAACGTATGGAATCGGTTGTTATTTTTTAAAATGGGTTGTATTTGTCCTCCACGGGTTTAGAGGCTGACTTGTGGGCCTAGCAAGTTGACGCGTACACAATCAGGAGATGATTGTACGTGGAGAGGATGACAGCAGCGACCCACCAAGGTCATGGTAGTATGCAAGCAAGTGCGTCCTTATTTCAAGCCAATAAAAAAATGGCTCCTCCTAGTGGATTTCTGACATCTGGGTCCCATGCCATTGTCAACGTAGTCAATAAATGAGAGAATTGCACAACGAGCGGCTGACACCAGGGACCCAGCAGCTCACCCAGTTATTTTCGTTTTGAGTTAATTTGATAAATGCCACTCCAAATCTGGTGTATCCGAGAAATGCCATTGCAATTTCCAAACTTTGAAAAATGTCATTTCATGCCATTTCTAGTGGCCTTTTTCGAAGTCTGGAGTGGCGTTTTTCAAAGTTTGCAAACTACAGTGGCGTTTCTCAATGTTTGCAAAAATTGCAGTGGCATTTTTCAAAGTTTGGAAATTGCAGTGGCATTTTTATGAATCGCCATAATTGGAGTGCATTTATCTAATTTGTTTTTGAGACGGAAGCAGGGTGTCAACTGGGCTGTGCGGGACACTCTGGCCTGTCTAGACAACCTTTTCTTTTATGTTTACCACAGACCAGCCTAGTAGTTTTTTTTTCTTTCTGAAAATGGCTAGCCCAGTTTTTTTGTGATTTGTCAAGTGAGTCATTTTATCAGGCCTGTTGGGCTGCAAATCTTTCAAGACGAGGAGAGCTTCATTCGGCTAGCCGAGAAAATTGCCTATCAGTATTGAGAAATGTGTTGTACATTTTTAAAACACATCAAATCGGCAATTAGTTTCAAATATCTTTTTTTCATTATATTTTAAATTGCATTGATTTTTATGCGTGGACAATTTATTGGATTTTATATTGATATACATTTATTTTTAAAATCAGTCTGAATGTGACTAGAAATTTCGGGATTAAAAATAGTTCAGATCGCACCGACATATGCAAAATTTCGTATAATTTTTTAACCATGGCCACAATATGGGCTGTAATGCTAACAAAAAGAATATGGGCTGCAAAAAACCCGTAAGAATTAGCAAATGGGCTGTAAATTATTTGAAATAATGGTAGATGGGCTGTATGCTATTTTCCACAGATTTGAGGCTTTCCACAGATGGGCTGTATACTGTTGGATGTCCATCCAATGGCCGTGCTGCTTCTTCAATCTCTGCTCTTCCTGCTCCAGCCGCTCAAACAAGCGCCGGCGGGACTGCCTACTCCCTCCTCCCCGCGGCCGGCTGTGCTGCCGCGCAGGCCTCAGCGCCCCACCATACTCCCATCGCTGGCCTAGCCATCCCTCTACTCACCCACAGTCCCACACCTGCTGTTATTCTCTAGCAACGGCAGACGAACCAGTAAACCGTCGTACAGTCGTACTCCCCTCTGCGTGGTAAACAACTGCCAAGTCTTCCCTGCCTCCGTGTCGATCACTTCCTAGGCCTTGCCATCGTCCACCGCCCTGGTGCTCTCGGCGTGGCGTGGTCAACGTGGTCAACGACCGACATGCATCTGAAGTGGACTGTACGTGGAGAGGCTGACAGCTGGGTCCACGGCCACACGCAAGGAAATGCCTCCTTATTACGCGCAAAATAATGATTCCTCCACCTGACATCTGGGACCCACCGAAAGGGCCTCTGTATTTTGCGAAAAAAAACATTACCTCCACTGACAGCTCGGACCCACCAGCTATATCTTCGCACGCAAGGAAGTGCCTCCTTATTACGGACAAAAAATGAATACTCCCCCTGCTAGCTGGGACCCAGTATAGTGGGTCTACTAAGTTGCACGATTCTAGCTCGACTGACCGTACGATGTCCATCCAACGGCCGTAGTGCTTCTTCAACCTCTGGTCTTCTTGCTCCAGCCGCCCAAAGCAGCGCCGGTCGTGCCGCCTGCTCCTGCCTCCCATGGCCGGCTGTGCTGCTGCGGAGGCCTCACCAGCCCCATACTACTCCCACCGCTGGACAGGCCATCCATCCGCTCCACTCACCCACACCCCCTGTTATTCTGCGGCGATGGCAGCGCAGCTGAACCAGTTAACCCTCGTACTCCTCTCCGCGTGGACATCCACTGCCGCGTCTTCCCCAGCTCCACGTCATCCCCTTCCTAGGCCTCGTTGTCATCCACCGCCGTGGTGCTCTCGGCGCGGCGTGGTGAATGTGGTCAACGACCAAATTCCATCGAAAGAATACTGTACGTGGAGAGGCTGACAACTGGGTCCACGGCAGCCGCAAGGAAGTGCCTCCTTACTATGTGGAAAATAATTATTCCTCCACCTGACAGTAGGGACCCACCAAACGGGCCACCAGTATTTCATGAAAAAAATGTTTGCCCCTGACTACTGGGACCCACCCGACAGGCCACCGTATTTCACAAAAAAAACGTTCCCCCTGCTGTCAGCTCGGACCCACCGGAAGTGCCTCCTTATTACGCACAAAAAAATGAATACCCTCCTACTAGCTGGGACCCACCTTGGTGGGAGGCTGACTTGTGGACCTTGGTGGGACGGAGGGCTTTGTCAACTTAGTCAATATAAACGATTCTAGCTCTAGTGACCGTACGATGTCCATCCAACGGCCGTAGTGCTTCTTCAACCTCTGGTTTTCTTGCTCCAGCCGCCCAAAGCAGCGCCGGTCGTGCCGCCTGCTCCTGCCTCCCATGGCCGGCTGTGCTGCCGCGGAGGCCTCACCGCCCCCTACTATTCCCACCGCTGGCCAGGCCCTGTGGTGATGGTAGCCTCACACCGCAGCCGAACCAGTGAACCCTCTTACTCCACTCTGCGCGGGCTTCCACTGCAGCATCTTCCCCGGCTCCCCGTCGTCCCCTTCCTAGGCCTCGCCGTCGTCCATCGCCCTGGTGCTCTCGGTGCGGCGTGGTCAATGTGGTCAAGGAACGACTTCCATCGGACGTGGACTATACGTGGAGAGGCTGACAGCTGGGTTCACGACTGCAGCAAGGAAGTGCCTCCTTATTACGCGGAAAACCTGACAGCGGGGACCCACCGGACAGGCCACAGTATTTCATGAAAAAACATTTCCCCCTGACTGCTGTGACCCACCAGCTACATCTTCGAATCAACTATCACCTAACATGATCCCAAAGGCTTAGCTTGGCACAAAAACTAGTTCAAACTTAAAAACACAATCATAATAGTATCATAATTATGCAAACACTCAAGAATATAAAGAAAAAAGGCAAAAATAAAATTTACTCATTGGGTTGCCTCCCAACAAGCGTTATCGTTTTATGCCCCTAGCTGGGCATAATGTGAGGTTCGAAGTATTGTCATCTTTGGTCTTATCCCATGTAGGTGTGTTCTTGTCAGGATGTTTTGCAAAACTAACTTCAAACACACTATCCATATAAATTTTAGCACTATCAATTTTCCCATCTGCGTATCCCCTTTGATTTCCGGCAACAATCCAAGAGTATTGATGATTAACATCATTAAAAACTTGTTGAATTATATCTAGAACAAGGATTTCCTTTTTAATATTCTCATCAAAATTTGATTATTTCCAAGAAAATGTCTCAAAATATAATCACTATTATAAAGGATCTCATTTATTACCGGTTTTTTACGGCTCATGCCATAAAAATCAAATATTTCCCTAGCTTCCCGTTTTATATATTCAAATTCATTCATAAGAACATGGGTTGCTATCTTGCTAGCTTTTGTTTTTTTATAGAGGGAAGCTCATAAAACAATCTTTGCAAGGTAGGGTGGGTACGGATAAATCTATTTTCTAGTTTGAGAACTAGTGTTTAAATAGCTTCCGCATAAGATTTAGTTCTTTCAAGTATAGGAATAGCATCTAGATTCAAATTTCCAACACAATTGAAAAATTCTTGGGTATGTGCTTTTCCCATAACATTCCCTTGCCCCAAAAACAAAAGTTTTAGATTCCAGATTGCCAGATCATCCACTTTTAGGAGTTAGGCCATCATTTGTTTCTGCCATACCAAAATCACTCATGATGACTGGTTCAAGCAAACAAGAGTTCTAATGAGAAAAACGGCGAACAAAAAAGAAGAGCAAATAAAACGGCGAATTTTTCTGAAGTGGGGGAGATGTAAACGAGAGGCAAATGGAAAATAATGTAAATTGCAAGAAGATGAACTTTGTGGTTGGGTACCTGATAGATGTTGATGATGTCTCCCCAGCAACGACGCCAGATCTTTGATCCTCCTTTTTTGATGTCTTGTATCCATGTCAGTATGTTCCCCAAAGAGTAAGGGATGATGCAGTACAACTAAGGTAGGTAGATCCCTCAGTGATGAAACCAAGGTTATCGAACCAGTAAGATAACCAAGCAACAGTATGTAAACGGTACCTGCACACAAAGAATAAATACTTGCAACCTGACGCGAAAGAGGGGTTGTTAATCCCTCTGAAGTAAAAGGCTGCTAAAGTGATAGATTGGTAGATGCAAATAAAATAAAGGGAAATAAAATTCAGTGAGTTATTTTTGTGTTTTTGGTAATATAGATATGAAATAAAAGGTGCAAATAAATAAAAAAGGAAAATAGCAATATAGATTTGAAAATATATGATGAGAAAATAGACCCCGGGGCCGTAGATTTCACTAGTGCCTTCTCTCGAGAAAATAGCATACGGTGGGTAAACAAATTACTGTTGGGCAATTGATAGAAGCTCAAATAATTATGATGATATCCAGACAATGATCATTATATAGGCATCACGTCCAAGATTAGTAGACCGAATCCTGTGTGCATCTACTACTATTACTCCACACATCGACCGTTATTCAGCATGCATCTAGTGTATTAATTTCAAGGAGAAATAGAGTAATGCATTAAGTACGATGACATGATGTAGACGATATCTATTCATGTAGGAATTGCCCCCATCTTGTTATCCTTACATATGTGTCTTGCTGCCCCTTCTATCACCGGGAAATAACACCGTACGATCGAACCCATCACAAAGCACCTCTTCCCATGGAAAGAAATATCGATCTAGTCAGCCTAACTAAACCAAAGATTCGAAGAAGAAATATGAGGCTATAAGTAATCATGCATATAAGGGATCAAAGATACTCAAATAACTTTCATGGATATAAAGATCTGATCATAAATTCAAAGTTTATAGGATCCCAACAAACACACCGCAAAAGAGTTACATCAAATAGATCTCCAAAGGAGCATTGTATTGAGAATCAAAAAAAGAGAAGAAGCCATCTAACTACTGCATACGGACTCGTAGGTCTAGAATGAACTATGCGCATCATCAGAGAGGCACCAATGAGGATGATGAACCCCTCCAGGATGGTGTCTAGATTGGATCTCATAGTTCTGGAACTTGCGGCGGCTTGAATTGTGTTTCGTCGACTCCTCTAGGGTTTTTGGATTTTCAGGGTATTTATAGAGCAAAGAGGCGGTGCGGGAGGCGATTGAGGTGGGCACAACCCACCAGGGCGCGCCATGGGCCCCTAGGCGCGCCCAGGTGGGTTTTGCTCCCTTCGGAGCCCCTCTGGTATTTGTTTGGCCCAATATGTGTATTTTGGTGCAAAAAAATTCTCCAAAAAATTTCATTACTTTTGGACTCCGTTTGGTATTGATATTCCGTGAAGTAATAAAACAAGCAAAAAACAGCAACTAGCACTGGGCAATATGCCAATAGGTTAGTCCCAAAAAATGATATAAAGTTCCTAAAAATGATTGTAGAACATCCCAGAATGATTATATAACATGGAACAATAAAGAATTATAGATTCATTGGAGATGTATCACTAACCAATCTAGGAGACACCACTCTCCAAAAGGTAATAGATGGTGTGTTGATGATGAACTCCTTGCTCGTGTGCTTCAAATGATAGTCTCCCCAACACTCAACTCCCTCTCATAGATTTGGCTATGGTGGAAAGATGATTTGAGTGGAAACAACTTGGGGAAGGCTAGAGATCAAGATTCTTGTGGTAGGATTGGAATATCTTGATCTCAACACATGAGTAGGTGGTTCTATCTCAGAAAATGTATGGTGCAAGTGTAGGAACATTCTGATGGCTCTCTCACATATGGAGAAGGGGTGGAGAGGTATAGATAGCCTCCACACAAAATCCAACCGTTATACACATTTGACCCATCTCGGTGAGACCTAATGATTAAACTCGGTGGCACCGATTACCTCAAAATGTGAACGTAGGAATCTCGGTGAGACCAACTGGAACAACTTGGTGAGACCGATGTACTAGGGCTTAGGGAAAACATTATCTAGGTGGCACCGATTGCATCAATTAGGTGAGACCAAAGTGAACAATGAAAAAACAAAGAATCTATCATGCAAATTCAGTGAGACCGATTGGACATTTCGGTGAGATCGAAATGTTACAACAAGAAATAGAGAGTTTGTAAGGCCATCTCAGTGAGACTGAAACCCATATCAACGAAACCAAATTACTAGGGTTTCTGGCAGTGGCTATGTCATATGAACTCGGTGGCTCCGGAAAGAAAGAACCGATGGGGCCGAGTTGGAGTTTAGGATTTTGACATATTTGGATGGAAAAAGTGGTTGAGGGTTTTGGACCTATCACCAAGCATTTGAGCAAGCAAGCCATTAAGAAACACCTCATCCCCTTTTAACTGTATTGGCTTTCCTATGGACTCAATGTGATCTTGGATCACTAACATAAAGATGGAGAGTCTTGAGCTTTTTGCCAACACATGTCATTAGCATTTTGAGTGGTCCATATCTCTAGTCCATGCCATGCCATTCATTGAACTTCCTAAAACATTATCTTGAATGGATATTAGTTCAATGAGCTATATGTTGTTATGAATTACCAAAACTGTCAGATTTCGGGTTCCGGCAGACCCTCTAGATTCGAACACTGGGGTGCGCGCGGAGACTTCGCCCACTACCTACCTACACCTTGCCGCCTCGCTAGGATCTAAGCTATGAAAGGAACAACACAAGAGACACATGGTTTATACTAGTTTGAGCCACCATTGTGGTGTAATACCCTACTCCTGTTTGTGGTGTGGTGGATTGCCTCTTGGGCTGATGATGAACAATACAAGGAAGAACAGCCTCGCGAGGGTCTGTTCTTAGCTATGCGATGAACTGCTAGGGGGAGTTCAGTCGCTCTTTCTGTTGGTTCCAAGATGATGATCCTCCTCTTTGTGGGTGGCTAGTCCTATTTATAGGCAAAGGCCCTGGGCCTCTTCCAAATATTGAGCGGGAATGTCGCCAACAATTGGCCCTTTTGAAGGGGAACATCTAGTACACTTATCCTGACTAAAGTTGGTCTTCGCCTGTCAAAGGCTCTGGTGGTGACAGCGGCTTGGGCTACAAAATGACTTCCTTCCTGCCGTTGCGACGGTCTTGGTCTTGTTGCACCGAAATGGATGCATTTTCTTGATGCTCTCGCCTGCGCTTGCTCCCTTTGCACCAAAGAGGAAAGGAGGACACTGCGCGGGCTGGCGCCCGCCTGGCGACCTTGTTCGTCATGGCTTGCATCATGGGCACCTTGTGAGGTACCCCGCCTTGATCTCTCCGCCTCCTCGCGAGCCAGCCTGACGAGGCCGTGCCTGAGGAAGCTTCCTGTCGTCCACCCCACGAGGCTTGGCCCCTCGCGAGGGTCTTGAGCTCGTGCTGATGAAGATGGGTCGTGCTGGGCCGCCCCTTGAGCCACGCCGCAGGCCACATGCAGGCAAGTCTGGGGACCCCCGTTCCCAGAACGCCGACAGTAGCCCCGGGGCCCAAGGCACGCCCGGACTTGGCTGAGCAGAGAAGCGAAGGGGCAAGTGCGAAGCGCCGCGGGCCCTAACATCCTGCGGCCTTGGGCGCCGCATGGCGGTTGGTTGGACGTGGGCGGCCCTGCTCCCCCACGACGCCTCGGCGACTGCACGAATTGACAAGTCCCTGCATGCAAAGCGGGTGATGATTACCTGCGATCGTGGAGGCCGGCGGTTGGCCTCCTACGGCTATAAGTACGGAACGGCACGTGCCCTTCCAGTCCATCTCTTCTTGCTTCTCCTTCTTCTCCGTCCTTGCTCCACCTTGCCGCAATGGCTCCGATCCGCCGGTTCTCCGCGGAAGAGAAGGGAAAGGCTCCCCGAGAGGGTCCCCACCCGCTTCCGCCGAAGAAACGGCTAGCCCTATGCTGTTGAGGTGAGGGCGCCCGACAGGAGGTGTCGAGGCCTTGGTGCGAGCGCCCGCCGCCAGGGTTTCTGCTACCCTTGTACGCCCACCTTGAGGGCCCTGCAGGAGTTGATGTCGATCGCCATGGACGACGCCGCCGTCGGTGCCGGCGGGTCACAGAGGTGCGCGTTGTCCCTCCTGGAGTTCATGCTGAGGGCTCCGCCCGGGAGTTTGTGCTCCACGCCGCCATGCCTCCATGGTCTTGGATTCGCCTTCCTCCTTCCTTCGCCTTCGAGATTCCGCCAAGGGGGCCTTTCAGGCTCTGGCTGCAGCACGCCGACTGCCAGACTCCTGCGACTGAAGTGGATGTCGAGGTCATCGCTCCAGGTAAGGTCTTCATGACCCGGGGCTGGGGCGAGATCGCCCGGGTTTGCAGGACGAGGGGCGCCCTCGCGATCCACCTGGAGTACGACGACGCTTCCATGATGCTCTTCAAGGTCTTCGACAAAGATGGGCATCGGCTGGAGTGCTATCCCAGAGGCAGCGGCCGAAGCTCTGGAGCGGCAGGGACCAGGCCTACCGTCGCCTGTTCTTCCAGCAGCTCCTCTGGCGGTGGGGGTGCCGGAGGATCCAGCGACTCCACCGAGCTCTTCGCGACTCCGGAGACAAGCGATGACAGCTATGAGCCGCCGAGCCTGCACCGATCTCGGAGCAGGACGGGCTCGTTAGGCCGCCGCCACCTCTGATATGGATGTGGTTGGCGCAGGTGCCTGACGGCCCACTGTTGATGATGGCATATCTTGCGGAGGCACGTGTAGTTAGTGTTTTCTAGGGCCTTTTCCCTCTGTTCCCTGCGAGGAATCGGAAAGCGCACCCCGTGGGGGCTTGTAAGATGCATGTGGTTCTGTTTGTTAATGTAGTCCTTGCCATGAAGTAGTGCGAGATGCTTATTCCGTCTTAGCTTAGTTCTTCCTTTCGAACCTCACGAGGGCTTGGTGCTCTGCGCCGACAGGTCCCGGTCCCAAGGCAGGCATCAGCCGTTGCTGGTATGCCAGGTCGCGATGTCGTGGTCAAGGCCAGGAGGTGAGCGGCCCGGGGTCCAGTAAGAACCCCTGAGTCGTGATGCTCAGGAGGTCCCCTTTAGAGCTCAAGCAGCCATCGTTCAGTGAGAAAGGAGCGCGACGTTGCTAACACGGGATTGCATTGGATGCGGGGACGATGCTGCGATAGCTAGTGTTTCTGGAGGGTGACTTATCTCGAGAATCAGGAACCGCTTCCTGGTGCGGCGCTAGGTCCGTGCATCGGCCGGCGAGTGGTTGCCTGGCGAGGTCCCCGCGTGCCTCTTCCCTCTTGCCTTTGCTCCCCTTTCTGCTCTACGTCCTTGGGTCCCGGCCCTCGAGCGGGTCTCAGCCGTCGCTGGTATGCCAGGTCGCGATGCCGTGGACAAGGCCAGAGGGTGAGGGCTGGAGAGCCAGTAGGAGCCCATGAGTCGCGATGCTCAGGTGCCCCCCTTTAACGTGCAAGCGGTTCGCGCGGATGAGAGTGAAGAAAACGCCGTGAGGGCCTCTCCTATTACTGCTCCTTGAAGGGATCCTGCAGGCCCACCACAAGAAGAACAAGAGCCCGCTATGACAAGCGGTGGTCAGCCGTTGGTTGCTTCGCAGAGGTGACGAGGCACTGAAGGCCTGAGGAGGTCTCACTGTGCAGGGTTGCCGCGGCTAGAGCTCAGCCATTCTGGTTTTTCGGTGTTGCAGGGACGGACCCATGCGCAAGCGTCATGCCGTAGTGGAGTAGCTCCATCGGTTGGTGTCAATCGAGCGGGCGATTAAGTCGGGCACGTTAAGCATGAAGGAGCAAATCCATTTAGATAGATGCAGAAAAAGGCAAACACCACTGGGTCAGGCCCGAGTGGCTTGGGGATAATGCAGCCCGAGGGGCGCCCCCAACAAAGCAAGCTAAAAACATGAACAAAAGGGATACATGCCGCAGGGACGGACCCACGCGGCCTAGGAATGATGCAGCCCTGAGGGCGCTCCCAGCTGAAAAATGAAACTCGAAAGATGTCACCTGATGGTGTTGAGGACGAAGGGGTGTTGGAGTAGCGGGCGTCGTGGGCTGTGGAAGCTGATCTTCACGAGCCCCCAGGCCTAGGAGCCTCGGGAGGTTCCGGAAGTGCTGGTGGCTCCTCGCGGACCATCTCCATCTCCGCCAGGAATGCGGAACGCCTGGCCTCCTGAGCCTCCAGGATGCTTCCCATGAGGCGCTGGCGCACAACAGCCGCGTTCGGCAAGCCATAGGGCATGCGAACGTAGCTGTGGGGAGGGCCTTCGCAGCGCCCCACGCGTGAGGGCTGGAAGCGCTCCTGAGAGGCGGCTTAGTTGAGCCCTGGGATGTCGATTCAGACGCGCAGCCCACCATCCTCGCCTGGATGGGGAGCTGCGGCGGGTAAGCGGTGGCTGCCACTCATGACTCTTGACTCCTGCAACTCCTGCGTGGTCTGACTGACGAACTCCTGAGGGTTTGGCCCTCCTTGCCTTGCTCCTTCCTGAGGAAAACGTGCTTTGAAACACGCTTCTAAGTGGTGCCCAAGCGCCTCCCTCGTGACTTTAGCAAGGTCGGTTGCCCTCTAGGAGGGAGCCCCCGAGCCTTGCTTGAGGAGGGCACTGGGCGCGCCTTCCTATGCGACAGAAGGAGGTGCCTCCTGAGCAGGCGCAGACCCTTAGGGGCCTGCCTCCTGAGGGGTCGGGCCTGGCGATGTCTTCTTTTTCTTGGGAGCGGTCTCAGGGAGCCTCCCGCTCCCGCGATCTGGGTCTTCAAGTGATGTGGCCTGAAAAGCTCGCTCCAGGGAGCACATTGCGTCTCTTTCTTCACAAGGCACCGTGATGACTCCGCCGCTTCCTGGCATCTTGAGGACGTTGTAGCCGTGATGAGTCACGGCCATGAACTTGGCGAGGGCTGGGTACCCGAGGATGACGTTTTATGGCAGGCGAATGTGGGCGACATCAAAGTCGATGAGCTCGGTGCGGGAGTTGTCGCGCGCCCCGAAGGTGACAGGGAGGCGGACCTGCCCAATCGGAACCGTGGAGCCATCGGTGACTCTGGAGAAAGGCTTGGTTGGCTGAAGCTGATCGTAAGGCACTTGGAGATTGTTGAATGTCTCTACGGATAGGATGTTGAGCCCTTCCCCGCCGTCGATGAGGGTCCTGGTGACTTGCACGTTGTTGATGACTAGGGAGCAAAGCATCAGGAGGACTCCGGCTGTGGCCGCGCACTTGAGCTGATCCGCCGAGCTAAACGTGATGGCACATGCCCACCACCTGAGGGGGCGCGTGGCTTCGAGCTTGGGGAGGACTGCATTCACTTCGCGGGCGAACTGCTTGAAGATGCGTTGAGAGGCTGGGGCTTGAGCTCCGCCCAGGATGCAGGCGATCGTGCGCGGCTCCTGGAAGCCCCCAGCCCCCTCGTCCTGATGATGGTCCTCGTTTCTCCTTAGCTGCGGCCGCAGTGGAGGGAGGCGTGCGTTTCCTTATGGACGATCCTCGCGAGGCTGATCCCTCCAGTCTCCCTCACGAGGCTGATCCTGCCAGCGATCCTCGCGAGGTTGGTCGCGCCACCCTTGGCGAGGACCGCGGTTTTCCCAGCGTCCTGTGTTCCTTCCTCCTCCTCGACCGTAGCCTCGATCGTTGCGGTCGGGGTGTCGGCTGATCCTCCCTTCTCGCACGGCTCGGAGCTCTTGACATTCGTTGGTGTTGTGGGTGTGGAGGTCGTGGTACACACAGTACCAACTGCCGTTGAAAGACTCGGGCTGATCTCTGCCCCGCTTGGTGTCTGGTTCTGCCGCGAGCACGGCAGCCCCCTTGCGCTTCACGTCTTTGGCCTTGGATTTCTTCTCTTCTGGGTCTGCGGCTGGCAGCTCGAGGAGGGAAAGGCGCCCTTCCTCAGCCCTGGCGCACTTGGTCGCCAAGTTGAACAACTCCAAGGAAGTGCACAGATCTTCATGCATCGCCAGCTCCTCCTTCATCTTGATGTCACGCACACCGTCGAAGAAGGCTGAGATGATGGCCTCCTCGGTCACCTTGGGAATCTTGAGGTGTGCGTTGTTGAAGCGCTAGATGTACTTCTGCAGGGTCTCCCCTGGTTGCTGCTTGATGCGGCGCATGTCGCTCATGGCAGGTGGCTGGTCGCGAGTACCTTGGAAGTTGGCGATGAAGCGGGTGCGCATCTCGTCCCAGGAGGAGATCGTGCCAGGAGCCAGGTTCAGGAGCCAGGTGCGGGCCCCGTCCTTGAGTGCCATGGGAAACTAGTTCACCATGACCTTCTCATCTTCGTTGGCGGCTTCGATGCCCAGCTCGTAGAGCTGGAGAAACTCCGCAGGGTCGACCGTGCCGTCGTAGCGAGGAGGGAGGTCTGTCTTGAACTTGCCGGCCATGCGACACTGCGCAGCTCGGCGGTGAAGGCGCGGCAGCCTGCGGTGGCCACGGGAGGCCATTGCTGACGAAGAGCTTGGTCTTCTGGGTCCCCATGTGCTGCAGCTGGGAGCAGCGCGGGGTCTTGGCGTGCTGGAACAAGAGCGTGGTCGCGACGGGCCGGAGCAGGGAGCACTCGGGCAGCTTCTTGGGGACGAGGGACCTCTTGGCAACTCTGCTCTTGCCGCGTTGGCGCCGGACGTAGTTGGTTCCGCCCAGGGGCCACGCGCCTTGGGGCCAGGGCGCCTTCTTGAGGGGGAGGCAGCTGAGGCGCCCTTGGAGCTTCATTGCCCTCGCAGGGCGGGGCGTGGTGCAGCGAGATGGACGGCGCGGGGCAACCCCCTGCGGCGCGGACGAGCTCGGCGACGCGGTCGAGCCACTCTTCGTAGACATCGTCGACTGGGCGGTAGAACAGGAGCTCGTTTGCCGTGATGAGCGTAGCTCGAGCCTCCATGGGCGCGCGGAGTGCGTGGGACGAAGAACCAGCTGGGGTGAGTGAGGGAGTAGCAGTGCGGCCGTCTCGCCTCATGGACGGATGCTGGGACAATGCTTGCTGCTCGTTCCCCGCTGGGCTGGTGGCGGCGTTGATGGTAGGCGACAAGGAACGGCGGGGGCGGCCGCCGACGGGGGCCGTCTGGGCAACGCGGGAAGCGAGAGCGGCTCGCCGCTCGGCGCGGGCCCGACGAGCGTCTGACATGGATGTGATGTTCGGTGAAGAACAGGGTGGCGGAAGACGAATTACGGCGCACCCCTACCTGGCGCGCCAAATATCGGATTTCGGGTTCCGGCAGACCCTCTAGATTCGAACACTGGGGTGCATGCGGAGACTTCGCCCACTACCTACCCGCACCTCGCCTCCTCGCTAGGATCTAAGCTATGAACGGAACAACACAAGAGACACATGGTTTATACTAGTTCGGGCCACCATTGTGGTTTAATACCCTACTCTAGTTTGTGGTGTGGTGGATTGCCTCTTGGGCTGATGATGAACACTACAAGGAAGAACAGCCTCGCGAGGGTCTGTTCTTAGCTGTGCGATGAACTGCTAGAGGGAGTTCAGTCGCTCTTTCTGCTGGTTCCAAGATGATGAACCTCCTCTTTGTGTGTGGATAGTCCTATTTATAGGCAAAGGCCCTGGGCCTCTTCCCAAATATTGAGCGGGAAGGGCGCCAACAATTGGCCATTTTGAAGGGGAACATCTAGTACACTTATCCTGACTAAAGTTGGTCTTCGCCTGTCAAAGGCTCTGGTGGTGACACCGTCTTGGGCTCCACAATGACTTCCTTCCCGCCGTTGCGACGGTCCTGGTCTTGTTGCATCGAAACGGATGCCTTTGATTGATGCTCTCGCCTGCGCTTGCTCCCTTTGCACCAAAGAGGAATGGAGGACACAGCGTGGGCTGGCGCCCGCCTGGCGCCCTTGGTCGTGATGGCTTGCGTCATGGGCACCTCGTGAGGTACCCCGCCTTGATCTCTCCGCCTCCTCGCGGGCCAGCCTAACGACGCCGTGCCTGAGGAAGCTTCCTGTCATCCACCCCGCGAGGCTTGGCCCCTCGCGAGGGTCTTGAGCTCGTGCTGATGAAGGTGGGCCGTGCTGGGCCGCCCCTTGAGCCACGCCGCAGGCAGCCAAGTCTGGGGACCCCCGTTCCTAGAACGCCGACAAAAACCACCCGAGGATTAGTAGAACTTTCAATTATTATGCTATTTTATATAATTTCTTGGAACTAACCTGTTAACCTAGTACCCAGTGCCAGTTGTTCTTTTTTCCTTGCTTTTTTCTTTTATAGAACATCAATACCAAATGGAACGAAACTTTTTGACGATTTTTCTTGGACAAGAAGACACCTAGGAAGCTTCGGGAGGAGGCTAGAAGGCCCACGAGTGAGCCACAAGCTCACCACCTAGGGCGCGCGCCGTCTGAATTTGTGCGCCCCTCGTGGCTCATCTAACCCTAATCTCAGCTCTATAAATACTCAAATATTTGCCATAGACCAGAGATACACTAGAATTACTTTTCTGTTGCCATAAGTTTCTGTTCTTGTGAGATCCCATCTTGGGGCCTTTTCCGGCACTCTGCTTGAGGGGGATTCGTTCACGGAGGGCCTCTACACCAACCTTGCTGCCCTTCTGATGATGTGTGAGTAGTTTACCATAGACCTACGTGTCGGGGGTTGGATACGACATATGCCAAAGGATGGCTTATCATGGTGGGGGCGAGTAGAACGTCGTCGGTGCCTGGAAGCGGGATGAGGCGAAGACATGCACGCCGGCGGAACTTACCCAGCTTCAGGGTTCTCCTAGGAGATAACACCCCTACTGCTGCTCTGCGGGGTCTCCGCATGATCACTAAAGCAAGGTAACTACAATGGTGCTCCTGGAGCTGTTCTGGGAGGTAGAAGAGGGCAAGGCTAGCTCTCTCCTCCCTGGGCTATCTAGTCTATCTTCCTCTCTAGGTCTGAACCCTTTGCATGGGTGCCCCGGGGGGTTTATATAGGCCTACCCCCGGGGGGTACAATAGTAATCTGGCTAGGCGTGGGTCCCAGCCGTCTGTCTCTCAGGCCGCCGTCCTTCCCGCCGGCTTCTGGGGCCCGCCGACTGACGGGTCCCGCGGACAGGCTTGATACTGTAGCGGCACTCCTGATGACGCTGGCTCGGTCATCGGGTCGTGGCAACAGTGCCGCCGTCTATCGGGCGATCACTGTCGCCATTCCCCATCTTATCTGAATAATGGCTCGTGGGGCCCGGGAGGAGTCGGCCGACTCCAGGGAGGCCGACTCTCATGGGTCCGTCTTCGGGCCGCCCAGGCCGGCTTCGGCCCTCCCACTGACAGGCGGTCCTGCCGCCTTCGGGTCGTACAGGCCGGCGTCGTGGGCACAGTGCACTGCGTAATGTGGCTGAGGTCAGGGAAGGCATGGCAACAGTGCCGTATCTCACCGGAGATCTTCCAGCGGTACGGCCTACTGTAGCCATGCCGGCCCTTCGTAGGCAGGGGGAAACGGCCACGCTGTGACCATACCCCACGTCGTACTTCGGGATAAGGGAGGAGTCTTGAGCCGACTCTCCACAGTCGGCCTCTCTGGGAGTCGCCAGCTTGGAGTCGGCTTATATGGGAGTCGCCGCCTGGGACTCGGCATATCTTGGGGTCGCTCCTGGGACTCGGCTTGAGGGGCGCGGCCTGCCCCGATGTCTTGAAATGTCCTGGGGCTCGGGTTAGCCTACCCGTGGCCCATTACTCCGACACTACGGGTCCATAGCTAGTAGCTAGATGGCTTCTTCTCTCTCTTTGATCTTCAATACAATGTTCTCGGTGATGTTCTTGAATATCTATTCGATGTAATCTTGTTTTGCGGTTCATTTGTATAGATCTAATGAATTGTAGATTTATGATCGGATTATCTATGAATATTATTCGAGTCTTCCCTGAACACTTTAATGCACAATTAAGATAGCTTTATATTTCTCTCTAGTCTATTGATTGGGTTTGGCCAACTAAATTGATTTTTCTTGCAATGGGAAAGGTGCTTTGTAATGGGTTCAATCTTGCGGTGATCAATCCTAGTGAGAGAAGGGGACATGACAGCTATTTGTATTGTTGCAATTAAGGATAAAAAGTCGGGGTTTATTTCATATTGATTGGATATATCCCTCTACATCATGTCATCTTGCTTAAGGCATTACTCCGCTCTTGTTAACTTAATACACTAGATGCATGCTGGATAGCGGTCAAGGAGTAATAGTACTAGATGCAGGCAGGAGTCGCTCTACTTGTCATGGACGTGATGCCTATATTCATGATCATTGCCTTAGATATCGTCTTAACTTTGCACTTTTATTTCAATTGCTCAACACTATTTTGCTTACCCACCGTATGCGTTCTTTCAAGAGAGAAGCCTCTAGTGAAAACTATGGCCCCCCATATCTATTATCATCATATCTTTCACATCTATAAAACCAAAAATACAAAAATACCTTCCTGCAATTTATTTACCATTACTTTATTTTGCACTTTTATTTATCTTCTATACCAAAATATATTAGATCTCATCCTTGCAATTAACGATGAAGGGATTGACAACTCCTTTTATTGTGTTGGGTGCAATTATTTGTTTGTTTGTGTAGGTGCAACTATTGGAGACTTGTGTGTTCCTCCTACTAGATTGATAACTTGGTTCTTAACTGAGGGAAATACTTATCTCTACTTTGCTGCATCACCCTTTCCTCTTCAAGGTAAGCCAACACAAGCTCAAGAAGTAGCAGCAGTCCACCTGTCCAGCCCATAAGAGATAGACCGGCAGCCCGAGGACCCCCTAGTCCAGGACTCCCTCAGTAGCCCCCGAACTAGTCTCCAACGCCAGGGTTCATAATTTTTGGTCGCTCGGTCATACGTACATTTTGCATCATGTTTTCCTAAATGTTTTTAATGTTGTTTTGTTGCATAATAATGCTTTTCGAGTAATTCTAATGCCTTTTCTCTCATAATATGCAAGGTATGCACAAAGGGTGAGAATTCTGGCAGCTGGTAATCTGGACCTGAAAAAGCTACGTTAGGCTACCTATTCCACACAACTCCAAAGGAGTTGAAATTTTATGAGGATTTTTTATGGAATAAATAAGAATTTTTGGAGTTAATAAGTACCAGAGGGGGCCCACCAGGTGGGCACAACCCACATGGGCGTGCCAGGGAGCCCAGGCGTGCCCTGGTGGGTTGTGCTCACCCAGTCCCACCTCCGGTGCCCCTGTTCTAGTATATAAGTCATTTTGACCTAGAAAAAAATAAGGGGAGGACTTTCAGAACGAAGCGTCGCCGTCTCAAGGCGGAACCTGGGCAAGAGCACTTTTTCCCTCAGGTGGAGCAATTCCGTCGGGGGGACTTCCCACCCGGAGGGGGAAATCATCATCATCATCATCACCAACGACTCTCCCATCTTGGGGAGGGCTATCCATGAACATCTTCAATAGCACCAACTCCTCTCACACCCTAGTTCACTCTTGTATTCAATCTTTGTACTGGAACTATAGATTGGTGCTTGCCGGTGACTAGTAGTGTGGATTACATCTTGTAGTTGATTACTATATGGTTTATTTGGTGGAAGATTATATGTTCAGATCCATTATGCTATTTAATACCCCTCTTATCTTGAGCATGATTATCATTTGTGAGTAGTTACTTTTGTTCTTGAGGTCATGGGAGAAATCATGTTGCAAGTAATCATGTGAACTTGATATGTGTTCGATATTTTGATGATATGTATGTTGTGATTCCCTTAGTCGTGTCATGTGAACGTCGACTACATGTGTCGGCGTCCTGTATATGGGGGTATCTAGCTCTGCCTGCCTGCGGCCCATCACGTGGCTCCATCGACGGCCTGGTATGGCCCAGCTTCAACATCAACAACTCAAGACCCTCGCGAGGGGCCAAGCCTCGCGAGGCGGACGATGCCAAGACCCCCGAGGGCATCAGCCTACTCAGGCTGGCTCCCGAGGGGCGGAGAGTTCTATGCAAGGTTACCTCACGAGGCTCGGCTGACATGAGCCATGACGACCAAGGCCAGGTGGGCGCAGAGTGTAGGTTTCCTCTTTGGTGCAAGGGAGGCAAGCCGCAGGCGTGGAGTCCCGAGGGATCAACTAAAGCTTTCCATTTTGGTGCAACAAGACCAAGACTGCCAGGACAACAGGACAGAGGTCATCGACGAGCCCGTCGCAGCGTCACGACTAGAGGCTTTTCGCAGGCGAAGACTACTTTTGTCAGGATAGGCTGTACTACCTGTCCCCTTTCAAATCCAGCCATTGTGGGATCCCTTCCCGCCAACATTTGGGAAGAGGACCAAGGCCACAATAAATAGGACTTAGCCACCACCATAGAGAGGGATCCGAGGATCGAACTAGCTCACACCACACCAGCTCCACCGAACTCAAGAACACCTCTCCTCCGGAGGCTTGTTCATCCATTGTACTAGTTCTTCCTCAGCCTACAAGGCAATCCTCCAGACCACACTAGAGTAGGGTATTACACCACAATGGTGGCCTGAACCAGTATAAATCATTGTATCCCTTTTGTCTCTTCGAGCTCGACGCGCAAGGCGTCAGAAGATCCTAGCGAGTAAGCATGCTTGGTAGGTTGAGATCTCTGCACGCACCCCAGTGTTCGAACCTCTCAAGCGTTTGCGGAACCCGAAATTCGACATTTGGCGTGCCAGGTAGGGGTACGTTGGATCATCTCCTCCTTCGACCGGTCTCCTGCTACTCCAACCCCTCCATGGCCGACGCACGTCGAGCGCGCGCCGAGCATCGGGCCGCAGTCGCCGACCGCGTCGCCGAGACGGCTCCGGCGGGCGATGGTTGTGCCCATTGTGCTCCGTCTCCGGCGACCAACGCCACCACCGACCATGCCGGCCATGAGTAGCAAGCTTCATCGAAGCACCCGTCAGTGCATCGTGACGGGCGCACCGCTACTCCGTCACTGACCCCAGCAGCTTTGTCATCCCACGCGCGTCGCGGCCAGGCGGACGCGCAGGCCGCTGTGCTCATGGCATGAGAGCTCCTTCGCTACCGCCCAGTGGGGGACCTCTACGAGGAGTGGCTCGAGCGAATCACTGAGCTAATGAATGTCGCGGACGGGGGCTCTGCCGAGCCAGCTTGCTCGCTGCCACAGCAACCACCTGCAGCGGGCGACGTGGCGCACGGGGCTCCTCCGCCACCTCCAGTCTAGGGTGTCATCGTCTGCCCAGGGCGTGTGGCACCACGGCGTGACCTGCCGAGCCCTGCGCCGGCTCGAGACGACGTCAGCTGTCAGGTGGTGTAGCGACCTCAAAGAGAAGCACGCGTGCTTCCAGCACCCCAGCACCAGGCCCGCGTGCCGCCACAGGAGGTGGCGGTGCGCGTGCACCAAGACCACCATCTCCCCCTTCGACGACCTCTGGTAACCACGGCAGGATGCTGCGCGTTCACCCAAGAGCTTCGCAACATCGTCTGGCCAAGCAAGTTAAAGCTCGACCTGCCTCCATGCTACGACGGCACCGCCGACCCCGCCGAGTTCGTACATCTTTATGAGCTGACCATCGAGGTGGCCAGCGGCGATGAGAATATCATGGCGAACTGGTTCCCCATGGCCCTCAAGGATGGCGCACGTTCTTGGATCCTGAACCTGCCCGAGGGGTCGATCTCTTCTTGGGAGGAGATGCGCAGCTGCTTCATCGCCAACTTCAAGGGCACTCGTGACCGCCCGTCGGCCATGGGTGACCTATGCTGCATCAAGCAGCAGCCTGGAGAGACCCTGCAGAAGTACATCCAGCGCTTCAACAACGTGCGCGTCAAGATTCCCATGGTGTCGGACGAGGCCATCATCTCAGCATTCTCTGATGGCGTCCGTGATGTCAAGATGAAGGAGGAGCTCACCGTCCATGAGGATCTCTACACGGCTCTGGAGATATTCAACATGGCGAACATGTGCGCAAGGGCTGAGGAGGGGCGCCTATCCCTCCTCAAGCTCCCTGATGTTGATCCACAAGACAAGAAGACCAAGACCAAGGACATGAAGCGCAAGGGGCCAGCCGTGCTCGTAGCCAAACCAGAGACGGAGCGCGGCTGCGACCACCCCGAGTCATCTAATGGCAAGCGGCCTTTCTGCGTCTTCCACAATATTTACAACCATAACACCAACGACTATTAGGAGCTTAGGGCCCTCCGTGATGGGCGCCTCAGTCGACGCCTCGAGCGCAACGATCGAGGCTATAGTCGTGGAGGCAGCAGAAGTGGAGGGCTCTGGGACGAGCGCGACCATCGTTAGGAGTGGCGCAACCATCCTCGCGAGGATGGCTGGCAAGGCCAGCCTCGGGAGGGTGTCTGGAGGGAGCAACCTCGCATGTACCGCCCTCGGGGCAATGCAACTCTGCCCCCTCTACCTCCACACCCAAGAAGGAATGAGGAACACCACCATGACGAGGGGGCTGAGGGCTTCCAAAAGCCTCGAGCCATTGCCAGCATCTTGGGTGGCTCGCATGCCCCGGCTTCCCACCGCATCTTCAAGCAGTTCGCGCGCGAGGTGAACAGAGCGCTCCCCGAGCTCGAAGCAACTCACCCTCTCAGGTGGTCCAAGTGCGCCATCACCTTTAGCTCCTCAGACCAGCTCAAGTGCGCAGCCATCGCTGGTGCGCTCCCCATGCTCTGCTCTCCCGTCATTAGCAACGTGGTCGTCACCAAGACTCTCATTGATGGCGGAGCTGGGCTCAATGTGCTATCTGTTCAGACGTTCGACAGGCTCCAAGTGTCGTACTACCAGCTTCATCCAACCAAGCCATTTTCAGGAGTGACTAGCGGTTCTACAAACCCGATAGGGCAGGTCCACCTCCCTGTCACCTTTTGCGGGGGCAACAACTACCGCACCGACCTCATCGACTTCGATGTCGCCAACATCCGCCTGCCCTTCAATGCCATCCTAGGGTACCCAGCACTGCCAAATTCATGGTAGCTACACACCACGGCTACAATGTCCTCAAGATGCCAGGAAGTGGCGGCGTCATCACCATCGTGTGCCAGGAGAAGGATGCGGTGTACTCCCTCGAGCGCGCCTTCCAGGCTGCGGCGATCGAGAACCCTGAAGACGAGGGCGGCGTCTTATCTCCTGAGGTCGCCCCCAAGACCAAGAAGCTACAGCTAGGACAAGGGTGTCATGAAGGAACATCGCTCGAGGACGCCGCACTGAGCCTCGCATCCCTGGACGCGGCACCTGCTGTCGGCGTCCTGGATATGGGAGTATCTAGACTTGCCTGCCTTCGGACTGCGGCGTGGCTCACCGGTGGCCCAGTTCGGCCCGTCTTCACCAACCCAAGCTCAAGACCCTCACGAGGGGCCAAGCCTCATCGGGAGGACGACGCAAGGCTTCTTTAGGGGCGGCCTCGCCAGGTAGGCTCACGTGGAGGCGGAGAGATCAAGGCGAGGATCACCTCGCGAGGTGCACATGATGCAAGCCATGATGATCGAGACCAGGCGGCGCCAGGCGGGCGCCGGCCGACGCAGTGTCCTTGTTTCCACTTTTGTGCTAAGGGGGGCAAGCGCAGGCGCGGAGTATCAAGGCATCAAGCAAAGATTTCCATATCGGTGCAACAAGACCATGACCAGGAGGACGGCAAGACGAATGTCACCGCGGAGCCCAATACGGCGTCATCGCTAGTGCTTTTGACAGTCGAAGACCACCTTTAGTCAGGATAGTTTGTACTAGTTGTCCCCCTTCAAATCCCGCCATTGTGGAATCTCTTCCTGCTCAATATTTGGGAAGAGGACCAAGGCCCCTATAAATAGGACTAGCCACTCCCAAGGCAAGGGGATCGACCAATCGAACCTTGACCAGAACCACCCACACTAGCACAAGAACTCCTCCCCTCACGAGGCTGTTCTTCCCCCTGTACTGTTCCTCATCAGCCCAAGAGGCAGTCCACACACCACACACTAGAGTAGGGTATTACACCACAATGGTGGCCTGAACCAATATAAATCTTGCGTCCCTTGTGTTGTTCATCTTGCTAGCTTAGAACCATGGCGAGGCGAGGGAGTAGATCGGTAGGGAGAAGATCTCTGCGTGCACCCCAGAGTTCGAACCTTAAGGGTTTGCTGGAACCCAAAATCCGACATTTGGCGCACCAGGTAGGGGTGCGCCGGAGCTCTCCTTCCCGTCGGCTTGATCTCCACCAACACCGTGCTTCGCCCTCATGGCGGACAGTGCTCTACCAGCTCCGACGGCCGATGCCAGCGCCGAGGCCAGGGGGCTCTGGGTCTTGGCCCCCGCCTTGCAACAGGTGTAGTGGCCGCACAGGTCCAAGTCGGAGATGCCGCTGCCTTACGAAGGCGCGGCGGACCTGCTAGTCTTCCTGCTGGCGTACGAGGAGGCCGTCCTCAAGGCCGGCGGCGACGGCAAGGTCATGGCCAACTAGTTTCCCCTGGCCATCGCCGGGGCCCTGCGAGCTTAGCTCCTCAATCTACCCACTTCTTCTGTGGCCTCGTGGGAGGAGTTGCGCAGCCTTTTCCTCACCCACTATGCGGCGCTAGCACCACCGATCATCGCGGCTCTACTGGGTGGCTCGCAGGCGCCACCCTTGGACCGCCACGTCAAGCCGTTCATCTGCCAGATCAGCGCCGCCCTCACGCGGCAAGGAGTCCCCCGGGCTGGGCGGCGCCCAAGGCCGACCTGACCTTCAGTTTGGACGATCACCCTATCAACGCCGCCTGCTCGGGGGCGCTCCCGATGCTCTATACGCCCACCATCTGCCAGGTGGCCGTCACCACGCCCCTCATCGATGGTGGCGCCGGCCTCAACGTGCTCTTGGTGGAGGCATTCAGCCTCCTCCACGTACCACTGGAGCGGCTCCGACCCAGCAGGCCATTCTCAAGCGTTGGAGGCTGTTCCGCCAGCTCCTTCGGGCAGATCCGCCTTCCTGTGACCTTCGGCACCCACAACAACTACCGAACCAAGCTCATCGACTTATACATCGCGCCTATCATCCTCCCATACAACGCCATCCTTGGGTACCCTGCCTTGTCCCGGTTATTGGCAGCAACCCACCCCGCCTACAACCTCATGAAGATGCCCGGGAGAAGTGGCGTACTTACTGTAGCTGGAGATACCAAGGATGCACTGCTGGCACTTAAGCTCGCACTCAAGGCAGCCGCTACGGTGCAGCCCGCCGATGCGGACGCCACTAAGGCCAAGGAAGCTGCGCCGACAAAGAAAAAGCAGTTGTTCACCCAGGACAAGGCAGAAACCAAGCAGATACCAGTTGAGGAGGACGGATCCTCCGGATCCACCTTCACCAAAGGCGCCAACCTCAGCCCCGATCAAGAGGAAGCGTTGGTGAAGTTCCTGTGCGCGAACAGGGACGTGTTCACATGCGAACCCAAGCAGCTGGCAGGCGTCCCGAGGCAGGTGATTGAGCATCACCTGAATGTGTGCCCTAACATGCGCCCAGTGAAGCAGAAAGCCAGGCGGCAGTCCACCGAGAAGCAGACCTTCATCGCCAGGAAACTCGCAAGCTGGAGGCAGCGGGGGTCATTCGGGAGGTTCGCTACCCTGAATGGCTGGCGAACCCCGTTTTCGTACCGAAGAAAGGAGGAAAGGAGCGCATGTGCGTCGACTTCACCAACCTCAACCAGGCCTGCCCTCAGGATCTGTTCCCGCTCCCCCGCGGTACCAACCAAGAGGCTGATGACATCACCAAAAGGGCATCCAGGCGGCTACCTCAGGAGCCTGGCGTTTTCGAGGAGCAGCTCTTCAAGCCATCGGCAACACCCTTGCTATCAAGCACAACGCAACCTCAGGAGGAACTCCCTCAACCGCCAGCCGCAGGAGCCCCGGCCTGTGGCCCGACTTCGGGGGCACGCTTGCTCCTAGCAATGGAGCCTTAGGGGGATGCTGGATTACGGAATTCAAAGACTACCTGATATAGGGGACGCTATCGGAGAAGGAAGAGGATGCAGAGCGCGTAGCCCGCTAGGCCACGGCCTACTGCGTCTGAGACGGGGAGCTCTATCGAAAGCGGCCAAATGACATCTCCCTGCATTGTATCCCGAGGGAGCAGGGGAAGGAATTGCTAGCTGACATACACGGCGGAGATTGTGGGCATCACTCGTCGTCATGGACCCTCGTCGGCAAGGCGTTTCGCAGCGGGTTCTACTGGCCCACGGCACTCAACGACGCAGTCGAGCTGGTGAAGGCATGCGAAGCCTGCAAGTTCCATGCCAAGAAGATACATCAGCCGGCTCAGGGCCTGCAAACCATTCCGCTCTCGTGGCCGTTCGCGGTTTGGGGGCTGGTTATCTTGGGCCCATTCCCACAAGCGCCTGGGGGCTACCGGTACCTCTACGTCTCCATCGACAAGTTCACCGTGTGGGCAGAGGTGGAATCTGTCCGCACCATTCCGGCGGGCTCCGTGGTCAAGTTCATCAACGGCCTCGCTAGCCGGTTCGGGGTCCCTAACCGCATTATCACTGACAATGGTTCGCAGTTCACGAGCAACCTCTTCAAAACATATTGTGCTAACCTTGGAACGCAGATATGCTACGCTTCGGTTGCACACCCCCGGAGTAACGGCCAAGCCGAGCATGCCAACGCAGAGGTCTTGAAAGGCCTCAAAACCAGGACCTTCAAGAAGAAAGTGGAGGCTTGTGGCAGGGGCTGGTACGACGAGCGTGTTGTGGTCCATCCGCACCACCGCCACCAAGTCGACTGGCGAGACACCGTTCTTCCTCGTCTACGGAGCGGAGGCGGTCCTCCCTCACGAGGTCAGGCGTTGCTCCGCACGGGTCCTGGCGTTTGACGAAACGCGACAGGACGCCATGCGGGGGATGGACCTGCTGCTGGGGAAGGAGCATCGTCAGGAGGCTGCGCTACGAGCGGCAAGGTACCAATTGGCGCTGTGGCGGTATCATTGCCGCAACATCCGCCCCAGAACACTCGAGGTAGGTGACCTCGTGCTCAGGCGGGTGCTCTCCAGGGAGGGGTTGCACAACCTTTCTCCCATGTGGGAGGGCCCGTTCAAGGTCGTCCATATTTCCAGGCTTGGCTCCACATGCCTGGAGACTCAGGAGGGAGTGCCCATCCCGAATGCATGGAACATACAACACCTCCGAAAGTTTTACCCCTAAAAAGGCCCCGTGCCTGTGAAGAAGGCCCGGTGCCTGTGAAGCCAAAAAGTCCCCGTGCCTATGAAGAAGGCCCGGTGCCTGTGAAGCGAAAAAGGCACAGTGCCTGTGAAGCCAAAAAGACCCTGTGCCTGTGAAGAAGGCCCAGAGCCTGTGAAGCCAAAAAGGCCCCGTGCCTGTGAAGAAGGCCCGGAGCCCATGAAGCCAAAAAGGCCCAGTGCCCGTGAAGAAGGCCCGGTGAAAGTGCAACTAATACCTGGGTAGTTTTGGTAATTCTTAACAACATATAGTTCATTGAACTAATGCTCTTTTAAGATAATCATTTTAGAAAGTTCAATGATTGACATGGCATGGAGTAGATATGTGGACCCCTCAAAATGCTAAGAACATGTATTGGTGTCGGCGTTCTGGGAACGGGGGTCCCCAAACTTGCCTGCCTGCGGCCTGCGGCATAGCTCAAGCAGTGGCCCAGTGCGGCCCACCTTCATCAACTCAAGCTCAAGGCCCTCGCGAGGGGCAAAGCATCGCGGGGCAGACGACAGGAAGCTTCCTCAGGAGCAGCCTCGTCATGCTGGCTCGTGAGGAGGCGGAGAATTCAAAGAAGGGGTACCGTGCGAGGTGCCCGAGACGCAAGCCATGACGACCGAGGCCAGGCGGGCGCCAGGCAGGCGCCGGCCTGTGCAGCGTCCTTGTTTCCCCTTTGGTGCAAAGGGAGCAAGCACAGGCTAAGGTATCAGGCAAAGGCTACCATTTCGGTGCAACAAGACCAAGACCAGCAGAGCGGCAGGATGGAGGTCACCGTGGATCCCAAGACAACATCATCGTGAGAGTCTTTAGCAGTCGAAGACCAACTTTAGTTAGGATAAGTGTATTAGATTTTCCCCTTCAAAATGGCCAATTGTTGGCGCCCTTCCCGCTCAATATTTGGGAAGAGGACCCGGGCCTCTCACTCTATATATAGGGCTAGCCACCATAGTATAGAGGCATCTGGAATCGACCCCTCCTAAGCGACAACACCACCACAAGAACATCCCTCGCGAGGCTGTTCTCCCCTTGTGCTGTTCATCATCATCCCCTGAGGCAATCCACCACACCACAAACTAGAGTAGGGTATTACACCACAACAGTGGCCCGATCTAGTATAAACCTTGCGTCCCTTGCATTGTTCATCATGTAGCCTAGATTCTGAGCGCGGCTTCGAGACGTGAGTCGGTAGGGGAGAGATCTTCGCGCGCACCCCAGAGTTCGAACCTCAAGGGTCTGCCGGAACACGACATCCGACATTTGGCATGCAAGGTAGGGGTGTGCCGGAATCGTGTCTTCCGTCGTCTTGCGTTTCATCGTCCGTCGCATCCATGTCCGACGCTCGCCGAGCCCGTGCCGAGCGCCGGGCTACTCTCGCGGCCCATGTCACCCAGACGGCCCCCATCGGCGGGCCTCCCTATTGTTCCCCATCGCCTGCCGCCCATGCCGCCACCGGCCCGACGGGGAACGAGCAGCAGGCATTGTTGCTACATCCCTCGGTGCGGCGAGAAGGCCGCACCGCTACCCCGTCGCTGACTCCAGCAGGCTCGTCGTTGCACGCTCGTCACGCTCCCGCGGACGCGCACGCCGCGTTGCTCCTGTCACGTGAGCTCCTGCACTACCGCCCCGTCGATGACCTCTACGACGAGTGGCTTGCTCGCATCATCGAGCTCGTTAGCGCCGTAGGGGGCTCCCCTGCACCATCCCTCTCGCTACATCACCCTCCGTCCTGCGCAGGCAACGCAGCTCCGGAGGCGCCTTCGCCGCCTCCCCCTCAAGAAGGCGCCCTGGCCCCAAGGCGCGCGGCCCCTGGACAGGACCCACTGCGTCCAGCACCCGCACAGCAAGAAAAGAGCCGCCAAGAGATCCCTCGCCCTCAAGAAGGTGCTCGCTTTCTCCCTACACCAGCACGTCATGACCGTGCTCCTGCTCGAGCGTGCCAAGACCCCGCGCTGCTCCTGGCGGCAACGCGCTGAGACCTCCAAGACCAAGCCCTTCGTCACCAAAGGCCCCCTGTGGCCACTGCAGGCCGCCGCGCCTTCACCGCCGAGCTGCGCAGCGTGGCCTGGCTGGGCAAGTTCAAGCCAGATCTGCCTCCACTCTACGACGGCATAGCCGACCCCGCGAAGTTCCTCCAGCTCTATGAGCTGGGCATCAAGGCGGCCAATGGGGACGAAAAGGTCATGGCGAACTGGTTTCCCATGGCGCTCAAGGATGGGGCCCGCACTTGGCTCCTCAACCTGCCAGCCAGCACGATCTCCTCTTGGGACGAGATGCGCACTCGCTTCATCGCCAACTTCCAGGGCACTCGTGACCGGCCCCCGGCCATGAGTGACTTGCGCCACATCAAGCAACAGCCAGGAGAGACCCTGCAAAAGTACATCCAGCGCTTCAACAACGCCCGCCTCAAGATCCCCAGGGTGACTGAGGAAGCCATCATCTCAGCCTTCTCCGACGGCATTCGTGACATCAAGATGAAGGAAGAGCTAGCGATCCATGAGGATCTGTGCACATCTCTGGAGCTGTTCAACTTGGCAACCAAGTGTACCCGGGCTGAGGAAGGGCACCTCTCCCTCCTCGAGCTTGAAGCTGCTGGTCCAGAAGAAAAGAACCCTAGGGTCAAGGACGTAAAGCGCAAAGGAGTAGTCGTGCTCGCAACTGAGCCAGATACCAAGTGAGGCAGGGATCAGCCGGAGTCATCCAAGGGCAGCCGGTACTGCGTGTACCACGACCTCCACACCCACAACACCAACGAATGCCAGGAGCTCAGGGCTGTGCGAGATGAACGTATTGGCCGACGTCCCGAGTGCAAAGATCGGGGCTATGGACGAGGAGGAGGAAGAGGTGGAGGACGATGGGAAGACCGTGGCCCTCGCCAAGGGTGGCGTGACCGACCTCGCGAGGACCGCTGGCAGGACCAGCCTCGCGAGGGGGGGTGGAGGGATCAGCCTCGCAAGGATCGCCCGCAAGGCAATGCAGGCCTCCCTCCTCTGCTGCCACCACAAAGGAGGAATGAAGACCAGCATCAGGACGAGGGGGCTGGGGGCTTCCAGGAGCCACGCGCAATCGCCTACATCCTAGGAGGAGCTCAAGCCCCGGCCTCTCAGTGCATCTTCAAGCAGTTTGCTCGAGAGGTGAATGCAGTCCTCCCAAAGACCGAGGCCTTGCACCCTCTTACGTGGTCCACGTGTGCCATCATGTTCAGTTCAGCGGATCAACTCAAGTGCGCAACAATGGCTGGTGTTCTCCCAATGCTTTGTTCCCCAGTCATCAGCAACGTCCAGGTCACTAGGACCTTCATCGATGGAGGAGCAGGGCTCAACGTTCTGTCTGTCGAGACATTCAACACTCTCCAAGTGCCGTATGATCAGTTTCAGCCAACCAAGCCTTTCTCAGGAGTCACTGATGGTTCTACCACCCCGATAGGGCAGGTCCGCCTCCCTGTCACCTTCGGATAGCGCAAAAACTACCGTACTGAGCTCATCGACTTTGACGTCGCCCACATCCGCCTGCCATACAACGCCATCCTCGGGTATCCGGCCCTGTCCCAGTTCATGGCAGTGACTCACCATGGCTACAATGTCCTCAAGATGCCAGCAAGCGATGGACTCATCACAGTCCCCTGTGAGGAGAAGGATGTAGTGTGTTCTCTCAAGCATGCCTTCCAGGCCGCGGCAATCGAAGAACTAGATCACAGGAGCAGGAGCCTTCCTGAGGTAGTCCCTAAGAAGAAGAAGACATCACCTGGTCCGAACCATCAGGAGGAAGGCACCTCTAGAGGGCGTCGCGTCAGGATCCGCGCCCGTTCAAGGGGAGCCTCCCTCTGTCGCATAGGAAGGCGCTCCCGGTGCCCTCCTTGGGCAGGGCTTGAGGGCTCTCTCCTGGAGGGACACCGACTTTGCCAAGGTCACGAGGGAGGCGCTCGCGCACCACTTGGAGGCGTGCTTCAAAGCACATTTCCCTCAGGAAGGTGTGAGGCAAGGAGGGCCAAACCCTCAGGAGTTCAACACAAGAAACACTCAGGAGCTGCAGGAGTCAAGAGTCCTGCGCAGCAGCCGCCGCTTACCCATCGTAATCCCCCATCCAGGCGAGAATGGTGTGCTGCGCATCTGCATCGACGTCCCAGGGCTCAACCGAGCCGCGTCTCAGCAGCGCCTCTGGCCCTCATGCGTGGGATGTTGCGAGGGTCCACCCCACAGCTACGTTCGCATGCCTCTTGGCCTGCCGAATGCGGTTGCCGCTCATCAGCACCTGCCGAGGAGCATTCTGGAGGCTCAGGAGGTCAGGCATGGCACAGTCGTGGCAGAGATGGAGATGGTCCTCGAGGAGCCGCCTGCACCCCTGGAGCCTCCCGAGGCTCTGGGTCCTAGGGGCTCGTGAGGATCGGCTTCGTCACCACGCGTCGTCCGCTACTTCAACATTCCTTCGTCTCCAACGGTATCAGGTGACATCTTTCAAGTTCCATTTCAGCTGGGAGCGCCCCCCGGGGCTGCAACATTCCCAGGCCGCGTGGGTCCGTCCTTGTGGCGTGTATCTCTTTTCTTCATGTCTTTAGGTTACCTTGTTGGGGGCGCCCCACGGGCTGCATTATCCCCAAGCCGCTCGGGCCTGACCCAGTGGCATGTATCCCTGTCGCATTCCTCTGAGCTGATTTACTATTCCATGCTTAATCTGCTTGGCTTGATTGCCCGATCGATTGACACCGACCTTTGAAGCTGCTCTCCCTGGCACGACGCTTGTGCATGGGTCCGTCCCTGCAACGTCAACAAACTTGAGCGGCTGAGCTCTGGCCGCGGCACCCCTGCAAGGTGCCACCTCACCAGGCCCTCAGTGCCCTCATCACTTCCCTAGAGCAACCAGTGGCTGGCTGACAATTGTGATGGCAACTCTCGTTTTTCTCGTGATAAGTTCACAGGGTATCTCTAAGGGATAGCGTCAGGTGAGGCCTCCGCAACCTCCCTTCCTCTCTCACCCGCACGAACCGCTTGTGCATTAAAGGAGGGGCACCTGACCATCGCGACTCACGGGCTCTTACTGGCTCTCCAGCCCTCACCTCCTGGCCTTGTCCACTGCATCGCGACCTGGCATACCGGTGGCGGCTGAGCTCGCTCGAGGGCCGGGACCCGAGGACATAGAGCGTGAAGGGGAGTGCGGGGAAGAAGGAAGAGGCTCGCGAGGACCTCACCAGGAAAACCCCCAGCTACTGACGCGCGGGCCTGGCGCAGCACCTAGAAATGGTTTCAAGCTCCTGAGATAAGTCACTCTCCGGAACTGCTAGCTAATGCCACACCAACTTTGCACCTAATGCGGCCCTGTAATGGCGATGTTGCGCTCCTTTCTCACCAAACGGCGGCTGCTTGAGCGCCAAGGGGGACCTCCTGAGCATCACGCCTCGGGGGCTCTTACTGGACCTCGGGCCGCTCACCTCCTGGCCTTGACCACGGCATCACGACCTGGCATACCAGCGACGGCTGAAGCCTGCCTGGGGACCGGTACCTGTCGGCGTAGAGCACCAAGCCCTCGTGAGATTAGAAAGGAGGGGCCAAGCTGAGACAGGACGAGCATCTCACACTACTTCACGATGAGGATCATATTAACAAAAGAGACTACAGACGCTTTACAAGCCCCCGCGGGGTTTGTTCTTGGTTCCTCGCAGGGAACAAAAGACGCGAATCCTAAGGAGCCCTAATTACAGGAACCACAGCGGCAGATGCCATCATCAACAGTGGGCCACGTGGGGGTCAGCGCCAACCTCATCCAGATCAGCCGCACCGACCGCCAGGCGCATTGGCTCTGCTTTGGGCACGGCGCGAGCTCGGTGGCTCGTAGCTGTCGTCTCTCGTCTCCGAAGTCAGGAGAAGTTCGGGGGAGTCGCTAGACCCTCCAGCACGGCCGCTGCTGCCAGAGGAGCTGCTAGAAAGGCGGGTCCTTGCCGCTCCGGAGCTCCGACCACTGTCTCTGGGACAGCACTCCAGCCGGCGTCCTTCCTCGTCGAAGACCTTGAAGAACATCAGGGAGGCGCCATCGTAGTCCAGATGGATCATGAGGGTGCCCTCCGTTTGGCAGACCCTGGCGATCTCGCCCCAGCCTCGGGTCATCAAGACCTTGCCAGGCGCGACAACTTTGACCTCCGCTTCGGTCGCGGGGGTGCGGCAGTCGGCATGCTGCAGCCAAAGCTCCCGAGGCCCCCTCGGCGGTATCTAAAAGGAGGAGGAAGCAGGAAGGTGGATCCAGGAGCTCGGAGGCATGGCGGCGTGAAGCACGAGCTCGCGGGAGGAGTTCGCAGCGTGGACTCCAGGGGGGACGACACGCACTGCCATGATCCGTCGGTGACACCGGCGATGCGGGCGGCGCTGCTCAACGCCCTCTTCCCTAGGGCCCTCGGCCTGGGTGTACAAGGGTAAAGGAAATCCGGGAGGAGGCCGCTCGTACCAAGGCATCGACGCCTCCTGCCGAACACCTTCTTCTCGGCGGCAGGGGACCAACTTGTCACGCCCAATATGCGACCCTATCCAAAAGGAACTCGAAGGTCCCACCAAGGATAGACCCGCATATTGAAACACTTTTGCAAGGTGGATATCATTACATCAACATTATCTAATACATGGGGATACATACATAAGGCATACAATGCCACATGAATACAACATCACAATACATAAGAGCATCATCCGAATACGGATGAATCACAAACAGAAACTCAAACGACATCCACCCTGCTAGCCCATGCTGCCGACCTGGAACCTATCCCCTGATCAAAGAAGAAGCAGAAGAAGACTCAACACAAGCAAGCATCGCTCTCGCGTCATGATCATCGTATAACCTGTACCTGCAACTGTTGTTGTAGTAATTTGTGAGCCACGAGGACTCAGCAATCCCATTCCCATGGGTATCAAGACTAGCAAAGCTTAAAGGGAAAGGAAGGGGTGAAGTGGTGAGGCTGCAACAGCGACTAAGCATATATGGTGGCTAACATACGCAAATAAGAGCGAGAAGAGAGCAAAAGGAACGGTCATCAACTAGTAATGATCAAGCAGTGATCCTGAACTCCTACTTACGTCAAAACATAACCCAGAAACCGTGTTCACTTCCCGGACTCCGCCGAAAAGAGACCATCACGGCTACACACGCGGTTGATGCGTTTTAATTCGGATCTGGTGTCAAGTTATCTACAACCGGACATTAACAAATTCCCATCTGCCTATAACCGCAGGCACGGCTTTCGAAAGATTATACCCTGCAGGGGTGTCCCAACTTAGCCCATGACAAGCACTCGCGATCAACGAAGGAATAGACCTTCTCCCAGGAAGACCCGATCAGACTCGGAATCCCGGTTTACAAGACATTTCGACAATGGTAAAACAAGACCAGCAAAGCCGCCCGATGCGCCGAAAATCCCGATAGGAGCTCCACATATCTCGTTCTCAGGGCAACACCGGATGAGACTAGCTACGAGTAAAACCAGCCCTCAAGTTGCCCCGAGGTGGCCCCGCAGGCAGCTCAGTTCAGACCAACACTTAGACAAGCACTGGCCTGGGGGGGGGCTAAAATAAAGATGACCCTCGGGATGCGCGACTCCCAAGGGAAAAAGGGGTAGGTGAGGCAAATGGTAAAACCAAGGTTGGGCCTTGCTGGAGGAGTTTTATTCAAAGCGAACTGTCAAGGGGGTCCCATAAATCACCCGACCGCGTAAGGAACGCAAAATCCGGGAACATAACACCGGTATGACGGAAACTAGGGCGGCAAGAGTGGAACAAAACACCAGGCATAAGGCCGAGTCTTCCACCCTTTAACAAGTATATAGATGCATTAATAATATAAGAGATATTGTGATATCCCAACCAAAATCCTGTCCACCATGGAGAAATCTTCAACTTCACCTGCAACTAGCAATGCTATAAGAGGGGCTGAGCAAGCGGTAACATAGCCAAACAACGGTTTGCATAGGAAAGGTGTCAAAGGTTAGAGGTTCATGGAAATTTGGGATGGCTTGATAAACATGTGATAGGTAGCGCAGCATAGCGATAGAATGAAGCAACTAGCATAGCAAGGATAGTAGTGAGATCCAGGGTAGCGGTCATCTTGCCTGAAATCCCGCTAGGAAGAAGAACGAGTCCATGAAGAAGACAGACGAACGTAGTCGAACGAATCCTCACAACTCCGGAACGAAACCGAAGGCAACCCGGAAAGAAGCAAACAACAAGGTAAACACACAAGCATAATCATGGCATGATGCACAAGCAAATATGATGCATGTCCGGTTTAAAGAGGCATGGCATGGCAAAGTGCAACAAACAATACTACAAGCTAAGTGGAGCTCAATATGCAACGAGTTGCATGTTGACAAAACACCATATTGACATATTTAGTTGATCTCGTTTAAGCTACCAAACACTACTAATGTTGTTAAACATGGCAAGAGGTGAAGCATAAGAAAACTACCTAACTAGGCAAGTTTAAATGAGGCCGGAAGTAACAAACAACAATTCCGGAAAATCCCCATATGCAAATTATGAATTTGGTACTGTTCTGCCCTAAACACAATTTTAAAGTTGTTAGACATGCAAACCAATGCCACCATGTTAAACTAGGCATTTTTCCACCCCATTTACATATAAAGAACATTTAATTCCGAACTACGGATATTTAGTTATGAAATAAATCATTTTAACATGGCATTTATGCAAATTAATTCAAACAACACATTTAAACAATTTTAACATGGGTGAAAGTTGCATATTATTAAACTAGATGAAATTCTAAGCATATTGCATATAAGACATGTTTTATTTGGATGCATGGTTAAATAGTTATTAGCAGTTTAAAACAGGGGCATTTTCTGTAATTATTAATGCACTGGTTTAAATCGCAAAATCCGTCCAGGGAAAAAAACAATGAGATGGGCCGAATCTAGCTGGCCCAAGAGTGCACAGGGGAAGGGCTGGGGGGACTGCTCACCATGGGCCAAACCCAGGTCGGTGGAGATGGCCGAAGCAGGCCGAGGAGGAGGAGTCGGGCTGAGCCGGCTTGGAAAGCCCACGTGCGCGAGGGGGGAGGCAGCCCACAAGCGGGCGCTCGTCCCCGCTCCCGAGCGGGACGAGGACAAGGCGGTGGTGGGGCTTGAAGTCTAGCGATGGCTCGAGGCGAAGGCGAGGCAGGGGAGGTCGAGGTAGGCCGGGATCCATCAGATCCGGTGGAGGACGAGGTCGAGGACCCATTCCCGGCGACGGCGGCGCTCGGGGACAACTCCGGCGAGGTGCTCCAAGGCGGCGAGGTTCCTGGAGAGGGAGAAAGAGAGATCTGAGAGAGAGAGAGAGAGAAGCGAGAGGGAGAAGGGCGACGGGGAGGCGCGACCTGGCAGCGGAGTTGGCATCGGCAGCGACGTGCTCCGGCGGTCGGACGAGGGGCGCAGAGGAGCTGGGCGGCGCGGCTCCGACGGGGTTGCGGGCGAGCGCTGCTCGGGGCAGGGGCTGGGCGGCTCGGGCTGCATCGGCGGCGGATCGGGCCTGGGCGGCCCAAGGCGGACTGGATCTGGGCCTCGGAGGGCCCGGCGAAGTGGGGGAGAGCGGGGCGCGCCGTGGCGCCCTCTGGTTGGACGGGGCGGCGGCGTTGCCCACTAGGGTGGCGCCACATGGCGACGGCGAGGTGGAGGCGCGGGAGGAGGCCAAGTGGCGGCGGTGGAGCGGATCTGGCGGCGACAAGTGGCGGGTGGAGGCTGGACAGAGGTAGGGGAAGGGCTAGGAGATGCCCAAAATGGCATGAGGGGTGTTTATATAGGGTAAGGCTAGGGTTAGGGGGGGTTTTGGAGGGGTTTCGGACCCTCGGATCTCGATCTGGCGGTTCCGGACGCGAGGAGAGGTAGACTGGGCCTAGGTGGGCTGTGTAGAGGGGGTTGGGCTGAGAGAAGAGGGGAGAAATGCAGCCCGGCAACTGTTTCAGAGACCGAAACGTCCGACGAATATACCGACTATATCGCGGTTATATTTAACGGTTGGGTAGTCAAACGTACTCCGAATGCGACGAAACTTGGCAGGCGGCATGTCTACACCATAATAAGACTGCACGACAAGTTGCAACCCATTTCGAGAACATTTTTATGCCACTTATAAAATAATATTTGGGAGGTGCCGCGGGCGCGTGCGAGTGTGGTCGGGCTCAGAACGGACAACGGAGAGAACCGGGGAAACCCGGACGGATGCAAGTTTTATGAAAACGATGCCGATGCAATGTGCATGATGCTATGAGACGAGATGCATAACAAGAACAAAATGCAAAACAACAGACAAAAACCCAACCACGGAGGAAATAATAAATCACATAGCCGGAAATGGCAAGAGTCGGAGTTACGAATATGGAAAGTTGCATCCGGGGCATTACAACACTCCACCACTACAAGAGGATCTCGTCCCGAGATCTAGGATGGCACCGGAGAGAAACGGAAGAGGAAGAGAAGAGGTAAACTAAGTTTCTTCTTCGACAAACGAGTGAAACCACGAACCTTCAGAGGTTGAAAAGTTGAAAGAGAGAACACAACGGAGTTGAACACCATTGAGAGCATTGTGGTAGAGAATAGAAAGAAAGAACACCATGTGAACCTTGGAGGTTGCAAATCTATGAATGACGAGTACAATGGACAAGAAGGAATTGGAACCACTCTGGTTGAAACGAGATAAGAATGAATAAGAATGATATAATTTTGACAGCACTCCGACTGTAAATGGAAGAAATTGAACATGAACTTGACAAGATGAGAGGATACTTGATGAAATCAACAACACACTGCCTCCAGAACTATTGAAAGAATGGCATAATGGTTGAGAAGGATTTCAGACAGCACTCAGGTTGGAAAGAGAGGCAAAACTTGATAAGATGAAAAAACTTGAATGAGAACAGAACTCTCCAGTTAAATGGATAAGCACGAAAATAACATGATCCTCACAATTTGAGATGATGAGTGAAGAGCAGAACATCACAATGCCTCCGGAACGAAAGAATAGAAGTTAGATTGTTGGGATAAAGGGACGGAGAAGGAAATGACAACTCCTACCACAATTGAATTTGGAAAGCATCCTTGCAAAGAAGGATTGAACGGAGTTGTTGGAAAATCAACAACGAAAAGAATAAGTTTGTAGTGGGCTTATGAAAAACATCTCAAGACTATGAGGTGACATTCTGCCACTAACGAAAAAACAAATGCTTGTTTGAGATCAACGAAGAGATGAAAAACCTCTTTCACCGAGAAGGATATGGAGAAAGCTTGGATCAATGATTAGCACCAGAAATAGCAACATTCCTTAGGGAAGGCTTTAGGTGAAATCTATACCAAGATAACTCCAACGAAGAGATTAATGGATTTAAAATATCTCATTCTTGACAACATGTGAATCATGAAACACGAACTCAATTTGTCAAGAATGACATAACACCATCTCAAAAGATAAGGTAGAAAGGATTGCACTTCGGGATGCAAGATGAAGAATACTTCAGCTCCTCAAAACAAAACGTGTGTTGAACACCATGTTTATTTTAGAGTAAAGCTTGACGGATCATAACTTCGAGAGAAATCTTGAAGAACAATTGAAGAATGAAAAGAATCCTTGACGAACCACCATGTTGAGCCTTCGTGAGAACTCCGGTAATAAAATCAAAGGATGATAACAAAGAAACAGAAGTTGAGAACACAAGGTGAAGCCTTGCGATGATTTAGATGGAGTTTCGCGATGAGATACTGCGGAAAACTTCAAACTCCAGAAAAGAAAAGATGAACACTAGAACCGAGAATTAATTCATCATGAACAATCTCCGGAAGAAGGAATTAATCACTTGGATGAAACAAGAATAAGAATTATGGCATGCCTATCCTTCACCAATTTAAATTGATGACAAGCAACGGATTTGGCATACTACTTATTCCCGTAGAAAGAATTAAGAGAGATATAGCATAAACTTGTGAAGGTCTTCAAGGAACCACCGGTAGGATTTGAAAATAATGAATATTTGATATGATAACGGAGGAAAGAGAAATCTGGAATGAACCACCATAAGGATTGAAAAAGAAAGTAACAGAGGCACAATTCACGGGAAGAATTGGAAAACGAATGAAGATACTTGAGGGGATTTAGATACATGAGAACCAAGAGATCATGAACTGGTTAGAGGATATTTGAACGATTCACCGGTAAGATTTGGAGAAAGAGAGCTAAAAGCTGAGAATGAATAAACCCGAAATGATGGCCTTCGTAGGAATAAAATGGAAAGAACTCACGAAATACTCCGGATGGGTGAAAAGAATTCTTACAATCTAAAACCATTATGAGAGTATGGCATCAAGCTTGAACTACGCATCTTTGGAAGAACGGGTAAGGATTTAAGAGGAAATCTTCTTCGGACTTCAAAATTCGAGAATGACGACGAGAAACACCTCCATGAATTGTTGAGATACTCTGGAAGAATGACAAACGAAGAGGTTGAGCCAACAATGAAAAATGATTTGAAATTGATCTTGGAAAAGATCTGACTGATGAAATTCATTCTTATGTCAAACTTGGAAATGAATTTGAGAATCGCTCCTGATAATTTGAAGAGTCAGGTAAGATCCTGGGAAAAGACCTGTGGGTTAGGGCCCACTGAAAAGAAAACACCATTGAAGGATTGCTTGAAAAGGAGATTGCACCGGTAGAATTAAATGGCTTGAATGGAAACACGAATCTTCTGAGATATCCTCGGCACTTCGGATATGAAGAGAGAGAGGTGAATGATTGTGAGATGCACCAGCGTGGGAAAAGCATTTGCAACAAGGAAAAGAGTATGATCAAACCGCAAGCTTGAATTGGATCCACCGGAGAAGAAAAGAGAACGGAGGATGATGAACTTGAAACTGTTGAGCATCTTCATGGGAAATCACCGGATAAGAACATTGACAGGAAAAAAAATGGAGAAACTTCACATGAATAAATGGATACTTGATTAAGAAATCTGAGTCCTTGAAGAAAAAGGGTGGGAGGGCGGGAAAACAAGGGCAACATGAGGACGGATGAAACGAACAACGTTGGGAAACTGAGAGATGATCTTACGAATGTTGAAAATGATCGGATCCACTTGAAGAGAAGCACACCGGTTTGGAAAAGAATTAACATGACGACCTCGATGATCACGAAGGATTAGTATTCACATAGCAATATGAGAACACCGTTTATGAAAGGTATGGATTCAACATTTGACTTCGAAGCAACTTGAATACCACAAATAAAACAAAACAAAGGATTGGCTTGCAGAAATAAGCCAGAACAAACATATGATAGAGATTTCATCCGAAGTTTTCGTGGTGGGGCCCACACGGGCTCGAGTGTACAGCACCATCATGTACAAGGCAGTGCACATGACATATGAAGTGTCCCCGAACCAGCATAGCCAAGGGTTCTTTAAGACACAACGAGACCACTGTAAAAACGACCGTGGAAAGGCGGACCACTAGACGTCGAACCCCAATCTCATATCATGCATCTGTCGAAAAGATATTCTAGGAGCTACTTGAATTCCCACCTATAAACTCTCGAAACTTTCTGGTTATGCAATCTGGTGTTGGGGATACAGGGGAAGCAATATATCTCACCCAAACTAACAATTCCTACATCCAGCTGTATCCATCCGTCAACACATAACCAAGAAAACTCCGGAAATCATGTACCTCAATCTTCGAAAAGCATCCGTTATACGAGTTATGGCAATACTCCCGAACTCCCCAGTACTAGGTGACGTCGAGGTTATCTCACCAACAACTGCATAAAAGAGATTTTCGATGTCGGCAAAACTCAGGTATTCCAGAACAGCAACGATAAAATTGTGACGACAACACCTCAGAGCTGAACTCCCCGGGTCAAAGCCACATAAATAGACAGGAGGCACCAAGAACAATGTTCTTGTAACAAAACCATCGGAACGATTCCAAGATACCCGCGTGATCCTAAAAAAAATTTAGTGAAATTTGAGGAGAGGAAAGACAAAACATCTACGTCAAGAGTCCTCACCAGAGCGATGAAGGGGGCTGAGGAGTAAAAAGAATCCTACTCTCCGATATATATAATCCTAAGACTCAAAATAGTTTTTTTCTAGACTCAACAATGGCCAACAATCAAGGGGGCTCCTATGGTCAGTCGAGGCTCTGATACCAAGTTGTCACGCCCAATATGCGATCCTATCCAAAAGGAACTCGAAGGTCCCACCAAGGATAGACCTGCATATTGAAACGCTTTTGCAAGGTGGATATCATTACATCAACATTACCTAATACATGGGGATACATACATAAGGCATACAATTCCACATGAATACAACATCACAATACAAAAGAGCATCACCCGAATGCGGATGAATCACAAATAGAAACTCAAACGACATCCACCCAGCTAGCCCAGGCTGCCGACCTGGAACCTATCCCCTAATCGAAGAAGAAGCAGAAGAAGACTCAACGCAAGCAAGCATCGCTCTCACGTCATGATCATCGTATAACCTATACCTGCAACTATTGTTGTAGTAATCTGTGAGCCACGAGGACTCAGCAATCCCATTACCATGGGTATCAAGACTAGCAAAGCTTAAAGGGAAAGGAAGGGGTAAAGTGGTGAGGCTGCAGCAGCGACTAAGCATATATGGTGGCTAACATACGCAAATAAGAGCGAGAAGAGAGCAAAAGGAACGGTCGTCAACTAGTAATGATCAAGAAGTGATCCTGAACTCCTACTTACGCCAAAACATAACCCAGAAACCATGTTCACTTCCCGGACTCCGCCGAAAAGAGACCATCACGGCTACACACGCGGTTGATGCGTTTTAATTCGTATCTGGTGTCAAGTTATCTACAACTGGACATTAACAAATTCCCATTTGCCTATAACCGCAGGCACGGATTTTGAAAGATTATACCCTGCAGGGGTGTCCCAACTTAGCCCATGACAAGCTCTCACGATCAACGAAGGAATAGACCTTCTCCCAGGAAGACCCGATCAGACTCGGAATCCCGGTTTACAAGACATTTCGACAATGGTAAAACAAGACCAGCAAAGCCGCCCGAGGCACCGACAATCCCGATAGGAGCTGCACATATATCATTCTCAGGGAAACACCGGATGAGACTAGCTACGAGTAAAACCAGCCCTCAAGTTGCCCCGAGGTGGCCCCGCAGGCAGCTTAGTTCGGACCAACACTTAGACAAGTACTGGCCCGGGGGGGCTAAAATAAAGATGACCCTCAGGATGCGCGACTCCCAAGGGAAAAAGCGGTAGGTGAGGCAAATGGTAAAACCAAGGTTGGGCCTTGCTGGAGGAGTTTTATTCAAAGCAAACTGTCAAGGGGGTCCCATAAATCACCCGACCTCGTAAGGAACACAAAATCCGGGAACATAACACAGGTATGACGGAAACTAGGGCGGCAAGAGTGGAACAAAACACCAGGCATAAGGCCGAGTCCAGGGAAAGCGGGGGCATTTTCTGCCCTAAACACAATTTTAAAGTTGTTAGACATGCAAAACAATGCCACCATGTTAAACTAGGCATTTTTCCACCCCATTTACATATAAAGAACATTTAATTCCGAGCTACGGATATTTAGTTATGAAATAAATCATTTTAACATGGCATTTATGCAAATTAATTCAAACAACACATTTAAACAATTTTAACATGGGTGAAAGTTGCATATTATTAAACTAGTTGAAATTCTAAGCATATTGCATATAAGACATGTTTTATTTGGATGCATGGTTAAATAGTTATTAGCAGTTTAAAACAGGGGCATTTTCTGTAATTATTAATGCACTGGTTTAAATCGCAAAATCCATCCAGGAAAAAAAACAATGAGATGGGCCGAATTTAGCTGGCCCAAGAGTGCATAGGGGAAGGGCTGGGGGGACTGCTCACCATGGGCCAAGCCCAGGTCGGTGGAGATGGCCGAAGCAGGCCGAGGAGGAGGAGTCGGGCCGGGCCGGCTTGGAAAGCCCACGTGCGCGAGGGTGGAGGCAGCCGACGAGCGGGCGCTCGTCCCCGCTCCCGAGCGGGACGAGGACAAGGCGGCGGCGGGGCTTGAACTCCGGCGACGGCTCGAGGCGACGGCGAGGCAGGGGAGGTCGAGGTAGGCCGGGATCCATCAGATCCGGTGGAGGACGAGGTCGAGGACCCATTCCCGGCGACGGCGGCGCTCGGGGACGACTCCGGCGAGGTGCTCCAAGGCGGCGAGGTTCCTGGAGAGGGAGAGAGAGAGATCTGAGAGAGAGAGAGAAGCGAGAGGGAGAAGGGCGACAGGGAGGCGCGACCTAGCGGCGGAGTTGGCATCGGCAGTGATGCGCTCTGGCGGTCGGACGAGGGGCACAGAGGAGCTGGGCGGCGCGGCTCCGACGGGGTTGCGGGCGAGCGCTGCTCGGGGCAGGGGCGGGGCGGCTCGGGCCGCATCGGCGGCGGATCGGGCCCGGGCGGCCCACGGTGGGCTGGATCTGGGCCTCCGAGGGCCCGGCGAAGTGGGGGAGAGCGTGGCGCCCTCTGGTTGGATGGGGCGGCGGCGTTGCCCACTGGGGCGGCGCCACGTGGCAACGGCGAGGTGGCGGCACGGGAGGAGGCCAAGTGGCGGTGGTGGAGCGGATCTGGCGGTGACAAGTGGCGGGTGGAGGCTGGACAGAGGTAGGGGAAGGGCTAGGAGATGCCCAAAATGGCATGAGGGGTGTTTATATAGGGTAAGGCTAGGGTTAGGGGGGGTTTGGAGGGGTTTCAGACCCTCGGATCTCGATCTGGCGGTTCCGGACGCGAGGAGAGGTAGACTGGGCCTAGGTGGGCTGTGTAGAGAGGGTTGGGCTGAGAGAAGAGGGGATAAATGCAGCCCGGCAACTGTTTCAGAGACCGAAACGTCCGACGAATATACCGACTATATCGCGGTTATATTTAACGGTTGGGCAGTCAAACGTACTCCGAATGCGACGAAACTTGGCAGGCGGCCTGTCTACACCATAATAAGACCGCACAACAAGTTGCAACCCATTCCAAGAACATTTTTATGCCACTTATAAAATAATATTTCGGAGGTGCCGCGGGCACGTGCGAGTGTGGTCGGGCTCAGAACGGACAACGGAGAGAACCGGGGAAACCCGGACGGATGCAATTTTTATGAAAACGATGCCGATGCAATGCTCATGATGCTATGAGACGAGATGCATAACAAGAACAAAATGCAAAACAACAGACAAAAACCCAACCACGGAGGAAATAATAAATCACATAGCCGAAAATGGCAAGAGTCGGAGTTACGAATATGGAAAGTTGCATCCGGGGCGTTACAGGCCGTTTCTTCAGCGGGAGTGGGACGGCCCCCTCTCGGGGGGCCTTCCCTTTCTCTTCGGCCGAGAACCGATGGATCGGCACCATTGTCGTCGAGTTGGAGGAGGAGTGACGAAGAAGAAGCGAAGCAAGGAGAGACGCACTGTAAGGGCTCGCGACATTCCGTACTTATAGCCGGAGGAGGCCAACCGTCGGCCTCCACGATCATAGGTAATCATGACCCATTTTGCATGCAGGGACTTGTCTTGTCGGACGGTTGCCGAGGCGTCGTGGGGAAGCAGAGACGCACACGTCCAATCAACCGCCACGCGGCACCCAATGTCATAGGTTGTTGGGGCCCGTGGTGTTTCGCACTTGCCCGTTCGCTTATCTGCTAAGCCAAGTCCGGGTGCGCCTTGGGCCCAGGGGCTACTGTCGGAGTTCTGGGAACGGGGGTCCCCAGACTTGCCTGCCTGCGGCGTGGCTCAAGCAGTGGCCTAGTGTGGCCCACCTTCATCAGCTCAAGCTCAAGACCCTCGCGAGGGGCCAAGCCTCGAGGGGCGGACGACATGAAGCTTCCTCAGGAGCAGCCTCATCAGGCTGGCTCGCGAGGAGGCGGAGAGATCAAGGCAGGGGTACCTCGCGAGGTGCCCGTGACGTAAGCAATGACGACCGAGGCCAGGTGGGCGTTAGGCAGCCGCCGGCCTGCGCAGCGTCCTGGTTTCCCCTTTGGTGCAAAGGGAGCAAGCACAAGCCAAGGTATCAGGCAAAGGCTACCATTTCGGTGCAACAAGACCAAGACCAGCAGAGCGGCGGGATGGAGGTCACCGTGGAGCCCAAGACGGCATCATCGTCAGAGTCTTTAGCAGTCGAAGACCAACTTTAGTCAGGATAAGTGTACTAGATGTTCCCCTTCAAAATGGCCAATTGTTGGCGCCCTTCCCGCTCAATATTTGGGAAAGGGACCAGGGCCTCTCACTCTATATATAAAGCTAGCCACCATAGTATAGAGGCATCTGGAATCGACCCCTCCTAAGGGACAACACCACCACAAGAACATCCCTCGCGAGGCTGTTCTCCCCTTGTACTATTCATCATCAGCCCCTGAGGCAATCCACCACACCACAAACTAGATTAGGGTATTACACCACAACGGTGGCCCAAACTAGTATAAACCCTGCATCCCTTGTGTTGTTCATCGTGTAGCCTAGATTCTGAGCGAGGCTTCGAAACGTGAGTCGGTAGGGGAGAGATCTTCGCGTGCACCCCAGAGTTCGAACCTCAAGGGTCTGCCGGAACCTGAAATCCGACAATTGGCAACTAGCTCAAGACTCGAAATTTTCATTTTAGTGATCCGAGATCACATTGAGTCCATAGGAAAGCTAGTACTATTAAAAGGGGATGAGGTGTTGCTTAATGGCTTACATTCTCAAAATGCTCAGTGATATGCTCCAAAACCCTCAACCACTTTATCACATCCACATATGTCCTAAACCTAAAAGTAAAATTCGGCCCCACCGATTTGATCTATCTGGCGCCACCGTGTTTCATTTGACATAGCCACTGCCACAAAACCTAGTTACTTTGGTCTCACCGATAGGGATCTCGGTCTCGGCGAGATGGGATTGCAAACTCCCTGTTTCCTTTTTGTAACATTTAGGTCACATCAAAATGACCAAATTGTTTCCATCGAGTCTGCATTGCAAACTCCCTGTTTCCTTTTTGTAACACTTCGGTTCCACCGAAGTGAGCGAATCGGTCCCATCGAGTTTGCCTGACCAACCCTCTATGTGCCTAGCTGAAATCAGTCCCACTGAGTTTATGCGACCGGTCACACCGAGATTACGTTATGCCCTAACCCTAGCACATTGGTCTCACTGAGGTGACTAAGTCGGTCCCATCGAAAACTCTAACATTCATGTTTTTACCTAGATCGGTCTGACCGAGTTTTATGATTCGGTCCCATCGAGTTTGAGAATCTATGTGTAAGAGTTAGATTTTGTGTGGAGGCTATATATACCCCTCCACCCATTCTTGATTCGTGAGGAGAGCCATCAGAACATACATACACTGCCACTACTCATTTTCTGAGAGAGAACCACCTACTCATGTGTTGAGACCAAGATATTCCAATCCTACCACAAGAATCTTGATCTCTAGCCTTCCCCAAGTTGCTTTCCACTCAAATCATCTTTCCACCATAGCCAAATCTATGAGAGAGCGTTGAGTGTTGGCGAGACTATCATTTGAAGCACAAGAGTAAGGAGTTCATCATCAATACACCATCTATTACCTTTTAGAGAGTGGTGTCTCCTCGATTGGTTAGATGTCGCTTGGGAGCCTCCGTCAAGATTGTGGAGTTGAACCAAGAAGTTTGTAAGGGCAAGGAGATCGCCTACTTCGTGAAGATCTACCCAAGTGAGGAAAGTCCTTCATGGGTGTTGGCCATGGTGGGATAGACAAGGTTGCTTCTTCATGGGTGGAGCCCTCCGTGGACTCGCGCAACCATTACCCTTCATGGGTTGAAGTCTCCATCAACGTGGATGTACGATAACACCACCTATCGCAACCACTCCAAAAATCTCTGTGTCAACATTGTGTTTTCTTCCTGCAAACTCCTCCAATTTACTTTCTTGCAAGTTGCATGCTTTACTTTCCGCTGCCCATATACTCTTTCCATGCTTGCTTGAATTGTATTGAGATTGCTTGACTTGTGCTAAGTTGCTAAAATCTGCCAAGAACTAAAATTGGGAAAAGGTTAAGTTTTATTTGGTCAAGAAGTCTAATCACCCCCCGCTTTAGACATACTTTCGATCCTACAAGTGGTATCAGATCTTTGGTCTCCATTTGCCTTGATTTCCATAGCTTTGGTGATCATAGCCTAGGTTTCACAACCTAAGAGAGTATGGCGTCTAGCGAGGGAATATTATCACTGTAGAGGTCCTTACTTTGATGGTACTAATTTTGCTAGTTGGAAGCATAAGATGAAAATGCATATTCTTGGACATAACCCGACCGTATGTGCTATTGTGTGTATTGGCTTGCAAGGTGAATTCTTTGATGGGAGTGAACCAAACCGGGAAGCTTGCAAGGTGAATTCGTTGAAGATGTTGCAATACAATGCTCAAGCTTGTGATATCCTCTTCAATGGATTGTGCCCCGAAGAATTCAACAAAATCAGCCATCTTGAGAATGCAAAGGACATTTGGGACACTTTGATTGACATGCACAAAGGTACAGACTCTGTCAAGTTATCCAAATTGGATGTGCTTCAAAGTCAACTTGACAAGTTCAAGATGAAGGATGGTGAAGGTGTCGCTGAAATGTACTCTAGGCTTGCTCTCATCACAAATGAGATTGCCGGCTTAGGAAGTGAAGATATGACCGACAAAGTCATCATCAAGAAGATCCTAAGAGCCTTGGATGGAAAATATGATACCGTGTGCACATTGATCCAAATGATGCCCAATTACAAGAATCTCAAGCCAACGGAGGTCAATGGAAGAATTGTTGCTCATGAGATGTCACTCAAGGATAAGGAGGAGCTCCATAACAAGTCAAGTGGTGCTTACAAAGCCTCATGTGAAGCTCCCGCATCATCAAGTGAGAAACAAACCTTCAATGAAGAATTGAGCCTAATGGTGAAGAACTTCAACAAGTTCTACAAGAGTAGGAGCAAGGAAAGAAGTTCCAAGTCAAGGTCCTACAATGACAAAAGATCTTCGAGTTGAGAACGTAATTGCTACAATTGTGGAAGACCCGGACACTATTCCAATGAGTGTACGGCTCCCTACAAGAGAAGAGAAGAATCACCTAAGAGAAGAAGTAGAAGAGAAGAATCACCACCAAGAGAGAGAAGGAGTAGAGATGATCGTTATGAACGAAGAACATCCCGGAGGAGCAAGGATTCGGAAAGGAAGGACAAATCATCAAAGAGCTACACAAAACAAAGACATCAAGCTCATGTTGGTGAATGGGTATCCGGCTCCGACTCCGAACTTCACTCCGAGAGAAGCTATCACTCCAACTCAGAACATACTCAAGATGAAGGTGTTGCCGGTCTAGCACTTGTGTCAACCAACTTCTACGACATATTTGATTCACAAAATGAAGGACTTGGAAGATGCTTCATGGCTAAAGGCCCTAAGGTATTACACTCCGAGTATGTTGATTTCAACAGTGATGAAGATGACCTGCTAGGTGATGATGATTTACTTGTTGACAACTCTAGTGATGAATACTATGATGAAACTTCAATTAATCATGCTAATCAAGATAAAACGAATGACAATGATAAGGAGAAGATTGAGATTCTAACTAAAGAACTAAATACTCTTAAGTTAGCTCATGAAACTATCTTAGAAGATCATTAAGAACTGTTAAGGACTCATGAGAAATTATGTTTTGAAAAGCTCAACCTTGAACAAGAAAATGAGTTTTTAAAAGCTATCAATGATGATCTTCACAATAAAAGTTCTTCTTACATTGCCAAGCCTTTACTCTTATCTACTTACATGCCTCAAGTCAAGTCTAGTAACAAGAACAAGAAAGATTCTTCCTCTAGCAGTAACAGCAATCATCATGCTAAATCCAATGCTGTTGCTTCTACTAGTTCTCTTGATTCCACTAATGATTCTCTTAGCCAAGTTACACTTGAGCAAGAAAATAGCTTATTGAAGGGAATTATAGAGAAATGTGTTTACAAGAGACTTGCCGGAAGCAAGCAATTCAAGGAAATTGTACGCAAGCAAGGAAGGCACCGGAAGAACCAAGGTGTTGGTTTTGAACGAAAGTTCAATGCCAATGGAGTTGAGTGGGAAGAAGATCAATACCCCAAGACGAAGTTTGTTCCTCAACAAGAGAAGTATGATCCTACTTCTTTCAAAGGGACACAAGCACAAGATGATCTTCCACTACAAGACCACAAGCAGAAAGGCAAGGACAAGCTTCAAGAGGACATTGATGCATTTGAAGAAGCTCCTAAGGCCTTGGTCAAGTGGGTTCCCAAGACTACATCAAGTTCCACTTCATCAAGTATGACTACAACTCCAAGGATTCCCATCAAGATGGTGTGGATCCCGAAGAAGAAGAACTGGAGAGTTCTTGAGGGTGACTCCGCCAACATACTTCACTCTTATCATTTTGGCGAGGACAAGTGCAACCAACTTCCACATCTTGAACTAGTTCATGGAGTCACAAGCCCTCTTGTTGGTAAGACAAGGGACAAGGTAACCCAATGCTTTCATTGGCATCATCTTGTGTGTGCATCACTCTATGTCTATGGATATCCTTGTTTGTTCCTTGCGGGACTAACCCGTGTAGGTATTGAAAGTGCAACTCACTCCAAAGGATTGCTCCAACAAGATCTACATCAACATAGAGCATCCACATCTTCAACACCTACATGAAGTCAACATTGACAAAACCCAAGGTTAGTTCATCCCTCTTTGGGGGGATCTCACATCTAGGGGGAGCTTTACTCTAAAACTGAGCCAAAGCAACTCTAATAATGTGAGCACATAAATGCATTATGTAAAAGTGGCAACCCCACTTGAGCTTAAACGATGAGTATGACCGATGATCAAATATTCTCATTTGACTCCTAAGTCAAAATACTCATATATAGATGACCTAGTCATCACCAATTGCTTGATAGATGCTAGAATTGGTTGTGCATGCTTTGTCACATATTTTATCTGCTATTTTATTGTGTGAGCATGTCATTTGCATATTTTACTCCTTCGAGGACATCCACTTGTAGTTTTGCTTGTTTGGTTTCTTTTCTTTTTGCCAAGTGGATGGACAAGAATGCCTAAGAACCCTCTCTAGCTATCTATGCTATTATTGTCTCAAACTCTATTCATGCTACATCACAAAGTTTGATCAAGTCAGATTTGAACCACTCTATGTGAGGAGCACACAGAGTCCCCGATTCATCATAGACTTAAACTTCCAAAACTTCTTTGTGCGTTTCGGTCTGACCGATTCATCCTTTTCGGTCATACCGAGATCACTAAGTCGATCTAGGTTTTCAATCTTGGTGCAACCGATTTGAACTTTTCGATCACACCGAGTTGCAACAACTGCTTGCAGTAATGCATCTTGGTGCCACCGAGTTGTTCCACTCGCTCACACCGATAGGGTTAGGCTATATATACCCCCGGGCCAAAATTTGGAAATTTCTCTGAATCACTTCGCCCGCGCTCAGCCTGCTGTGCCTCCCTAGGTCTACGGACCGTCCTCCTTGTCGCCAGCCGCCTCCCGCCGCTGGTCTCCACTGCCGTAAACGGAAATCTTCTCCGCCATTGCCGCCGTAGCAAGTCCTCCACCAAACTTAGGGTATGGACTTGATCATTCTGCTTTCTCATTCTAATTCCTAGCACATTGTTTTGCCATGTATCTTGCCACAATTTAGATCATTCCATCCAACGAAATAGATTAGTTTTGATTGAAAAATTAAGGTTAGGTTTCCGCCGAAATCATCTCGGACCAACCGAGTTGTAGAAATCAGTTCCACCGATTTGGCTCAGGCCAGTGCACATGTGATTCTCGGTCTGACCGAGAATTGCAAATCAGTGTGACCGAGATCAGGACTTTGTGAAACCCTAGCAGTCTCGGTGCCACCGAACTGTGACTCGGTCTGACCGAGTTCACTAGTTTAGGTTCCAAAAGCTGCTTCGGTATCACCGAGTTTACAAATCGGTAGATCCGAAATGCTTTCTGTGGAAAACTAAAACTAAGTTTTTAACTCATTCTTTTGCAAAAACCTCTATGCTTTGTGGTGATCATCCCCTCTATCTCATCTATATATATTCACAGGGTCAGCTGTCAGAGTTTGCACTATGTCTGATCAGAGTGACAGCCAGAACAGAGAACAAGAACAAGTTCACTTGAGTGAGGGCACTAGTCCCTCCAGTTCCTCAGATGAGGATAGCAGGAGCACACCCAACAACTTACCTAAAGCTGCCACTAGGACAAGGAATAAAAGAACCTCGGATTCTAAAGATGAAGATTATGTGGCAGAAGAGGATGAAGCCACATCCAGGAAGGTGCTGAAGAAAGAATATGGCACAGATGTTGCCACCAAGCATGGCTTGAACCGGAAAGTTCCAGCCAAGAGAACACCTATGTTGAACGTGAGAGGATCAACTCAAGAGACTATGAGATCTGAACCCAAAGAGCCAGAAGTGGCTGAAAAGAAAGGAAAGAAAGAGCTAAAAAAACTATGGCCAGAGTAGTTCGAAAACCCTCTATGATGGAAGAAGAGGAAGAGGTTGCTGCACCAGCACCTAAAGCTCAGAAGCTTATGGGAGATGCAATCAGATCAGGGGCTGCTCCATTTAAGCCCAAAGATGCTCCCAAAGATGCTCCTAAGCCCAAGACTGCACTCAAGAGAAACACTAGGATCATACCAGCTGCAGAGAAGAACAAGGCCCAAGTGCCTGAAGCTGCTGAAGAAGAAGATGATGATGAGTCACATGTCTTGAGGAAGTTGAAGCCCAAAATTCCAGACCACAACGATGCTCATCCAGTAGCTGAGGACATGAAGCTCAGGTAGGATGTAGGACTCAGACAATGGAGATTGACAGATCCCTATGCTGTCAGGAGAAGGACTGCTGTGGACTACAGGTTCCATACAAAGGAGTAGCAGGACTTCTATGAGACAGTGCTGCTTGATAAGAAGCCATTTATCTGTGATATGAGATGGGTGGACTGGGATACATCAGGCAAAATGAAGAGCACTATCCAGGAGTCTATGATAGTTTCAAGTCTTGTGGGGTAGAAAATTTTGTTGGGTAGAAGCTCACAAAGTGGAATGATGAGCTTATTATGCAGTTCTACTCCACAGCTCACTTCTACCCAGATGGAAGGATTGTCTATATGTCTGAAGGTACCAGGTAGCAATCAAATGTTGAAGAATGGGCAAAATTGATCAATGCCCCTAAGGAAATTGAAGATGACCTGGATGTCTATGCCAAGAAGAAGAAGGATCACAACTCCATGGCACATATGTACAAAGAGATCCCAGATGCTGCTGTTGAGACACTCAAATTTGGATCAGTACATTACCATCTGTCAGGTTTGCCTACAATCAACTGGATCCCTCAGGCATACCTTGTTGCCAAAGTCAGGTGATCATAAGATGATCAGAGGCCATGCAAATAATTTGCTTCACATATTTGATGTGCCTCAGAAGTTCAAAGTCATGAGCTTAATTGTTGAGATTATCAAGAGGACAGTTGCTGACCAGAAGAGGAGTTGAGAGTATGCCCCACAGATTCAGGAGCTCATCAACTCTAAGATGGGCACAGGCACTTATCTCTTGGACAAGGAACACCTGCCCGTCTACCCACATTTTGAGGACAACACTATAGTGATGAATGAAAATGAACCATCTTCTGTGCAAGCACAAGAGAAGAAGGAAAAGGCAAGGACTGAAAAGGCTGCTAAGATGCCAACTGCTGAAGAGGCATCTCAGTACTTCCTGAAGAGCAAGCAAGATCAGCTTGGCTACTTGATTGCCTCCACTCTAAGGATTGAGAAGGGTTTGGCCACCCTGACACAAAACTAGGAGAGCTTGGAGAGAATCATGGAGCAGAAGTTCTATGATTTAGATTTGAAGGTCACTGAGATCCAGTTAGTTGTTGAGCAACTACATGATGAAATGGAGGAGAGGAAGGGCAAGTCTACCACAGATACATTTGCTAGGGTGCCCAGAGGCCAGAGATCTGCTGTAGTGCCAGCGACACACACCAGAGCAACTTCATCAGCGCCAGCAACAGATTCAGTGCCACCAGCTCCAGTAGCCACTCCACCAGCTCCATCATCCTCAACTGATGCCTTCGTCCTTGGAATCATTTCTACACCACCACATCAAGACCAAGCCTGAGAGTGGCTTTAGAACTATGCATTTTTTATGAACTTTTTGGTAACTTGTTGCCAAAGGGGGAGAAAATGTATAGATCATAGGCTTCGAGAGAGAGTGTGTTGCTTTTGTTCTCTCTTGTTTTTGGTGGTTGAACTTCGTTTGTTTGCTTGTTTGAGGTACATTCTGCGTGTGTGTGATACTTGGATGATCATGTGTTTGATCATATGCTATGCTACATTAATGCTTGTTTGGATGATATTGTCTCTTATTATCATATGATCATTCACTTTGCTTGGTGATGAGTGCATGTATTTAATTATTATCATTTTGAGCGCTCCAACGAGATGTATGTGACATGGAAGAGTAACCCATGATCCTAATTCTTTGTGCATTTGCAGTCCAAAGAAAATCTTAAACTATGCACAAATTTAGGGAGAGCTCTTGCTTTTCACATACTTCTCAAAGCGACAGTATTTTCAATCTTATTATCACTTGTCGAAGCTTTGATCTATATGTTGTCATCAATTACCAAAAAGGGGTGCAACTATCCCTAGGTGGTTTTGGTAATTCCTAAAAACATATAGCTCATTGAGCTAATGCTATCCCAAGATAAATATTTCAGGAAAGCTCAATGATTGGCATGGCATGGATGAGAAAAGTTGACCCCTCAAAATGGCAAGGACAAAAGGTTTAGCTCAAGCTCAAAGCTCAAGACTCTGCATTTTCTATTTTAGTGATCCAAGATCACATTGAGTCTATAGGAAAAGCCAATACTATCAAAGAGGGATGAGGTGTTGCTTAATGAGGTTCTTGGTCAAAGTGCTTAGTGATATGCTCAAAAGCCCTCAACAACTTTCTCACATCCACAAATGACCTAAACCAAAAGTCAAACTCGGGCCCACCGATTCTTTCTATTCGGCACCACCGAGTTCAAATGTCATAGCCACTGCAACAAACCCTAGGCAAATCGGTCTCACCGATAGGGATTGTAATCTCTCTGTTTCCCTTCATAACGTTTCGGTCCCACCGAGATGAGTTATCGGTCCCACCGAGATTGCAATGTAAACTCTCTGTTTCCCTTTCATAACTTTCAGTCCCACCGAGATGAGCGAATCGGTCCCATCGAGTTTACCTGACCAACTCTCTGGTTAGCTTATTACCAAAATCGGACCCACCGAGATTACGTTATGCCCTAACCTAACCATTTCGGTCCTACCGAGTTGCATGTCGGTCCCACCGAAATTCCTAACAGTCACTAGATTTACCGAGTCGGTTTGACTGAGTTTCTCAATTCGGTCCCACCGAGATTGGTAAGTTGTGTATAACGGTTAGATTTTGTGTGGAGGCTATATATACCCCTCCAGCTCCTCTTCATTCGTGGAGAGAGCCATCAGAACATGCCTACACTTCCAACTAAGATTTTCTGAGAGAATCACCTACACTTGTGTTGAGATCAAGATATTCCAATCCTACGACAAGAATCTTGATCTCTAGCCTTCTCCAAGTTTCTTTCCACTCAAATATTATTTCTACCAAATCCAAATCCTGTGAGAGAGACTTGAGTGTTGGGGAGACTATCATTTGATGCACAAGAGCAAGGAGTTCATCATCAACACACCACTTGTTACTTCTTGGAGAGTGGTATCTCCTAGATTGGCTAGGTGTCACTTGGGAGCCTCCGACAAGATTGTGGAGTTAAACCAAGGAGTTTTTACGGGCAAGGAGATCGCCTACTTCGTGAAGATCTACCCCTAGTGAGGCAAGTCCTTCGTGGGCGACGACCATGGTGGGATAGCCAAGGTTGCTACTTCGTGGACCCTTCGTGGGTGGAGCCCTCCGTGGACTCGCGCAACCGTTACCCTTCGTGGGTTGAAGTCTCCATCAACATGGATGTACGATAGCACCACCTATCGGAACCACGGCTCAAAAATCTCCGTGTCTACAAATTGCGTTTGCCTCCTCAAACTCCTCCCCTTTACCTTCATATGCAATTGTGTTACTTTCCTCTACTATACTCTAGAATTGCATGTGTAGGTTGAGTACTTGACTTGTTCTAAGTTGCTAAAACCTGCCAAGAATTAAAATTGGGAAAAGGTTAAGTTTTTATTTGGTCAAGTAGTCTAATCACCCCCCTTTTAGAGATACTTTCGATCCTACACCCGGTTCCTGTGAAGCCAAAAAGGCCCTCTGCCTATGAAGAAGGCCCAGTGCCTGTGAAGCCAAAAAGGCCTCGTGCCTGTGAAGAAGGCCCGGTGCCTGTGAATCCAAAAAGTCCCCGTGCCTGTGAAGCCAAAAAGGCCCCATGCCTGTGAAGAAGGCCCGGTGCCTGTGAAGCCAAAAAGGCCCGGTGCCTGTGAAGAAGGCCTGGTGCTTGTGAAGCCAAAAAGGCCCCATGCCTGTGAAGCCAAAAAGGCCCGTGCCTATGAAGAAGGCCCGGTGCCTGTGAAGCCAAAAGGCCCAGTGCCTGTGAAGAAGGCCCGATGCCTGTGAAGCTCGCCGCCCGTGACACTCTCACGTAATAATGAGTTGGGGATGTACACGCCTCGGAGTCTCCGGAGTGCCGCCCTCGGGCCTTGGGGGCTCCCGCCCACGCGCAGTGGCAGCACTTAGCTCCCCGCTAGTAAGAAGACGTCGAAGATTAGGCTAGGTGCCGGATGCGGCTTTTCATTTGCTTTCTGCAGTTGGTCTGTTCCCCCTTGTTCGAGCCCTTCTTTGAAGTTGTTTTAGTGTTGTTCGCTGCCTTCTGCTCTTGCCCCCTGTTTTTGTTTCTTGTTCGGTTCACTCTCTCCCAATCTCACGAGAGGGTTGTGCGAGCGCCCTCGTGAGTCCCTCCTCTTCGCTTAGCTTTTGAGAGGCTCTCTTGCAAATTTACGGCGGGAGCACCCCTCCTTGTCTGTGCACCACGGGCATCGCGACACCAAAGCTCCGGACCTGTGCCGGCAGCTCTTGGGACCGAGGTTCGGCAACTGTTCTCCTAGCTAACCTTGCAGATTTTCAGACACCTGGCGGGGACTCGAGCAGGGGCCACGTGAGGCGGTAACTACCACAAGCGTCCCGAGCTAAGTTGTTCATACACACGAATGCATAACCGCAACGCAACGACACAACACAGGAACGGGAAATATAACATGATAACTGGGGATAACTGTCTGTTACATGCCCCCACGGGGCTCCATACTACTCTCTCTCAATGCAGGAAAAGGAGGAAAACAAAATGAATACGGCGAGCCCCGCGCGACAACTCGCGAGGGGAGGGTCTGCGTCCGCCTCGCAAGCTCAATCGGACTCCTCCTCGCACTTCACCGGGGTGCGATGGCGAGACGCCCCACAGCCTCCCTCGAAGCGGGCGCGGCGATGCGGAGGCTGGTCACGGCTGCTGCTGGAGGAGCTGTCGCCAGATGAGGAGCCACTAAAGCTTGCCGAGCGGCGGGCACCGCCAGGCGCGGGCCTGCCTTCGCCCTCGTCCAGGCCATCGCCGAGGGCAAGCGCCTCACCGCCATCGTCGTCTTCAGGGCAGCACCCAACGCGACGGCCGTCCTCCCCGAACACCCTCATGTAGAGGGTCGCGTCGCCGTCAAACTTGAAGTGAAGCATGCACCGCCTGCCCAGGCCCCATGCGCGGGCAAACGTTTGCCAGTCTCGGGCCAGGGCTACGTTCCCGGCGACAGAAATCTCCACCGCAACCCAGGAGGCCCTGCTGCAACAGTCGTCCGCATGTAGCCAAAGCCCGCCGATGCCGGTGGGCGGCAGTTCACCGGCGAAGAAGTGAGGGAGCTGGAGCCAGTTGCCGGCCAGCTCGTCCAGCAGCACCTCCGCTGAATGGAAGCGTGGCTGGTTAGGCCGCGCAGCTGCCGCATGCCTTCCTCCACCTCCTGGGCTGCCTCGATACAGGCGACCACCACCACGCAACGGGACACCGTCGCGACCGCGAGGGGCCATGACGGGAGTCGCGGGATGCTTGCGAGGGCGGCCACGACCTCGCCTGGCCAGGGGATGGACAGACTCATCTCGGTGAGCCTTCCCCTTTTCCTCGACCAAGAACCTCTTCGCAGGCTCCATAGGACGCGGCAAGAGACCAGAGAAGGAAGGACGGACAACGGGGGCTCACACCTTCCCGCACTTATAGCCAGGAGGAGACCAACCGTCAGCCTCCAGGATCACATGTAATGATGACTCTTTGTTTTCATGCAGCAGGATCTCGTCAAATCGAGTTGTTGCCGAGGCAGCATGGGGAAGCGGAGACGCCCATGTCCAATCAAGTCGCCATGCATCGCCCAAGGCCTCAGGCTGTTGGTGCCCGCGGTGCTCCGCACTTGACCCTTGGCTTTGCCGCTAAGCCAAGTCCGAGCGCGTCTTGGCCGCGGGGGCTACTGTCGGCGTCCTGGATATGGGGGTATCCAGACTTGCCTGCTTTCGGCCTGCGGTGTGGCTCACCAGTGGCCCAGTTCGGCCCGTCTTCACCAACCCAAGCTCAAGACCCTTGTGAGGGGCCAAGCCTCACGGGGCAGACGATGCAAGGCTTCTTTAGGGGTGGCCTCGCCAGGCAGGCTCGCGAGGAGGCAGAGAGATCAAGGCGAGGAGCACCTCGCGAGGTGCACATGACGCAAGCCATGACGACCGAGACCAGGCGGGCGCTGGCCGGTGCAGTGTCCTTGTTTCCTCTTTTGTGCTAAGGGGGCAAGCGCAGGCGCGGAGTACCGAGGCATCAACCAAAGAATTCCATATCGGTGCAACAAGACAAAGACCAAGAGGACGGCAAGATGGAGGTCACCGTGGAGCCCAAGACGGCGTCATTGCCAGTGCTTTTGACAGTCGAGGACCACCTTTAGTTAGGATAGTTTGTACTAGGTGTCGCCCTTCAAATCTCGCCATTGTGGAATCCCTTCCCGCTCAATATTTGGGAAGAGGACCAATGACCCTATAAATAAGACTAGCCACTCCCAAGGCAAGGTGATCGACCAATCGAACCTTGACTAGAACCACCCACACCAGCACAAGAACTCCTCCCCTCGCGAAGCTGTTCTTCCCCCTGTACTATTCCTCATCAGCCCAAGAGGCAATCCACACACCACACACTGGAGTAGGGTATTACACCACAATGGTGGCCTGAACCAGTATAAATCTTGCATCCCTCGTGTTGTTCATCTTGCTACCTTAGAACCATGGCGAGGCGAGGGAGTAAATCGGTAGGGAGAAGATCTCCACATGCACCCCAGAGTTCGAACCTTAAGGGTTTGTCGGAACTCGAAATCCGACACCTGCACCCATCGCATAGGAAGGCGCGCCCGGTGCCCCTCTCAGGCCGGGCTTGGGGGCTCTCCTCGGGAGTGCCTCAGACCTGGCCAGGGTCACGAGGGAGGCGGTCGGGCACCAAGTGGAGGCGCTCTTCAAAGCATGCTTCCCAGAAGAAGGCAGCAGGCCTGAGGCACCAGGTGGTCAAGAGTTCATCAGCAAGGCAATCAAGGAGATACAAGGCGCAAGGGTTCTGCAAGGCGATCGTCGCCTGCCGCGCGGCGTGGCTCACTGCCCTAGCGAGGGTAAGGAGTTCTGTGTCTGCATCGACATCCCCGGGCTCAACAGGGTCGGGTCTCAGCAGCTCATCTAGCCGTCTTGCATCGGCCGATGCGAGGGACCACCCCACAGCTACGTCTGCATGCCCTTCGGCCTGCCGGGCACGGCTGTGGTGTTCCAGAGCTACATGAGGTATGCCCTGGCAGCTCGCAAGGCCCGGCATCAGGCGGTCCTGGTGGAGATGGAGGCGCATCCTCAAGAGCCTCTCGGGCCCTCTAAGCCTCCCAAGGCTCGGCATCAGAGGGGCTCGTGAGGAACGACTCCAACAGCGCACGTTTTTGGCTACTTCAACACCTCTCCAGCAACGGTACCAGGTGACATCTTTCCAGTTCGTTCAGTCTGGGGGCGCCCCTCGGGCTGCATCATCCCCAAGCCGTGTGGGTCCATCCATACGGCATGTATCGTTTGCATTTACCAGGACTATCTAACCATTTCTGTGACTTTACATATGATTATCACACTATGATCGCCGTCATCACGGCCCCCCGTATGTTTGCTGGCTAGTACCTCTTCTGCACCGCTGCATGACAACTCACGCTGGCACGACGCTTGTGCTTGGGTTCGTCCCTGCAATGCTGTTAAACCTGGAGATTGAGCTCTGGTTCACGACCCGCCTCGTGCTCTCCACCTCACCAGGTCTTCAGTGCCTCTGTCCAACACCGTGGGTTGTGAGCCGGCTCCGCATGGATCCCCCGATCTTTCCTGTCATCTAACCTGCTGGCAATGGACCACGGGTCAGTTAGAACAACCACCATCTGGCCTCGCGAGTGACTTGCGCGTTAAAGGGGGGCCTCCAGCCCTCACCCCCTTGCCTTGACCACGGCATCGTGACCTGGCATACCAGCGGCGGCTGAGTTCGCTCGAGGGCCGGGTCCCGAGGACGTAGAGCACCAAGGCGAGCCGGGCAGGAGGGTGGCCAATGCAGGCTGCACCCGATGGCACCGCAAGCGTAGGAGCAGGCACCCACTCCTTGATGGATCAGAGCACCAAAAAGATAAGTCCTGGTTCACTGCGGCATCAGCTTCGCTCCCCGCACACCCCACCCCGCAATCACATTTCGGCATGTCCACTCCCCTTTTTGATTCTTTGGGCAGCTTCTTGCACGCCAAGGGGGACCTTGTGAGCATCGCGTCTCATGAGCTCTTACCGGACCTCAGGCCACTCACCTCTTAGCCTTGACCACGGCATCGCGACCTGGCATACCAGCGATGGCTGAAGCCTGCCTGGGGACTAGGACCTGATGACGTAGAGCGCCGAGATGCCGAGGGAAGAGAAAAGGGAGGAACCATGCCAAACTGGGATACGCGAGTTCATCACAAAATCAAAAGAGGCCATGATAGTACTAAGTACATTCTAATCCTTACAAACCCCATGGGGGCTGACCTTCATTCCGTGCAGGGAAAGCAACTACTGAAGTCGTAGAACATCACTAGCGACATCAAGCGGCAGCCGCTGCCGCGCTCCGACTCCGGCGAGAGCTGGGAGGCATGTAGCTGTCGTCACTCGACTCCAGAGACTCTCTGGGCTCAGGAGAGTCGCTGGATTCCTAGGAGTCACCACTGCTACTGGATGAGGCGCCAATGGGGACAGCAGCGGGCCCAGCACCCACTGCAGCATCCTGCGAGCTGCCCCCTCCGGGGCAGCAATCCAGTCGTTCGCCCTCCTCGTTGAAGACCTTGAAGAACAAGGTGGACGTGCCATCGTACACGAAGTGTATCGCCAGGGCCCCCTCCGCGCGGCAAGCCCGGGAGACTTCACCCCACCTGCGTGTCATGAAGACATCTCCAGGGGGCACCACCTCAACCTCGGCTCCGGCGGCCAAGCTGCAACACCCAGCATGATGTAGCCACATCTCAACTGGCCCCCTCGGGGGTAGCTCGCTAGCGAAGAACCACGGGAGTCGGATCCAGGTGTCGGGAAGCATCGCCACCCACACCACGAATTCGTGCGAGCTACCCTTGGTGTGGGTCCGTGGTACGGTCGGAAGGGCAATGGCGTCCCTTCCGCCGTTGTCGAGCGCCACTCGACGGTGCACGCCTTCGTCATGAGCACGAGCGTATATGGGGAGAGGGAAGCCAGGCGGAGGCCTCGACTGCCAAGGCCTGGTCACCTCTTGCCCCGCGCTGGCGTCATAAGGGAGGCGGAGCCGCTTCTTCGGCGGGAGAGGGTCGGGCCCCTCCCTAGGGGCCTTCCCCTTTTCATCCGCGGCGTACCTTCTGATTGGCACCATGGGAGCAAGATGGAGAAGAAATAAGCGGGCGAGAGCAAGACGAAGGAGAGACTAGCAAGGGGCTCTGCCCCTCTCTCGCATTTATAGCCAGGGGAGGCCAACCGCCGGCCTCCATGACCTCATGCCATCATGACCATCTGCATGCAACATCGTCCTGTCAAGTCAAACGGTTGCCGATGTAGCCTGGGGAAGCGGAGTCGCCCACGTCCCATCAATCGCCATGCGTCATCAAGGCCGCAAGCGGTTAGGGCCCGCTGCACTCCGCACTTTCCCTTTGGCTTCGCCTGGAAGACAAGTCTAAGTGCACCTTGGGCCCGGGGGTACTGTCAGTGTCCTAGATATGGGGTATCTATCCCTGCCTGCCTGTGGCCCATCACGTGGATCCATCGACAGCCTGGTATGGCCCAGCTTCAGCATCAACAACTCAAGACCCTCGCGAGGGGTCAAGCCTCGCGAGGCGGGCGACGCCAAGACCCCCAAAGGGATCGGCCTCCACAGGCTGGTTCCCAAGGGGTGGAGAGTTCTATGCAAGGTTACCTCACGAGGCTCGGCTGACGTGAGCCATGACGACCAAGGCCTGGCGGGCGCAGAGTGCAGGTTTCCTCTTTGGTGCAAGGGAGGCAAGCCGCAGGTGCGGAGTCCCGAGGGAGCAACTAAAGGTTTCCATTCTAGTGCAACAAGACCAAGACCGCCAGGACGGCAGGACGAAGGTCATCGACGATCCCAGCGCAGCGTCACGACTAGAGGCTTTTCGAAAGCGAAGACTACTTTTGTCAGGATAGGTTGTACTACTTGTCCCCTTTCAAATCCGACCATTGTGGGATCCCTTCCTGCCAACATTTGGGAAGAGGACCAAGGGCACTATAAATAGGACTTAGCCACCACCATAGAGAGAGATCCAAGGACCGAACTAGCTCACACCGCACCAGCTCCACCGAACTCAAGAACACCTCTCCTCCGGAGGCTTTTTCATCAATTGTACTAGTTCTTCGTCAGCCTACAAGGCAATCCACCACACCACACTAGAGTAGGGTATTACAACACAATGGTGGCCTAAACCAGTATAAATTGATGTGTCCCTTTTGTCTCTTCGAGCTCGACACGCCAGGCTTAGGAAGATCCTTGCGAGTAGGCAGGCTTAGTAGGTTGAGATCTCCGCACGCACCCTAGTGTTCGAACCTCTCAAGGGTTTGCGGAACCTGAAATCCGACAACATGACACTTCACCATATTTGGGCCTAAGGGAATGCATTGTGGAGTAGTTATTAGATGATGGGTTGCGAAAGTGACTGAAGCTTAAACCCTAGTTTATGTGTTATTCCGTAAGGGACCGATTGGATCGAAGAGTTTAATGCCATGGTTAGAATTTATTCTTAATACTTTTCTCGTAGTTGTGGATACTTGCGAGGGGGTTAATCATAAGTAGGAGGTTTGTTCAAGTAAGAACAGCACCTAAGCACCGGTCCACCCACATACCAAATTATCAAAGTAGCAAACACGAATTAAGCTAACGTGATGAAAGTGACTAGATGTAATTCTCATGTACCCTCAAGAACACTTTTCTTATCATAAGAGACCGTTTTGGCTTGTCCTTTGCCTCAAAAGGATTGGGATACCTTTCTGCACTTTTTTTACTACTACCTTTACTTGCCTGTTACAAATTATCTTGCTATCAAACTACTCTGCTACTAACAATTTTAGCACTTGCAGACATTACCTTGCTGAAAACCACTTGTCATTTCCTTCTGCTCCTCGTTGGGTTCTACACTCTTACTTATTGAAAAGGCTACAATTGACCCCATATACTTGTGGGTCATCAAGGCTATTTTATGGCGCCGTTGCCGAGGAGTGAAGCGCTTTTGCGAAGTGGAAATTAGTAAGGAAACATTATTACTACGTGCTGAAATTTGTTGTCACTTGTTACTATGAAAAAAATCCTTTGAGGGGTTTGTTCGGGGTATCTTCACCTCGATCGGAACCAAAATTAGTTCCCCTCAACCTATTGCACCTACTGAAAATATTGAATATGAAATTCCTTCGGGTATGGTAGGAAAACTGCTAGCTAATCCTTATGCAGGTGATGGAACCGAACATCCTGATATGCACTTGATATATGTGGATGAAATTTGTGGATTGTTTAAGCTTGCAGGTTTACCCAGAGATGAAGCTAAGAAGAAGGTTTTCCCTTTATCTTTGAACGGAAAGGCATTGACATGGTATAGGCTATGCGATGATATTGGATCTTGGAACTGGAATCAGTTGAAATTGGAATTCCATCAAAAAAATTATCCTATGCATCTAGTTCATCATGATCGGAATTACATATATAATTTTTGGCCTCGTGAAGGAGAAAGTATCTCTCTAGCTTGGGGAGGCTTAAGCCAATGTTATATTCATGCCCCAATCATGAGCTCTCACGAGAAATTATTATCCATAATTTTTATGCTCAGCTTTCACGTAATGATCAATCCATGCTCGATACTTCTTGTACTGGTTCTTTTATGAAGAAGACTATTGAATTCTGGTGGGATCTTTTAGAAAGAATTAAACACAACTCTGAAGATTGGGAACTCGACGAAGGTAAAGAGTTAGGTATTGAACCTAAGTTTGATTGTGTTAAATCCTTTATGAATACCGATGCTTTTCGAAAGTTTAGCACTAAATATAGACTTGACTCTGATATAGTAGCTTCCTTTTTTGAATCTTTTGCTACTCATGTTGATCTCCCTAAGGAGAAGTGGTTCAAATATCACCCACCTATTAAAGAAGAAATTAAAGAACCGGTAAAATTTAAAGAAGAAACTATCATTTACAATGTTGATCCAGTTGTTCCCAATGCTTATATTGAAAAACCACCTTTCCCTGTTAGGATGAATGAACATGCTAAAGTTTCAATTGTGGTCAAGAAAAGTTATATTAGAACACGTAAAAAAGCTGAACAAATCAAACTTGAACCTAGTGTTTCTATGCTTAAATATCTCTTGGTTGATTATATTGATGTGCATGTTATTTACTTCTGTGATGAAGCTGCTAGAATTGCCAAACCCGATGAAAAACACAAACATAGACCAGTTGTTGGCATGCTTGTTGTCTCAATTAAGATAGGAGATCATTGTTATCATGGTTTATGTGGTATAGGTGCTAGCGTGAGTGCTATTCATTTTTCCTTATATGAAGAAATTAAGAATGAAATAGCACCCGCTGCAACAGAAGACATAGATGTTACTATTAAACTTGCTAATAGAGATACTATATCACCAATTGGGATTGTTAGAGATGTTGAAGTCTTGTGTGAGAGAATAAAATACCCTACTGATTTTCTTGTTCTTGGTTCCCCACAAGATGACTTTTATCCCATATCTTTGGTAGACCTTTCTTGAACACCGTCAATGCTAGAATGGATTGTGAGAAACAAACTGTAGGTCTTAGCTTTGGTGATGAATCTCATGAATTTAATTTTTCCAGGTTTAGTAGAAAACCTCATAAGAAAGTTTTTCCTAGTAAAGATGAAATTATTGGTCTTATTTCTATTGATGTACCTCCTGCTGATCCTTTAGAACAATATTTTCTAGACCAATGAAAATGATTTCCATATGCGTGAAAGAAATGAAATAGATAGAATCTTGTTTGAACAACAACCTCTGCTTAAACACAATCTGCCTATTGAAACTCTAGAAGGTCCTCCTCCACCTAAAGGTGATCCTGTGTTTGAATTAAAACAATTTCCAGGCACTTTGAAATATGCTTATCTTGATGGGAAAAATATATATCCTGTTATTATTAGTGCCAACCTTTCAGAACATGAAGAAGAAAGATTATTGAAAGTTCTAAGGAAGCACTGAGCTGCTATTAGAGATATTGTTGATGATCTTAAGGACATTAGTCCCACTCTATGTCAGCATAAGATTAATATGGAACCTGATGCTAAACCCGTTGTTGATGACCAACATCGATTAAATCCGAAAATTAAAGAAGTGGTAAGAACGGAAATATTAAAACTTCTAGAAGCAGGTATAATCTATCCTATAGCTGATAGTAGATGGGTAAGTCTTGTTTATTGTGTCCTTAAGAAGGGAGGTATAACTATTGTTCCTAATGATAAGAATGAACTTATTCCGCAAAGAATTGTCACAGGCTATAGAATGGTAATGGATTATAGAAACTTTTTAAAAAGCAACTAGAAAAGATCATTACCCTCTGCCATTTACTGATGAAATGCTAGAAAGATTATCTAAGCACAAATTTGTTTGCTTCCTTGATGGATATTCTGGTTTTTCACAAATACTTGTTTCATAACCTGATCAAGAAAAGACCACTTTTACTTGCCCCTTTGGAACTTATGCTTATAGACGTATGCCTTTTGTTCTATGTAATGCACGTGCTACCTTTCAAAGATGTATGACTGCTATATTCTTAGATTTTTGTGAAAAGATTGTTGAGGTTTTCATGGATGACTTTTCTGTTTATGGGAAGTCTTTTGATGATTGTTTAAGCAATCTTGATCGAGTTTTGCAGAGATGTGAACAAACAAATCTGGTCTTGAATTGGGAGAAGTGACACTTTATGGTTAAAGATGGTACTGTTTTGGGCCATAAAATTTCTGAAAGAGGTATTGAGGTGGACAAAGCGAAGGTTGATGCAATTAAGAAAATGCCATGTCCTAAGGATATCAAAGGTATTCATAGTTTCCTTGGTCATGCTGGTTTCTATAGGGGATTTATCAAAGAATTTTCTAAAATTTATAGGCCTCTTACGAATCTTTTGCAAAAGGATATTCCTTTTGTTTTTTATGATGATTGCTTGGAAGCTTTCGAAACACTAAAGAAAGCCTTAATTCTGCACCTGTTGTTTAACCACCTTATTGGAACTTGCCTTTTGAGATTATCTGTGATGCTAGTGATTTTGCTGTTGGTGCTGTTCTAGGACAAAGAGTTGATAAAAAATTAAATGTTATCCATTATGCTAGTAGAACTCTAGATAGTGCTCAACAAAATTATGCTAGTACTAAAAAAGAATTCTTAGCAGTGGTGTTCTCTTGTGATAAATTTAGATCCTACATTGTTGATTCCAAAGTGACTGTTCACACTGATCATGCTGCTATAAAATATCTTATGGAAAAGAAAGATGCTAAACGTAGACTCATTAGGTGGGTTCTTCTACTACAAGAATTTGATTTGCACATCACTGATAGGAAAGGAGCAGAGAACCCCGTAGTTGATAACTTGTCTAGGCTTGAATATATTCTGGATGACCCACAACCTATTAATGATAGCTTTCCCGATGAACAGTTAGCTGTAATAAATGTCTCGAATAGCACACCGTGGTATGATGATTATGCTAATTATATTGTTGCTAAATACATACCACCTAGTTTCACATACCAACAAAAGAAAAAAAATTCTTCTATGACTTAAGACATTACTTTTGGGATGACCCACATCTTTATAAAAAGGAGTAGATGGTATTATTAGACGTTGTGTACCTGAGCATGAACATGAACAAATCAAATGGAAATGTCACTCCAAAGCTTACGGAGGACATCATGCGGGAGATAGAACCGCTCATAAGGTATTGCTATGTGGGTTTTATTGGCCTACTCTCTTCAAGGATGCCCGTAAGTTCATCTTATCTTGTTATGAATGTCAAAGAATAGGTAATATTGGTAAGCATAAATAAATGCCTTTGAATTATTCACTTGCTGTTGAACCATTTGATGTTTGGGGATTTGATTTCATGGGACCTTTTCCTTCCTCTAATGGGTATACTCATATTCTGGTTGTTGTTGATTATGTTACTAAGTGGGTAGAAGCCATTCCAACTAGTTGTGTTGATCACAACACCTCTATAAAAATGCTTAAGGAAGTTATTTTCCCTAGGTTTGGAGTCCCTAGATATTTAATGACTGATGGTGGTTCACACTTTATTCATGGTGCTAAAATGCTTGCTAAGTATGATGTTAACCATAGAATTGTGTCACCCTATCATCCTCAGTCTAGTTGTCAAGTCGAACTTAGCAATAGAGAAATAAAACTCATTTTTACAAAAGACTGTCAATAGGTTGTGAAAGAATTGGTCCAAGAAAATGGATGATGCACTTTAGGCTTATAGAACAACATATAAAAATCCTATGGGTATGTCTCCTTATAAAATGGTTTATGGAAAAGCTTGTCATTTGCCTCTTGAGTTAGAACACAGAGCATATTGGGCAATTAAGAAACTCAACTATGATTTCAAACTTGTTGGTGAAAAGAGGCTATTTCATATTAGATCATTAGATGATTGGAGAACCAAGCTTATGAAAATGCGAAGTTCTTCAAAGAAAAAGTTAAAAGATGGCATGATAAAAGAATCCAAAAGCGTGAGATCAAAGTTGGAGAATTTGTTCTTTTGTACAACTCTCGTTTCAGATTCTTTGCAGCAAAACTCCTCTCCAAATGGGAAGGACCCTACATTATGGAGGAGGTTTATCCATCTGGAGCTATCAAGATAAATAATGACGAAGGCACTAACCCGAAGGTTGTTAATGGGCAACGAATAAAACATTATATCTCAGATATGCCCTTAATGTTGAAAGCAATATTATCCAAACTATGACACCGGGAGTACACATAAGAGAAAGCTTCCGGGACACTCCAGAATCATGAAAAAGAGGAGGTACATGATACGGTAAGTAAACAGACTCTGAAAAATCCACATAAATATTTTTTGTCAGTTTGGAATATTAATATTTTTTAGGAAAATAAGAAACTACTAGGAAACTGACCCTGGTGGGCACAAGACACCAGGGCGCGCCTAGCTTGCCAGGCACGCCCAGGTGGGTTGTGCCCACCTCGGGTACCTTCCAGACTCCGTTTTTCTTCTATTTTGCTTTTTTCCAAGATTAAAAATCTTTATATACCCCCCGAACCTGTTGATCTCTATATCACGGAGAAACCTCATGTTCTATTTTCTTGCTACTTTTCGACAGATCTAAAAATATGTCGTCTCAAGATTCCGAGAAGGAGAGCCCAGTTTATTATCAACCTTTAGATAAAAATATCTTCAAGGACACCTATCCCTACATATGGTTTTCTGATGAAGAAGATGAAGATGAACCAGTCCCTCCTCGCTTCCTGAAGGAAAGCAAGGAAGCATTATGCAAGAGGAAACTAAAGCTCACCAAAAGAAAATTGAGTATCGGGTATGGGCACTCCCCTTGGCTTTCGCCAAGCTTGGGGGAGGTGCCCCGGTATCGTATCATCTCCAGTATCTTTTGCCTTTATTTTTCTTAGTTCTTTCCACAGTTATCTTTTTCTTTAGATGAATAAAAGTTTAGTTTGATCCTTTCTTTTCGAGAGTTTGCTTAGTGATCTATCTTTGTAATCATGTGCGAAATATATAATAAAGTTTAGTTTGAGTTTTGCTTTCTTTACTTTCTTGTTTCCATAGGAAATAAATGAAAAATATCATATGCTAATCTTATGGTAAGTGATGACATTGCACAAGGAAAAGTATAAGTAGTAAATTTTATTGTAGATTGACAAACATAGCATTGGTCATTGATGCAACTCACGAAAGAATTAATAAGGGAAGTGAAGATTCACATGCAAAAACACTATCCTGGAAATCTTTTGTGATTGTGAGCACCCATCCAAATATTATATGCCAAAATTGTTGACCTTGGACAAGGAAGACAGCGTAATGATTTATGTTTGTTCATATTCTCATAGAAGTTATACTGATGTGGAGTATGAGGGAGTCCTGGATTTTGGGGTCCTCAGGTGTCCGGCCCAGGAGTATGGGCCGGGTTGGATGGGCCGTACAAGACAAGCTTTTGATTCCATCCTCCGTGTCCGGGTGGGACTTCTCCGTATGTGGACGACAAGATTAGAGTCCGGGTGTATCGTTTCCTTCCCCGATGAACCGACCTTGTACAAACCCTAGGCCCCTCCGGTGTGTATATAAACTTGAGGGATTAGTCTGTAGAGGCTATCCTCATTACCATCATTGGAATATTCATAGGCTAGACGTCTAGGGTTTAGCCATCATGATCTCGAGGTATATCAACTCTTGCAATCTCTATACTCTTTCAATATAATAAAGTAGGAGTAGGGTTTTACCTCCTTTACGAGGGTCCGAACCTGGGTAAACATTGTGTCCCTTGGTCCCCTGTTACCATCAATACTTAGATGAACAGCTTGGCCCCCTTACCCGAGATCTGTCGGTTTTGACATCGACATTGGTGCTTTCATTGAGAGCTCTAACGTTCTATCTACAAAAGCGATCTATGGCACGCCTAGTCATCAATGACAATATCACTTCTGGAAGGAGTCTAACTCCTTGGCAGACCCTCTAGCTCGGCGGTTTCACCGTAGGAGCTTGTACAACCATCAAGACCACAACACCCCCTATGACCGCCGAACACCATCTTCGCATCGGCCTCGAGTACTCCTAAAAGATAGATCCGGCAGACGTTTTGTCCTTGAACGAGCTGCTGGACCACATCGCCGCCCTAGGGGTCTCAACGGACTATGACTGGATCAGGCTCAAACCTGACTAGAGGGAAATTTATCGCCCGCCGATCACCCACCTCGTGGCGGTCGTTGAGGAACAAGCAGAAGACACTTCCCTCCCTAAGTTGAAGACCAAGTATGTTCGGGCCTCCGAATCCCCCGAGTCTAATACCATCCCTTCGGACGGAACTTCACGTGTTCCAGACTCTAGCTCGGATGTAGGATCATGGGAGCCCTTGGATTTCCCCGGACCCGAACCGATCGTCTAGGAAAATCTTCAAGCTCCAAATACAGGTGTGGGACCGGATTCAAATTTTAAACCACCCACCCACCACAATCGGTATTCTCCAAGTAACTCAGGTCCCCCAGATATATACGACCTGATGTATGTGTGGCAGCAACCTCAGGAAATGGTGGTTTCGGCCAGATTCCTGCTTGTTAAAAACAAGATCAAAGACTATCAAGACGATGACGTTGTTTCGGTCTTTCATCATAATTGCACCGACGAGGGAATATTGAATTCCCTCGACCATCGTCGCATATAGAGATTCATGAAACTATCACAGGTAGTGCAAAAGTATTGTGCGATGGAAAGCAAATGGAGGGCCCAGAAAATTCAACTGGAGCCCGCTACCTTTAAGTAGTGTGCGGCCCGGACTGAACGGATACACCCTGGCGGGTCACCCGACCACCAGTTGATGGGAAGGAAAAATAAAACCTTCACGGGACATAGGTAAGTTCTTGACGAACTCCTTGACAAGCCCTGTCTGATACACGCCACTCCGCGCATAGACCCAACCCATAGCCTTCGAGCATGTTGGGTACTCCGACAAGTAGAAAAAAGTGGAGAGGCCATCCTCACCACCATTCCAAAGAAATACTCTCCAAAGAGGGACGGATTTAATGTCCTCACAATCTTTGATACCTTTTCTTCGAATAATCGGCACAAAAGGGCACTCCGCAACCTCGCCGAAGTCCACCAAGTTACCGCACTGAGCCCATGGAATGACACGGAAATTACCTTTACAGCCAAAGACGAACCGAAGGCTCGGTCAGTCCAAGCACCCGCTGCCCTAGTACTAAACCCCATTGTAGATGGTTTTCGGCTTACCAAAGTGCTCATGGACAGCGGCAGTGGGCTTAACCTTATCTATGAAGACATGCTCGACAAAATGCAGTTGGACAGATCATGCATCGAGCAAAGCAATGCCACCTTTCGAGGCATTATCCCGAGTCGAGAAGCACGATGCTCTAGGAGAATTAACTGGATGTGGTATTCGGCACTCCTGAAAACTACAGATCTGAAGAGCTGCTCTTTCATGTGGTCCCCTTCAACAGTGGGTACCACGCCATCCTTGGATGGGATGCCTTCTCACGCTTCCAAACCATACCCCATTATGGGTATATGAAGCTTAAAATGCCTGGTCCCAATGGAATCATCACAATTTTGAACGACCCTGACAAAGCCCTTCATGCCAAAAAGAAAACCGCATCCCTGACCCTCGAGGAATTATCCAAAACCCTAGCGACAGAAGAATTAACAACCCTACGGTCGATGGTGGATAGGGACAATGTGATTCTCGATAAGAGATCTAAATCCACCTCCTTCAAGCCAGCTGAGGAAATAGTTAAATTCCAAGTGCACCCCATGGACCCTAACAAGACATCATCTATCGGATCACAGCTGGATCCGGCAGTGGACGCCGCTCTACGCACATTCTTGTGAGAGAATTGGGATATTTTTGCCTGGCACCCTTCAAACATGCCCGACATCACACGCAGGATGGCGGAACATAGTCTCAATATAATCAAGGGATTCAAACCCGTGAAGCAAACATTGCGGCGATTCTCCAAACCCAAGCGTCAAGCCATGGGAGAAGAGCTAGCCAAGTTGCTAGAGGTTGGGTTTATTAATGAAATCAAACATCTATATTGGTTCGCCAACTTGGTCATGGTACCAAAGAAGGACAAATCTTGGCGCCTATGCGTCAATTTCAAAGACCTCAACAAGGCTTTCCCTAAAGACCCCTTCCCATTGCCTCACATTGACCAAATCATTGACACAACTGCAGGACATGATTCTTTGTGTTTCCTCGATGCCTATTCCGGATGCCATCAAATTAAAATGAAGGAATCGTACCAGACCATAACCGTGTTCATCACCCCTTACGGTCCTTTCTGCTTTAGCACTATGCCCTTCGGGCTCAAAAACGCTACGGCTACCTACCAGTGTATGATTCAAACATGCTTGGAAAACCAAATCGGCAAAACAGTTGAAGCATATGTGGACGACGTGGTCATTAAGACAAAACGCATCAAAACACTGGTGGACGATCTTTGCCTCACCTTCGACAACCTCCAGGCATATGACATACGGCTCAATCCAGAAAAATGTGTCTTCGTGGTCCCAGCCGGAAAGTTGCTAGGGTTCATTGTTTCCCATAGAGGAATTGAAGCAAACGCAGCCAAGATCCGAGCTCTGTCACAATTGGCTATACCAACAAACCTAAAGCAGGTCCAAAAACTAGCAGGGTGTGTCGCGGCCTTAAGCCATTTTATCTCCAAATTTAGATAAAAAGCATTACCACTCTACAAACTACTACGATGCACTGACAACTTTGAATGGACGGACGCTGCCACAACCGGATTGGAAGAAATCAAGGCCTTGCTTGCAAGCAACCCAATCCTAGCTGCCCCAGATGTTGGAGATCCTATGCTATTATACATTTCGGCAACTAACCAAGTAGTTAGTGATGTGCTCGTCATCAAAAAAGGGGAAGAGGGACACAAATTCCCCACCAAAAGCCAGTTTATTATGTATCGGAGGTCCTCACACCTTGCAAATCCCGATTCCCCCACTACCAAAGATAGCCTATATGGTCTTCATGGTGTCCTGAAAACTGCGACACTATTTTCAAGAGTGTTCAATCACAATGGCATCATAAGTACCACTTAACGATATTATCAACAACTGGGATGCCACCGGCCACATAGCTAAATGGGCCATCGAACTCTTACCGTTTGAAATAGCATACAAGCCATGCCGGGCCATTAAATCCCAGGTGTTGGCCGACTTCATCGCTAAATGGACGGAAGCCGAACAACCTAAAGAGTATAGTTCATACTCCATTGGATTATGTACTTCAACGGCTCCAAAATATTGGACTGACTGGGGCTGGCGTCATCCTAACATCTCCTACTAGGGATACAGTCCGCTATGTATTACAAATTATGTATACAGACTCCAATAATGCAGCCGAATATGAGGCGCTTCTACATGGTCTTCGCATGGCTATCTCCATGGGTATACAACACCTGGAGGTGCGCGGTGATTCAAACCTCGCAATATCCCAGGTCAATGGAGAGTTCGACGCAAAGGACCCAAAAATGGCGGCATATCGAAATGCCATATTAAAAATATCAGCTCAGTTCGAGGGACTTGAGTTACACCATGTCGCTCGCATGGGCGCTAAGCGTGACCCCATGCCACCTAAAACTTTTGTGGAAAGGCTCTTCAAGCCATCCGTAGTATGGCAGGGCGAGAGCAGAGAATATAGTATGGACCTCGTCACACCCCCAGCCGCCGAACACAATGCAGATACTGTCGGGGGTCCGGATATCGAGCTAACACCCTCTGCACATGAGATCGTGGTTGTTATTGCTCCCTGGACTGAACCGTTCCCGGCCTAGCTTAATAGGAAGGAACTCCCCGACGATCAAAATGAAGCCTGGTGCATAGTTCGGCACTCTAAAGCCTTCAAAGTGCATGCGGGTGAACTGTACAAAAAGAGCACTACCGGAGTCCTTCAAAGGTGCATCTCCGAAGAGGAGGGAAGGCAACTCTTGGCAGAAATACATGCTGGCCTGGGTGGTCATCACACCGCAGCTCTAGCCCTCATAAGGAAGGCATTCAGGACAGGTTTTTTCTGTCCTACGACTCGAGCAGACGCCCAACCCTTTTCCAACATTGCGTGACCAATTAGCTTTTCACCAATCAAAGTCACATGCCTCCCACTTCATCGAAAACAATCCCCATTACTTGGACCTTCGCGGTCAGGGGGCTTGATATGGTTGGTCCCCTTAAAGGGGGAAGCCACAAAAAGAAATACTTGCTGGTAATGGTAGATAAATTCACTAAATGGATAGAGGCCAAACCAGTAAAAACAGCTGAGGCAGGGCCAGTGATTGACTTTATGTTGGGAAACATACCACACAATTTCAAAAAAAATCCTACGTTCACGCAAGATCTATCTAGGAGATTGATAGTCCCCAAGTGTAGGGAATCATCGTAGCAATTCCCAAAGGTGGAAGTGATAAGTATGGAGTGTCGAACCGCAAGGAGCTAAAGGCAAGATAATTATTTTCTCAAGTTCTATCTTCCACTGATACGACTCTATGTACACCTAACGTTTGCTTCCAACTAGAAATAAGAAATAGAACTATGTTGTGGGTATGAAGAGGATAACTTTGCATGATATCGGAGAGCTAAAATATAAAAGTAGGTGCTATTATCATAAAGTTAGAATATATTACTTAGTATTATAAATAGCGAGTGTGGAATAATGATGGGTCGGCGTGCAGAATTATCCTAGGCAATTGTTATCAAGACCGGTAATCACTATTGCAATTTCATATGAGGGAGAGGCATAAGCTAACATACTTTATCTTCTTCGATCATATGCACTTATGATTGGAACTCTAGCAAGCATACACAACTACTAAAGATCATTAAGGTAAAACCCAACCATAGCATTAAAATATCAAGTACCCTTTATCCCATACGTAACAACCCCCTTACTCGGGTCTATGCTTCTGTCACTCAAGCAACCCACTATAAGCTAATCATGAACATATTGCAACACCCTACATCGGGAATCCCCCACGCTTGCGCGACACGGAGGGCACAATAGGACATCACCAAAATAAAACATACAACTCATACCAATCTAGATCATCAATCTACCCAAAGAAAAAAGATATCTACTCAAAACATCATAGGATGGCAACACATCATTGGATCATAATATGTGGCATAAAGCACCATGTTCAAGTAGGGATTACAGTGATGTGTGGGATAGTGGACCACGTAAAAGAGATGAGGATGGTGATGATGATAGTGATGTTGATGAAGACAATCACCGTAGCGATGATTCCCCTCCCGATGGCACTCCGGCACCACCGAGATAGACGAGGAGAGGTTCTCCCCCTTGTGCTTCCTCCTCCATGGCCTCCCCCCTGGATGAGGAGAGGTTCTCCCTCTGGTCCTTGGCCTCCATAGCAATGATGGCCCCTCCGGGATCCTCCCCCATGGCCTCCGGTGATGATGCCCCCCTCCGGTAGGGTGCCAAAGAGGTCCTAGATTGATTTCTCGTGGCTACAGAGCCTTGTGGCGGTGGAACTTATGATCTAGGTTATGTTCTAGAGCTTTGGGTATTTATAGGAGAGATTGGCGTCAAGAACAAGTCAGGGGGCCCCACGAGTCCGCGAGGCAGGGGGCACACCCTCCACCCTCGTGGGGCCCACGGGACTCCCCTCTAGTAACTCTTTGTTCCAGTATTTTTATATTTTCCAGAAAAAATCATTATTGATTTTCATCGCATTCCGAGAACTTTTATTTCTGCACAAAAACAACACCATGGTAGTTCTGCTGAAAACAGCGTCAGTCTGGGTTAGTTCTAATCAAATCATACCACAATCATATAAAACAATTGTAAACATGGCATGAATACTTCATAAATTGTAGATACGTTGGAGACGTATCGGCATCCCCAAGCTTAATTCCTGCTCGTCCTCGAGTAGGTAAATGATAAAAGGAAAAAATATGAAGTGTGAATGCTAGCAAGTGCTTAAGTTTGATCAATGATAGTTTCAATCACTTTTTGTAGCATCATTATGTATCACAAGAGTAGCTCAACTCATAAAACTTCTCATGATAAAGTAACAAGCTATTCACATGTTAAAGTATAGATCATAAACTTTCTTGAAAACTAACAAACCATGCTCTTAGTCATCAAACTATTGCAATTCATCTTATTTTCAGGAAGGGTCTATGTAAGAGCTTTGATTCAGCAAACTCCACATACTCAACTATCATTTAATATTTCACAATTGCTAACACTTATGTGATATTTATGTGTTCAAAGTTTCAATCGGACATAGAGAAAGATAGGGGCTTATAGTTTCGCCTCCCAACCTTTTACCTCAAGGGTGATGTCAACAATAATAATTTATGAAAACCTACATCCAAGTGGATATATATATCCGGATCGCTCCAACACAAAGTGCTTGCCAAAGGAAAAAGTGTAAAAAGGAAAGGTGATGATCACCATTGTCGGCGTTCTAGGAACGGGGGTCCCCAGACTTGCCTGCCTGCGGCCTGCGGCGTGGCTCAAGGGGCGGCCCGGCACGGCCCATCTTCATCAGCATGAGCTCAAGATCCTCGCAAGGGGCCAAGCCTCGCGGGGTGGACGACAGGGAGCTTCCTCAGGCACGGCCTCGTCAGGCTGGCTCGCGAGAAGGTGGAGAGATCAAGGCGGGGTACCTCACGAGGTGCCCATGACGCAAGCCATGACGACCAAGGGCGCCAGGCGGGCGCCAGCCTGCGCAGTGTCCTTCTTTCCTCTTTGGTGCAAAGGGAGCAAGCGCAGGCGAGAGCATCAAGCAAAGGCATCCGTTTCGGTGCAACAAGACCAAGACCGTCGCAACGGCAGGAAGGAAGTCATTGTGGAGCCCAAGCCGGCGTCACCACCAGAGCCTTTGACAGGCGAGGACCAACTTTAGTCAGGATAAGTGTACTAGATGTTCCCCTTCAAAATGGCCAATTCTTGGCGCCCTTCCTGCTCAATATTTGGGAAGAGGCCCAGGGCCTTTGCCTATAAATAGGACTAGCCACCCATAAGATAGGGGAGAGGATCTTGGAACCAGCAGAGAGAGCGACTGAACTCCCCTAGCATTTCATCCCACCAGCCAAGAACAGACCCTCGCGAGGCTGTTCTTCCTTGTATTGTTCATCATCAGCCCAGGAGGCAATCCACCACACCACAAACTAGAGTAGGGTATTACACCACAATGATGGTGTCGGGGGTTGGATACGACATATGCCAAAGGATGGCTTATCATGGTGGGAGCGAGTACAACGTCGCCGGTGCCTGGAAGCGGGATGAGGTGAAGACATCCACGCCGGCAGAACATACCCAGCTTCAGGGCTCTCCTAGGAGATAACACCCCTACTGCTGCTCTGTGGGGTCTCCGCATGATCACTAAAGCAAAGTGACTACAATGGTGCTCATGGAGCTATTTCGGGAGGTAGGAGAGGGCAAGGCTAGCTCTCTCTTCCCTGGGCTATCTGGTCTATCTCTCTCTCTAGGTCCGAACCCTTTGTATGGGTGCCCCGGGGGGTTTATATAGGCCTACCCCCCGAGGGTACAATAGTAATCCGGCTGGGCGCGGGTCCCAGCCGTCTGTCTCTCAGGCCGCCGTCCTTCCCGCCGGCTTCTGGGGCCCGCCGACTGGCGGGTCCCGCGGACAGGCTTGACACTGTAGCGGCGCTCCTGATGATGCAGGCTCGGTCATCGGGTCGTGGCAACAGTGCCGCCGTCTATCGGGCGATCACTGTCGCCATTCCCCATCTTATCTGATTAATGGCTCGTGGGACCCGGGAGGAGTCGGCCGACTCCAGGGAGGCCGACTCCCACAGGTCCGTCTTCGGGTTGCCCAGGCCGCCTTCAGCCCACCCACTGACAGGCGGCCCTGCCGCCTTCGGGTCGTACAGGCTGGCGTCGTGGGCACAGTGTACTGCGTACTGTGGCTGAGGTCAGGGCAGGCATGGCAACAGTGCCGCATCTCGCCGGCGATCTTCCAGCGATACGGCTCACTGTAGCCATGCCGGCCCTTCGTAAGCAGGGGGAAACGGCCATGCCGTGACCGTACCCCGCGTCGTACTTCGGGATAAGGGAGGAGTTTGTGCCGACTCTCCATAGTCGGCCTCTCTGGAAGTCGCCAGCTTGGAGTCGGCTTATCCGGGAGTCGCCGTCTGGGACTCGGCATATTTTGGAGTCGCTCCTGGGACTCGGCCTGAGGGGCGCGGCCTGCCCCGATGTCTTGAAATGTCCTGGGCCTCGGGTTAGCCTACCCGTGGCCCATTACTCCGACAGTAGTCCCCGAAGCTGGCGAAGCCCTGCGGTCGCTGCATTGTGCGGCTTCAACAGCTTCAATCTTTAAAAGTGCAGACTCTGGGACTCGGCTGCCGTCTTCCCTTGGGCCAACTGTTGAAAGTCGAAGCTTCAGTGAAGAGCCTCAGTTTGGAAGTCACGGCCAGAAGCCAGGCAGCGTGCCTGATACGCTTCCCCACAGCCATCAGGGCGGTCCTATCGCGTGGCGCCACGTGGGGAGAACAGTCTGCCTGCCCACGCGCGTGACGGGAAGGGCCGTCAGGCAGGGCCCGCCACTACCGCGCCTCGGCATACGAACGGATCCGTTGCGGCCGAGGACGGTTGGTTTTCCCATGTCTTTACTGCGCGCAGTAACTTCGTGGGTGAATCGTGGGGCGGCGTGGGGCTTCGTGCGTAGTTAATCCCACGCCTGCCCCCTCAGCTTCTCAGCCCGCAAGGCTATAAGTAGGTGGGAGGAAGCGGAGCGGCACAGCTCGCACGCCCTTCTTCCCCGCTCCCCCGCCTCATCTTGCTTTCTCTCCCTCCTTCCTCCACCGTTGAGCAAGAGCACGCCATACCGCGCGATGAGCTCTTCCTCCGCCACGGCCCCTGCCGTGCGCTCCGGCGTATGGGACGGCTCGGAGGTAGAGGAAGAACACATCGAGTTCCTCCGCCGGACCCGCCGTCTCCCCAGCGCAGACCTCGTGCATGCCCGCGCTGCGCTGGAGGGGGAAATCCGGCCGGCGCCGGAAGAGGGCGAGCGGGTCATCTTTCGCTCGCACCTTATGCGCGGCCTGGGGCTGCCGGCAAGCGGCTTCTTCCGCTCGTTCCTGGAGTTCCACAGTCTTCAGCCGCACCACCTCACTCCGAATACGGTGGTGTTGCTCTCCGCCTTCGCCACTCTGTGCGAAGGTTTCCTCGGCGTTCTCCCCACCATCAAGCTGTGGGCAGAATTCTTCTCTTCTAAGCTCGGCACGCACATCGCTGGCGTGCCGGCTCAGTGCGGCGCCTTCATCGCGATGCAGCGCTCGACGGCCGACAACCCCTTGCCTCCCATCACGCTGATCAAGTCGGTGAAGATGTGGCAGCGCTCGTACTTCTACGTGAAGAACCTTGCCTCCGACGGCGACTGGGTCAACTTGCCGCCTTACAACGCTGCTCCCCTGACTGGGCGGCTCCCCAGCTGGTCCCACCGAGTCAAGACGCTGACTCCTGCCGGAGCCGCCGCCGAAGCGCGACTCCGAGTCTTGACGCAGTCGGAGGGACTCGTCGGGGCCGACTTGTTGGCCGCCTTCGTGGCACACCGAGTTCTTCCGCTCCAAGGCCGGCCTCACCTGATCTGTCAGATGAGCGGCCTCCGAGACCCAAGTCGGATGAGCACCAAGGAGATGCCCCGCAAGGAGGTGGGGAACATGGTGAATTACATCGCGCATTGCGAGTACGAGGAGGACTGGCAGTTTGGCAAGGAGCCGTACTCGCGCGACAACCCTCCACCAGTGGTAAGTCGCGTCTCCCTGCTGTTTTGTCTTTTTTTTGCAGCCAACTCCGGCTTCTGACTCTTGCTGGCTTCTTCTGAACTAGAATCCTCTTATGCAGCCTGCCTCCGGCGCCACGAGGCAGCCCCGCGAGTATGTTCCTGACCACGCGGAGAGCGACGTCGACGACCCCGACTTGGGGGCAGCGGCGATGGAAGCCGATGCCGAAGGCGGGGGAGGAGGGGCAGAAGGCGACTTCAGGCCCTCGGCCACCTTTGCCGACTGGCCTGATGACGACGCCGAAGGTGAAGTCGCTCCGCGCCACTAGCTGAGGATCGGCCCGTCGGGTGCCGGCTCCTCCGCCGGCCAAGGCGGCGTGAAGAGGCGTCACGCCGGGCCGAGTGCGCCCGGTGGCAAATTGAAGAAGTTCAAGGGGCAGCCGCTGCGACCAGACGAGACGAGGCGGCCGCGAAGGCCAACCTCTTCCTAAGGGAAGTGAGAAGGCCGCCGCTAGTATCCGCATAAGTCTTCACGCTCTTTTATTTTCTTCGTTGAATCTTGTCCGAGTCTTCGTTTATATACTCCCTCCATTCTTCTTCAGGGCCCCTCTTTCCCTTGAGAGAGTCGTCGTCCCCTCCGTCATGGGGTCGGCAAAGACGTTCGCCAATACCCGGTGGCCCGACCCTGCCGCCGACCTCCGGGAGGCGACGAAGCGGAATGCGCGGGAGAAGCGCGAGGAGGAGGAGGACGAACGTCTGGAGAAGGCGGAGGCCGACAGGGCGGCCGCCTCCGCCCAGAAGAAGCTGGAGGATGCCGAAGCCACCCTTGCGGCAAGACAGCGTGCCGAGGAGGCCGCCAGACGCCGATCGGCGATGCTCGTCCCCCCACTATCGTCTACACCGCCGCCTCCGGAGTTCACGGGGCAGACCAGGGGAGCCGGCACCGAGAACCCCGTCGCGGAGAAGGAGAGCGGCAAGGCCTCCATGTCGGACGCTCTCGTGCCGCCGCCGCCTCCACCGCCGTCTGGGAGACCGCACGGCAAACAGCCGGTGGATCCGTCGGAGCCGCCGGCCATGGACGAGGCTGAAGCGCGGCTGCATCTCCAAGTCGCCTCGCCGGTGCGTCGCCGTCTTGAGAGGGCGACTTCGGCGCCGCGACCTCGGGAGATCGGTGCTGCCAGCTCGGCAACTCTAGACGCTGAGGCCACAAGCACCGCGCCCACCGGGTGGGTGCGCGGAGGCGGCACTGGGCCGCTAAATCAATTGCTCCTGGAAGTCCAGGCGAAGTTGTGGGCCGAAGGAGACGCCCTTCAAGCCTGCACCAGAGCGCACCTAGCCGCACGAACGGCCGTCCGAGTAAGTTTCTTCTCCTTCTTGATTCTTGTTTTTCTCTGTGGGGGCGCTCCAGCGCACCCACTGGGTCTAGTCCCCGAGTTCCGGGCCGGCTGCTGAGCAGGCGGTTCGGAACTCCCTCTGGCGAGTTCCATACACTAACTTTGTCTTCAATGACTAATCTGCAGGAGTATCACAACCTCCGTGCCACTGCCTTCAACCGCAATGTTAAGGAGTTGAGCAAGCGGGCTGCCGACTTGTCGGAAAGCCGGAGTGAGTTCTTCTTCTTCGCGGGGGCGCGCTGGTGCACCCGCGGGCTGTAGTCCCCGAGATTCGGGTCGACTACTGAGCAGTCGGGCCAGATCTTCCCGGCGATCTTCTTTGCTGACGACTGATTTGTTTCCTCTTTCGTTTTTTAGGAGCCAACGCCGCTCTTCAGGAGCAGCTGGGCGAGGCCAATACCGCCCGTCGCGCCAAGGAGGAGGAGTGTGGCAGGCTCGCCACGGAGCGCGACCTGCTGGCGGCGCAGCTGGCCGAGCAGAAGGAGATGCTCAAGAAGGCGCAGGACGAAGCCGAGAAGAAGGAAGCCGCTCTCCCGGCCGAGTTTGAGAGCGAGCGCTCCTCCTGGACTGACAGGGAGGCGATGCTGACCTCCGGCTTCCACGAGATCGAGGATATTGTGGATGGTACATTTCTTTCGCTTCTTCGCGATTCCGACTATGTGTCAGGCCGACTTCTAATTTTTCGACTTTCTTCTTTTTTTTTGTCTTGGCAGACTTCTTCCCTGGTCACTCCTAGGCAGTCCCTCTGGCCATCGAGGCTGCTCGTGAGGCGCGAAGGGCGAATGGTGAGGAGATCGCCGCCAATGCCCCCCGAACCGTTGATAAACAGCTCCTGAGCATTGAAGCCCGTCTTCGTCCGGCCCACCAGCAGATGCGCCGGCTTCAGCGTGCCGGCGCCCAAGCGGTTGCCGCTTTGTGGCCGGATGTGCCGGCTCTGCGCACCGCCAGTCGGACCGCCGACTGGCTGGAAGTCGCTGCCGGCCGTCTTGAGGCCTGGAAGGGCTCCTCGGCCTGGGCCGGAGCGCGCCGGGCCTTGGAGTTCGTCAGGGCATGGTATCCAGGGCTGGACCTGGACCGTCTGGCCGCATTCCCGTCAGAAGCCCAGGCCGAGCTGGAGGCCGTGGAGGGCGCCCTTATCGAGCGTGCGGCGGCCATCGCCGAGTACACGGACACCAGCGTCTTCGTGCCCGAGCAGGCTGAAGGCGGCGAGGAAGTGCCGGCAGAGTGGTTCGGGATGAACCCGGAGTATGGCGAGGACTCGGCGGAGGTGATCGACTCCAGCACTGAGGTGGAGGATGAGGCGGAGGCTGAAGGCGAGGCGGAGGCCGAAGGCGAGGCGGAGGTGCCAGAAGACGGAGCAGGCGGACAGCCTCAGCTCGACCGCGCCTCCAGCAACGAGCTGCGTCAAGAGAAAACGACTGCCGCCGGAGGTGATCAAACCGAGACCGCCCAGCCGACTGCCCCGGCGCCTGACACCGCCGTCTCCTCCGATCCTCCAATCCCAGATGTCGTCTCCTAGGCTGCCTTTTCCACCTCTGCTTGTCTGTCTTAAGTAATCTTTTGAGAACTTTGTTAGATTCGAACAATTCCACCCGTGGGGTGTATCTTGAACTTCTATTCGAAGATTCGGCCAAGGGCCTATGTAAATATCAATATGCTTTCCGTCTTTCCTTGCTTATTGCTCTTCAGGCTTTTTCCCTTTGCGGCCTTCCTTTAGTTGCTGCCTTGTCAGTCGAGCAGCCGCTCTGCGGACTGTCGCTGGGTCAAGTGCTTGGCTACTTCGGGAAGGCAAGGACTTGGTCGTTTAGAGTTTCTTTAGAAAAGTCGGATAGAAAGCGACATGCCGACTACCCAAGAGTCGGTTGTCCTTAATAGAGGCTAATAAAGGCGGCGAGCCGGCTACTCATGAGTCGTCCTTTCGCTTCAGAAATGCTGGAGGCCGTCTTATGCTATGTTCGTGCTTTAGGTCCTTAGCCATTTTTCGTGTGGGTGCCCGTTCTTCCTCACTCCTTCCTGCCTCACCGTCGCTCTGCGAGCTGTGGCTTTGCCAAGAGGCGGATTGGGAACCGCACACTACTTGTCTGACTGCGGGAAGCTTCTCATAGCGCAAGGCGGCAAGTCCCCGGGCCAACTAGTCAGGCCCGGTGCCAAGCGGCTTGTAATGAAAGTAATGTATTTGGAGGCATAATTCTTATCGTACAGATAACAAAAAAGGGCAGTCCCCGAGCTTGTCTCGGGGGGCGCAAAGTCTTAGTACTTTAATACAAAGGGGTAGTGTGATACATACTGCATCAACTGTAAAATCTTCGAAGAAGATTTGCATTCCACGGGCGCTCTTTCCCTTTGCCGGAATCGTCCCTCTTATGTGCTCGGGGCTTCTGGGCATCGATCAAATAGTAGGCGTTGTTCCCTAGACCCTTGCTGATGATGAAGGGGCCTTCCCAAGGTGCCGACAGCTTGTGCTGGCCGGCTGTTCGCTGGATCAGCCGGAGCACAAGGTCGCCTTCTTGAAAAGATCTTGGCCTGACCTTCCTGTTGTAGTATCGATGCAGACTCTGCTGGTAGATGCTGGACCGGCTGAGTGCCAACAGCCGGCCCTCTTCCAGCAGATCGATGCCGTCTTGACGTGCTTCTTCTGCTTCTTCCTCGGTGTACATGGTGACTCGCGGGGAGTCGAACTCTATGTCCGTTGGGATGACGGCTTCGGCGCCATAGACGAGGAAGAATGGTGTGAAGCCGGTTGACTTGTTTGGAGTCGTGCGCAGACTCCAGAGGACGGCTGGCAGCTCCTCAAGCCAACGGCAGGCAGATCGCTCCAGCGGTATGACGAGTTGAGGCTTGATGCCGGATAAGATGAGGCCGTTTTCTCGCTCCACCTGGCCATTTGACTGCGGATGGGCAACGGACGCTAAGTCCAGTCGGATGCCCTGTGTCGCGCAGAAATGGGCCAAGGCGCCTTTGGCAAAATTCGTGCCATTGTCGGTGATGATGCTGCGTGGAATGCCGTACCGAGTTGTGATGTCAGCGGTGAAGGTCACTGCAGTCGGACCATTCAATTTCTTGATGGGTTTCACCTCCACCCACTTGGTGAATTTGTCCACTGCGACAAGTAGGTGAGTCAAGCCACCTCGTGCCGTCTTGAATGGTCCCACCATGTCCAGGCCCCAGACTGCAAAGGGCCAGGCGATGGGGATAGTCTTGAGTGCGGAAGCCGGCTGGAGTGGCTTGGAACAAAAAATCTGGCACCCCTTGCACTTTTGGACTAACTCTTTGGCCTCTTCCAGAGCGGTTGGCCAGAAAAAACTGTGCCGGAAGGCTTTGGCGACGAGTGCCTTGAGGCCGCGTGGTGACCGCACTCGGCTTTGTGGATGTCTCTGAGGATTGCCTGACCTTGTTCTGCTTCGACGCAGCGTTGGAAGACGCCGGTGCTGCGCCTGACCAGCTCTCTGTTGACTATGGTGTAGGCTACTGCTCGGCGTTGCACTTGCCGAGCCAAGATTTCGTCAGTTGGCAGCTCTCTGTTTACTAAGAATCTGAGGATGGGCCGGGCCCGTGAAGGTGCTGCTATTTCTTCAACTGCAACTAGTGCGACTTGGATAAGGGCGGCCGGGCTGGGAGGCGGCGGGTTGGAGTCCGCAGCCGCTTGCTGATTTGACAAAGTCCCGGGGCCGACTGGAGCAGTCCCCGGGCCGAGCTCTGGAGTCTTCGATCTTGCTGCCGCAGTCCCCGGGCCGGGTTCTGAAGTCCCTGGGTCGGTTTTGACTGTATGTTTCTTGGAGTCGGATCCATCCTCCTCAGGCGGAGCCGGCACATAGATTGAATCTGATTCTGGTGACGGCTTGATAGAAGGCTTGAGGAGGCGTCGGAGGGCGACACCAGATGGTATTGCCTGGCGGGTGGAGCCGATTCGTGCCAAGGCATCTGCTTGGTCGTTGTCGTTCCTTGGCACGTGGAGGACCTCGCACCCCTCGAAGTATCCGCTGAGTTGTTGGACGAGGAAAAGGTAGCTCGCCATATTTGCGTCCTTGGCGTCCCAATCGCCAGATGATTGCTGGACCACCAAGTTAGAGTCGCCATAACATAGGATCCGGCGAATGCCGAGCCCTTTGGCAAGCCGGAGCCCGTGGATGAGCGCCTCATGCTCGGCCACGTTGTTGGAGGCGGCGAAGTGGATCTGTAGTGCATATCTGAGCTTGTCGCCCTTGGGGGAAGTGAGGTCGACGCCGGCTCCCAGGCCGGTGCGCATCTTGGAGCCGTCGAAGTGCATCCGCCAATGGGTGGAGTCGGGCGCTGGCGGCAGATACTGGGTCTCAGCCCAGTCGACGAGGAAGTCGGCCAGTGCTTGTGACTTGATGGCGGTGCGGGGCTCGTAGTAGATGGTGTAGGGAGCCAGGTCGATGGCCCATTTGGCCACCCGGCAAGAAGCATCTTGGCTTCCAATGATCTCGGCCAGTAGAGCTGTGCAGACCATGGTGATTGGATGCTCCTGGAAGTAAGGCTTCAATTTCTTGGCGGCAAAATGCACGCCGTAGCACATCTTCTGGTAATGGGGGTAGTTCTGCTTGGAGGTCGACAGCACCTCGCTCAAGTAATATACCGGTCTCTGGACGGGTAGCGCCTTGCCTTCTCCTTGCGCTCGACTACAATGACCGTGCTGACTACTCGGCTGGTGGCGGCAATGTATAGGAGCATGGGCTCTTTGGGAGTCGGAGCCACCAGCACAAGGGGAGTAGTCAACATCTTCTTTAGTTGGAGAAAAGCCTCATCCGCCTTGGGAGTCCACTCAAAGAAGGTCGTCTTCTTCATGAGCTGATACAAGGGGAGAGCCTTCTCGCCCAGTCGACTTATGAATTGGCTGATGGATGCCAAACAGCCGGTGAACTTCTGCACATCTAAGAGTCGTCTGGGTGCCTCCATCCTTTAGATGGCCTTGATCTTTACAGGATTGCACTCTATGCCGCGTTCGGAGACCAGGAAACCGAGGAGCTGGCCGGCTGGTACTCCGAAAACGCACTTCTCCGGGTTGAGCTTGATCTGGAATCGGCGCAGATTCTCAAATGTCTCCTTGAGGTCCTCCAGCAAGGTTCCATGCTTCTCTGTCTTCACCATCACATCATCCACATAGATGTGGGCATTTCTACCGAGTTGCTTCAGGAGGCACTTATGCATGCAACGCTGAAAGGTGGCGCCGGCGTTTCTCAAGCCGAACATCATGGTCAGGTAGCAGAAGGCTCCAAACGGCGTGATGAAGGCGGTCTTCAGTCTGTTAGCCGGGTTCAGCTTGATCTGATGATATCCTAAATATGCCTCTAGGAAACTCAACAGCTCGCATCCGGCTATGGAGTCTATCACCTGATCAATTCTTGGTAGAGCAAATGGGTCCTTGGGGCAGGCTTTGTTGAGGCTCGTGTAATCAATGCACATCCGCCACTGCTTGTTCTTCTTCAGCACCAGTACTGGGTTTGCCAGCCACTCTGGAAAAAATACTTCCATGATGAAGTCGGCTGCAAGGAGCCGGGCTATTTCTTCTCCAACAACTCTTCTTTTTTCTTCTGACAGGCGGCGCAAGGGCTGCCTGACGGGCTTCATATCAGATCGGACGTGTAATTTGTGCTCGGCGAATTCCGTCGGGACACCAAGCATGTCCTTGGGGGACCATGCGAAGATGTCGCGATTCTCACGGAGGAAATCGACGAGCTCGCCTTCCTATTTGCTGTCAAGGCATGTGCCCATGACAGCGTACCTCTCTGGGTGCTCCGAGTCCAACGGTATCTTCTTTGTTTCTCTGGCCGGCTTGAATGATCCTTCTGCTTCCGACTCCTTGGGGTCGGGTGATAACTCGGGCTGCTTGCCGGCCATCGCCACGACCCGATCAAGGAGCCGTTTCTCAGCTTGATCACCAAGGACTCGGCCAGCCGACTGCTTTCGGCCGCGCAAGCGGATGACTTCCTGTAGTCGCCAGACACGGTTAGAATTCCCTTGCAACTCGGCATCTTCATCTTGAGGTAGGCGTAGTGGGGGACCGCCATGAACTTGGCCAAGGCGGGTCGGCCAAGCAGTGCATGATATGGGCTCTCAAGGTCCACCACCTCAAACCAAATTGGCTCTCGGCGGAAATGATCTTTGTCTCTGAGGAGGATATCTATCAGGATCTTGCCGATTGGTGAGCAGGAAAGGCCAGGGACGATTCCGTGGAACACAGTCCGGCTGCTCTGAAGCAGTCTTCGCTTGATTCCTAATTTCTCCATTGTATCCTTGTACAGGATGTTGATACTGCTGCCTCCATCTATCAATACTCGCGAGAAGCGAGTGGCCCGCCTATCCGTGGTGAGTGTGGCGCCTAAGACCAAGGCGTAGGAGCCTGGACTCGGCATCACTTCTGGGTGATCAGCTCTGCTCCAACTGATAGGCTTCTCGGACCAATGCATGAACTCTGGAGTGCTTGATGCAACCGCATGCACTTCTTGCCGCTGTTGGCGCCTGCTGCGCCGGTTATCCTCTACACTTGTGAACACCACATAGGCTCCGTGCTCATCTGGGAACTCGTCTTGTATCGCGCCGACTGGCCTGACGGCCGGCTGCTGGGGCAGTGGTGGAGGAGGCGGCCCAGCAGGAGCGGGAGGGAGCAGGCCGTCCCCCTTGGCGATTCTGGTCAGCCAGTGGCATTTCCTGGTGCTGTGGTTTGACGGCTTCGCGCCGCTGTGGAACTTGCAGGGACCATCTAGAGTCTGCTCGTAGGAGAAAGCCGGCAGCCAGTTGGACTTGCCTCCCTTCTGCCGCTTTGCCGGAGGCGGTCCCTCCAGCTGCTGGTCCTCTGCCGTTGCCACTTGCCGACTGCTGGAAGTCGGCTGCGGGGCTTTGCGCTTCTGGTCATTCTGCTGCTGCCGCCGACTGGTGTCTCCAGCAGCAGTTCTTGGAGCCTGAGGGGCGACTTTGCCAGTTGTGCTGACCCGAATCTCCGCCTTCATGGAGGAGTCGGCCGTGGCGTACTTGCCCGCTGTGATCAGCAGCTCATCGAGGGTCTCCGGCTCGTCGCAGAGGAGCTTGTGCTTGAGGAGGGTGCTTTCTCTGCACCCGGCAGTAAAGTACTCGATGGCCTGCACCTCGTGCATGCCCTCGCAGGAGTTCCGGAGTTCGCCCCATCGCGTGAGGTAGTCGTGAGTAGACTCGTCAGGGCCTTGCACGCACAAGGAGAGCTGGTGTGGCTTGGGAGGTCGCTTGTACGTGCTCGTGAAGTTGTGGACGAAAGCCTCAGTGAAGTCGACCCAGCTGTTGATGCTGCGAGGCTTCAGACTGTTTAACCACATCCGGGCCGAGCCCTGGAGCATGAGCGGGACGTATCTTATGGCAACACGCTTGTTGCCGTTCGCTATGTTGACGGCTGTGGAGTAGTCGATCAGCCAATCTTCTGGCTTCACGGTGCCGGTATATTTGGGAGTGTCTCGGGGGAGCGTGAACCCTTTGGGAAAGGGCTCGTCCCGGATGCGGGGTCCAAAGCAGGGGGGACCCAACTCGTCTTCTTCTTCTAGCGCCAGGGATCGGTGGAGTCGGTCGATCCGGTGGCGGGCATCGTTCTCTCCGACTCCCTCTCGGCGGCCAAGGCGGTCGCCGAGAGTCGGATGTTCTACGGGCGGTGGGGAGACTTGTCTTTCTCTGCGAGGAGGGGGAGGTAAGTAGTCGTCCCGCCGTTCCACCGCTCTAGGGCGGCCGTCTTGGTTGCGCTCGATGGTGATGTGAGTCCGACTGCGGCTGGCAGCCGGCTCCTTGTCCTTCTTCCCACGGGCCCCGCCAGTCGGTGTTCGAGACGTCGCACCTTGGTCTCGGCGAGGCGGCGGGTCGTCGTTTTGGCGCTGCGGCGCCTCGGTGCGGCAGCCGGCATCATTCTGCGCGGCAGCCGCGTCAAGGAGCTGCTGAACTCGCTCCGTCATTATGCGGCGCTCTTCGCCTTCGAAGTTGTCGAGCTCGTCTGCTGCCGCCTGGGCAGCACGGATATTCTCTGCGGGCGTGGCATACACAGGGCGATCAGCCCCGAAGAGGTTGGCGATTGCCGCGCCGCGCTGTCGGACCGTGCCTAGGCGGCTAGGCCCGGTTGGAGCCGTGAGCCGCCTACGGCGCGATCCATCTCTCGTTGGTAAGCTTCTGACAAGCGCCTCATGCTTGCCAGCTTCTTCGCGCCCTCGATGAGCTAAAGGCGGAGCGCCTCCAGCGTCCCGGCGTCGGCGTCTTCCCGTGCTGCAAGGTCTCGCAGGGCCGCGTCAAACGGGTCATGCGCTCCTTCGCCGGAGCGCTCGCCGTGCTCGAGGACGAGGACCTCAATGACGGTGCTTCCGCCACTCCCCGCGTAGGAGAGCGGCTCTTCATAGACCACCACATTGGTGGGGAATGCGTCGAGCGACGCGGTGTCGGAGTCGACCAGCATCGGGTCGGTGGATCCTATGCACTCCAGGTCCGTGGCAGGCTCGCCGGCGACGTGGAGTTGGTCGAGGAGGCCCACGAGGAGGCTCTCGGGGCCACTCGTGCCTGCGTCGGGCGCAGGCTCGTCGGAGAGGCAAACCTCGCCGACAAGATCGGCGAGGCAGCTGGCTGCACAGGCGATCTCAGCGCCGCGTAGCGCGTTGGCACAGACGCCGTCCGGCGTGCCGGGCTGGCTGTGTTCGTCGGGGAGGAACAGGGTTCCCGTCCAGAGCAGATCTCCGGACAACGGTGCACCTCGCCCCACGGTGGGCGCCAAATGTTGGGGGTTGGATACGACATATGCCAAAGGATGGCTTATCATGGTGGGAGCGAGTAGAACGTCGCCGGTGCCTGAAAGCGGGATGAGGCGAAGACATGCACGCCGGCGGAACTTACCCAGCTTCAGGGCTCTCCTAGGAGATAACACCCCTACTGCTGCTCTGCGGGGTCTCCGCATGATCACTAAAGCAAAGTGACTACAATGGTGCTCCTGGAGCTGTTTCGGGAGGTAGGAGAGGGCAAGGCTAGCTCTCTCTTCCCTGGGCTATCTGGTCTATCTCTCTCTCTAGGTCCAAACCCTTTGTATGGGTGCCCCGGGGGGTTTATATAGGCCTACCCCCCGGGGGTACAATAGTAATCCGGCTGGGCGCGGGTCCCAGCCGTCTGTCTCTCAGGCCGCCGTCCTTCCCGCCGGCTTCTGGGGCCCGCCGACTGGCGGGTCCCGCGGACAGGCTTGACACTCTAGCGGCGCTCCTGATGACGCGGGCTCGATCATCGGGTCGTGGCAATAGTGCCGCCGTCTATCGGGCGATCACTGTCGCCATTCCCCATCTTATCTGATTGATGGCTCATGGGACCCGGGAGGAGTCGGCCGAGTCCAGGGAGGCCGACTCCCATAGGTCCGTCTTCGGGTTGCCCAGGCCGCCTTCAGCCCAGCCACTGACAGGCGGCCCTGCCGCCTTCGGGTCATACAGGCCGGCGTCGTGGGCACAGTGTACTGCGTACTGTGGCTGAGGTCAGGACAGGCATGGCAACAGTGCCGCATCTCGCCGGAGATCTTCCAGCGATACGGCTCACTGTAGCCATGCCGGCCCTTCGTAAGCAGGAGGGAAACGGCCATGCCGTGACCGTACCCCGCATCGTACTTTGGGATAAGGGAGGAGTCTTGGGCCGACTCTCCATAGTCGGCCTCTCTGGAAGTCGCCAGCTTGGAGTCGGCTTATTTGGGAGTCGCCGTCTGGGACTCGGCATATTTTGTTGTCGCTCCTGGGACTCGGCCTAAGGGGCGCGGCCTGCCCCGATGTCTTGAAATGTCCTAGGCCTCGGGTTAGCCTACCCGTGGCCCATTACTCCGACAGGTGGCCCGAACTAGTATAAACCCTGTGTCTCTTATGTTGTTCCTTTCATAGCTTAGATCCTAGCGAGGCGGTGAGGCGCAGGTAGGTAGAGGGCGAGATCTCCACACGCACCCCAGTGTTCGAACCTAGAGGGTCTACCGGAACCCAAAATCCGACATTTGGCGCGCCAGGTAGGGGTGCGCCGGAATCCACCTTCTGCCGCTTTGCGTCCCGTCGCATCGTCATCGTCATGTCCGGCGATCAGGCGGGCATCCCTGATCCTTGGGCGTCCTGGCCCGCCCATGCAGAGCCGCTCGCCCCGGGCAACCCCATGCCCCAGGCAGCTCGCGGTCCGCAGGGCGCTGTGGGCCGCGGGCGGCGCGGACAGGCATCAACAGCTCTCACGCCACGGTAGGCGCGGTCGGCGGCGAGGGCCTCCAACCACGCTGCGGCCACGACATCGTACACCCGACGAGAGCAGGCGAACTCGAGGGCCGCACTCATGGTGGCCCGAGAGCTACTGCAGCGCAGGCTGCTGGAAGGCGGTCGCGACGTGCTGCTAGAGCGGGTGGCAGAGCTCCTAGGCTTCGCCGCCTCGGGGGCTCACCCCTTCTGTACCCAACTCCCACCTCAGGTCCAGGATGGCCCACGCGGAGGCGCCACGCACGCCCGTGCAGCCCCAAGCGGACTCCAAGGCCAACCCAACGCCGGCCAGGCCGTCAGCACCAGGCCAGCAGCGGCGCTGCCTCTGCCCATGGCCAGCAAAGAAGGACTCACCACAACCCACGGCCCCGGTGAGCCGCCGCGCTACCACCCCCAGGCGGGCGCCTGAAGCAAAACTGCATGGCACGCGGAGCGCTACGGCGCGGTCTTCGGGATGGCGGCCCCGGAAGAGTACGTGCCCCACATGATGGACCAAGGGTGCGCGCATGAGGACGAACAAGGCTCGCTTCTCGGCCCAAGCTGGGAGGACGAAGTACCAGAAGCTGAGCTCTTCCAGGAGCCCCAGGAAGGCCCCGCCGGCTACGTTGGAAGGAACGGTTATTGGGTACCACTAATTCCTCACGAGCAGGCATACACTAACCATGGACCGCAGGAGGTATAGGTCGCCACAACGGGTGGCTGCCCCACTCCCGCAGCTTCCTACCCCTCAGGAGGAGCGCGTCGGGGGCTGCAGGAGAGGGGCCGAGATCCGGCATCACCACCACGGCATTCGGAGCAAGGCGTCCTCAGGAGGTAGGCCCTCTGCTGGGGAGGTGCCTCAGGGCCTGCCCCTGGCAGAGGACCTGTGGTCGTCGGGGGAACCGCTGGCGACCGCTCTACCCATCGGCGGCGTCCTGGTTTCTGGTCATCGTCGGTGGCACTAGAGTGTGGCGCAAGGCGGGGCCCTCATCTGGCGATATGAAGCAAGGCCGGTACCTGTGAAGAAGGCCCATTGCCTGTGAAGCTCGCCGCCCCGTGACACTCTCACGTAATAATGAGTGGGGCTGTACACGCCCCGGAGTCTCAGGGGTGCCAGCCTCAGGCCCTGGGGCTCCCTCTCACGCCCAGTGGCAGCACTTAGCTCCGCACTTGTGAGAAGACGTCCAAGACTAGACTAGGTGCCAGACGTGGCCTTTTTCTGCTTTCATTGCTTTTCCCATTGGCTGTCGTTTTCCCCCGTTGGATTTAAGTTGGATTTGAGCCCGGAGATTTGCGTGTGTTCGGGGAAGGGGTGTTTAGTCTCTCGCATTCTGGTTACCACTTTGCCTCAGCTGCCTCCCCTTGTGAGCTCCTCGCGAGTCGGGCCAGGCCTAGCTTGCGTGCAGCCCAGATTGCCGTCGCCGCGCCCTCTCAGGAGGTTTCCATTACAGGTTCGATGGTCTCCTTCAGAAGACGCTCGAGACACCATAGCCCTCCGCAGGCTAACTCGAGGCCCACGCGGGTCGAAGGTAAACAAGCCAGCCAGCTCGTCGCAAGGTCAGCCGCTTGGTGCAGGCGTACGGGTGATATCGCATCTACTAATACGCTGAATGCAAGTTTTTACATGAGGGGCTCCCCCTCCCAAAATGCTCTTACAACCTCCAGGGCAAGGCCCGAACTCTATCTGCGCAGGGTAAGGAAGCAGGGACAACACGCGGTCAGTCGGATAAATCCCCCAATGCATCCTCAAGGGCACCTCCTGAATCGTCGCTGGCGTCGTTGGCCTCTCTATCACTCTCCACGTCGCCATCGGCGGCGACAGGGTCGTTCACCACGTCGCCTCCACCAGCAGCCACGACCACGCCATCGTTATCAGAAGCGAAGGCCCTGATAAGGGCATCCACGTTGTCTTGCACCCAGCGCACCAGGTCGCCCCGGACGGCCTGGGGTACTGGGGTGATGGCGGCGTCAAAGTCAAAGTTGGGGTCCATGTTCCGAAGGTGGCTGAAGACACGAGAAAAGGCGCGCCCGAGCAGGGCGCGGCTCCTCTCCTCCACCAGCCTGTTGGCTCCGACCGACCACGCCTCCAGCTGCGTCACCATGTTGGTGAAGCACTGAAGATTGCCAGCATAATTGACAGTGTGGGGCTCGTCAACGACCGCCTCACAGATGTTACCCAAGGCTGTGTTGCCTCTCTCCCGGAGCGTGGTGAGCATGGGGCCGTGCTCGTGCTCCAGAATCCGCCACTGGTGCATCTCGTCCTCGTTCTGCCGCGCAACGACCTCAGCCTCGTCCACCCGCTGGCGGAGAAGAAGCACCTCGGTGCGGGAGGTAGTCAGCTCTTCCTGCGCCACGCCGAGGGCGGCCCGGGAAGCGTCGGCCCGCTACGTCACTTCCTCCAGCTTGGCCCTCAGGGCGGCGGTCCTGCCTTCAGCCTCGACCTGGATCAACCACAGCCTCTCCTCGAACTCGCGCTCAAGGTTCAAGCAGGCCGTCGCCACCTCGTGTTCAACCTCTTCCAGGACTCGGGCCTCGCGCGCAGCGACGTCATCCTTCGCCTGCGTCACCAAACGCTCTCTCGTCTCGAGACGTTCAAGATCGCGTGCGCGCTCGGCAGCTTCCAGCGTCAGTACCTCCTCACACCTCTGGAGCTCTACCTCGTCGATCGAAGCCACCTTCATCGATGCAAGGGCCGTCTCACGTAGCTCCACCAGCTGCTCCAGGGAATGGCACCGAGCCTGGAGTTCCCGCGCCTGCTCATCCGCCGCCTCACCCCGCCAGTCAGCCTCTCGGGCCTCCTCGACGACCCGGGAACGGGCCTCCCGAGAGGCCACCAGCGACGCCTCGGCCTCCTCATTATCGAGGTCACGCTGGTGGTGTGCAAGGACAACAGCCGCCTTCAGCTTGCGCCTCTCTTCAGCCAGGCGCAGGCCCTCAGCCTCAAGGTGCGCATCTTCATCAGCAAGCTCTTCACCAAGCCGGCTCACTGCGTCAGCCGCCCTCCGGATAAACCCTTGGCGAAGAACGCGACACCGACCGGCCTCACCGCGAGGGCTATGCTTGAGCTCGGAGCGCTCGAAGACGGTGGAGAGGGCGGAGCCTGGGGGGATGGCTCCTCAGCCATCTCCGTGAGCTCGGCGGGAAGGGCCCTGCAGAGCAAGGATCAGCCAGAGCAACGGGAGGATCAGGAGCTAGGAAAGGGGAAGGCTTACTCATCAATGGCGAAATACTTCCTATGCTTCAGCAGGAGGCAAGGGTAATCGTCACCCAAGGCCTCCCTTCTCTTTCGGAGAGCCTCGAAGTCCACGCGAAAGCGACCCAGGAGTTGAGCGTAGGGGTCAGCCTGCGACGAGGAAGAAGCGTCAAGGTGCCCAGCGTCAGGGGCGTCGTCCTGATGCACGCCGCTGGTCGCCTCACCAAGAAGGGTAGCTGGGGCCCCAGGGAGCTTAACCACGGGCGCCGCGGGCAGCGGCTCAACGCCTTCAGCCGCAGCAGTACGGGCCTCGGGAGCTGCCCCCTCAGGAGTGCCGCCTGGCGTCGTCACCCTGGCGGGGGCCCCCTCAGCCTCCAGCGGCCCACGCCTCCCTGCTCCGCCACTCGAGGAAGGACCGCCGTGCGCGACTGGAAGGGCAGTCACCATCACTGGGTTCTCGCGAGGCCCCGTGAGGCTAGCTGGGCACAGCCCCTATTCGTCGAAGCCAGGCATATGATTCACAAAGTCGCCCCTGTTCGAGCAAAGGTACAGCAAAGCCCCCCTTGCCGGACGCTGCCGGGGGGAGGGTCCCCAGTCAAGACCAAGAGCACCTTCCTCAGCGCTTCGGGCGTCAGGTCCTCCTCCTGGAGCCTCATGCAATCTTCACGCCTGCTGAAGGCCCACATCCGGCGGGAGTGGCGCTGGAGAGGAGCAATGCAGCGTAGCAGGAACTCCTTCACCACCCTGGGCGCCGTCACGCTGAGCGCCCTCAAGAGTGCAAAGCGACGCTAGTCGAAGATGAGCCGGGGGCTCGTGAGCGTCTCCTGGCCCTAGCCTGAATTGGGGATAGCGGGCGACGTTGGCTCCGATAGCAGGGGGCTAGGCACCCCTACATGCACGTACAGCCACCGCTCGCGGAACCTAGGCGCGGGCAAAGGAAGGCTGAAATCAATCCGTGAGGCCTCTGTTTCTGGTGCGGCAATGAAGCTCACGCACCCCGAGCATTGGGTGGGGTCGACGAGGCGCAGAGAGAAGAAGTGACGCAGCAAGGCAACCAAAGGAAGGATGCCCATCATTGCCTCATAGACAAAGGCGAAGACGGCAAGAAGAGTAACGGATTCAGGACCCAAATGCATCATATGGATCTGGTAATGGGAAAGCACAGCGTTGAAGAAATCGGAAAAGGGGGGAACCAATCCCGCCCACAGGGCGTCAACAAAGTACCGGACCTCGGTGACTACTCTGTCGATGGAGAAGTGGGACGCAGGCCAGGCCGTCGTCCTCCCACACTCGTTGAAGATAGTGGCCAGAGCAGAGCTGACATTGCCCAAGCCTTCTCGGTTGAGTATGATCGACAGATCGACGGCGGGAGCCGCCGACGACAGCGAGCGAGGCGGAGGCACCAGTTTCTTCCCTTTTCCCTTCTTCGTCGGAGCCATGGCAACGGGAAGATGGAGGATTCGAGATTGGATTGGGAGCAGAGACTGGAGCTCGAGAGGAGGAAGAGCAAGGGACGGTCGAGCGGCGAAAAGAGGAACAACTGTGTGCAACCACGGGTCCGCCTAGCTGGGCGCAAGATAAGGAGGCATGGGGAACAGGGCCGCCCACGTCCAATCAACCGCCTCGCGGCGCCCGAGGCCGCAGGCTCTTAGGGCCCGCGGTGCTTCACACTTACCCCTTCGCTTCTCTGCTCAGCCAAGTCCGGGCGCGCCTTGGGCCCGGGGGCTACTGTCGGCATTCTGGGAACGGGGGTCCCCAGACTTGCCTGCCTGCGGCCTGTGGCGTGGCTCAAGTGGCGGCCCGGCACGGCCCATCTTCATCAGCACGAGCTCAAGACCCATGCGAGGGGCCAAGCCTCGCGGGGTGGACGACAGGGAGCTTCCTCAAGCACGACCTTGTCAGGCTGGCTCGCGAGGAGGCGGAGAGGGCGCCAGGCGGGCGCCAGCCCACGCAGTGTCCTTCTTTCCTCTTTGGTGCAAAGGGAGCAAGCGCAGGCGAGAGCATCAAGCAAAGGCATTTGTTTCGGTGCAACAAGACCAAGACCGTCGCAATGGCAGGAAGGAAGTCATTGTGGAGCCCAAGCCGGCGTCACCACCAGAGCCTTTGACAGGCGAGGACCAACTTTAGTCAGGATAAGTGTACTAGATGTTCCCCTTCAAAATGGCAATTGTTAGTGCCCTTCCCGCTCAATATTTGGGAAGAGGCCCAGGGCCTTTGCCTATAAATAGGACTAGCCACCCACAAGATAGGGGAGAGGACCTTGGAACCAGCAGAGAGAGCGACTGAACTCCCCTAGCAGTTCATCGCACCAGCCAAGAACAGACCCTCGCGAGGCTGTTCTTCCTTGTATTGTTCATCATCATCCCAAGAGGCAATCCACCACACCACAAACTAGAGTAGGGTATTGCACCACAATGGTGGCCCGAACTAGTATAAACCCTGTGTCTCTTGTGTTGTTCCTTTCATAGCTTAGATCCTAGCGAGGCGGTGAGGCGCAGGTAGGTAGAGGGCGACATCTCCACGCGCACCCCAGTGTTCGAACCTAGAGGGTCTGCCGGAACCCGAAATCCGACAACCATGACTCTTGTATAAGGGTAGAAGATAAAAGTAAAAGATAGGCCCTTCGTAGAGGGAAGCAAAGGTTGTCATGCGCTTTTATGGTTGGATACACAAAATCTGAATGGAAAAGAACATCACTTTATATTGCCGCTCGTGATAAAGTCCTTTATTATGCAGTCCGTCGCTTTTATTTGTTCCCTATCACAAGTTCATATAAAGCTAATTTTCTTCACACTAATAGATCATACATATTTAGAGAGCAATTTTTATTGCATGCACCGATGACAACTTACTCGAAGAATCTTACTCAATCCATAGGTAGGTATGGTGGAATCTCATGGAAAAACTAGTTTAAGGGATGTTTGGAAGCACAAGTAGTATTTCTACTTGGTGCAAAGAATTTGGCTAGCATGAGAGGGAAAGGCAAGCTCAACATGTTGGATGATCCAAGACAATATAACGTCTATTCTGATATAGGTAAACATAACCCATTAAGTTGTCTTCCTTGTCCAACATCAACTTTTTAGCATGTCATATTTTAATGAGCGCTCACAAATACAAAGGATGTCCAATATAGTATATTTATATGTGAAATCTATCTTCCTTCAGTATTATTTGATGAATTGTTCAAGTGACCAATTCTGCGTTTGCTAACTTTCATTAAGTTTACTACCTATACTTATTATGTGTGAAGTCATTACTCCCCATGTTATAAGCATATGAAACATATATATATTCAGATTTATGATATTCAATTCATTCAACCATTTACTCATAGGATATACGTGAAGCTCGTGACAAACTACTCCAAAAAGATATAAGTGAAGAACACTGAGTTGTCAAATAATTAACTAGCCATGGGAGGATTCTTTTTCATTCAAGATTTAAGATCCAATGATTTTATTCAAAAATCAAGTAAAGTTGAAAATACACTCCAAGCAAAAGACATATCATGTGACGAATAAAAATATAGCTCCAAGTTACGTACACCGATAGTTTTGAAGATGAAAGGGGGATGCCTTCCGGGGCATCCCCAAGCTTAGATGCTTGAGTATCCTTGAAATATTTACTTCGGGTGCCTTGGGCATCCCCAAGTTTGAACTTCTGCCTCTCTTTAATCTTCTCACATCGGTAACTCCTCGCTCTTCGAACACTTCATCCACACAAAAACTTAACAAAAACTTTGTGAGATCCGTTAGTGTAACAGAGCAGATCACTATCTTTAGGTACTGTTGCAAACTCATTACAATTTCATATTAGCACTTTATCTAATGTATTCCAACTTCACCGTGGTTCGTACCCCCCAATACTACCCATAGATTCATCAAAATAAGCGAACAACACATAGAAAACAGAATCTGTCAAAAAAATGACGGTATATAGTAATCTGGAAATTTCGTATACTTCTGTAACTCCAAACATTCTAAAACAAATATGATTTTTTTTAAATGTACAGAAGTAATGTGCAAAAAATTTCAGACCCATTTGATGTACCAGTAAAAAATGTAAATTCACACGCTATAGTCAAAGTTTCTGTTTTTGTACTGCACATAGTAAACAAGCAATCTAATCGTCTTAAAACCAAAGCTTGGCACATTATTTTTATAATACAATGCATATATACAAGGGGATAATTATTTACAGAGAAACTTCCATGTAATTTCTACATTGTTTCCATGAGCATGAACATAAGTCTCCAAGCTCGACCCTCACTTCTCCGATGCATAACTTTCCAATCACTTCTCTTTTTGAAAAAACTTTTTAGGCATAAGAGGTAAGCGAATCTTTTTGTATTTTCAATTTTTTTTAACTTTTTTGTATATTTCACCCACAACTTAGCAAAACAAAAAAGGAAAACAAAAACTACTTAGTGAATAAAGCAAACAAGCACACACGGGAATATCAACCCCACGCTATTGCTCCCCGGCAACGGCGCCAGAAAATAGCTTGATAATCCCCAAGTGCAGGGAATCATCGTAACAATTCCCAAAGGTGGAAGCGATAAGTATGGAGTGTAGAACCCAGAAGGATCTAAAGGAAAGATCAATATTCTCTCAAGTCCTATCTGCCACTGATACGACTCTACGTACACCCAATGTTTGCTTCCAACTAGAAACGAGAAATAGAACTATGTTGTGGGTATGAAGAGAATAACTTTGCATGATATCGGAGAGCTAAAATATAAAAGTAGGTGATGTAATCATAAAGTTAGAATATATTACTTAAGTATTATAAATAGAGAGTGTGGAATAATGATGGGTCAGTGTGCGGAATTATCCTAGGCAATTGTTAACAAGACTAGTAATCACTATTGAAATTTCATATGAGGGAGAGGCATAAGCTAAGATACTTATCTCTTCTTGGATCATATGCACTTATGATTGGAACTCTAGCAAGCATACACAACTACTAAAGATCATTAAGGTAAAACCCAACCATAGCATTAACATATCAAGTCCCCTATATCCCATAGCAACAACCCCCTTACTCGGGTTTATGCTTGTGTCACTCAAGCAACCAACTATAAGAGAATCATGAACGTATTGAAACACCCTACAATAGGAATCCCTCACGCTTGCGCGACACGGAGGGCAGAATAGGACAACACCAAAATAAAACATACAACTCATACCAATCTAGATCATCAATCAACCCAAAGACAAAAGATATCTACTCAAAACTTCATAGGATGGCAACACATCATTGGATCATAATATGTGGCATAAAGCACCATGTTCAAAGTAGGGATTACAACGGGGTGTGGGAGAGTGGACCGTGTAAAAGAGATGAGGATGGTGATGATGATAGTGATGTTGATGAAGACGATCACCCCAGCGATAAATCCCCTCACGATGGCACTCTGGTGCCACCGAGAGAGAGGAGGAGAGGTTCTCCCCCTTGTGCTTCCTCCTCCATGGCCTCCCCTGGATGGAGAGAGGTTCTCCCTCTGGTCCTTGGCCTCCATGGCGATGATGGCCCCTCTGGGATCCTCCCCCCATGGCCTCCGGTGATGATGGCCCCATCCGACAGGGTGCCGGAGAGGGCCTAGATTGATTTCTCATGGCTACAGAGGCTTGCGGCGGCGGAACTTCCGATCTAGGTTATGTTCTGGAGGTTTGGGTATTTATAGGAGAGAATGGCGTTGAGAACAAGTCAGGGGCCCCATGGGGATCCACGAGGCAGGGGGCGCGCCCCGGGGGGTGGGCGCGCCCTCCACCCTCGTGGGGCCCACGGGACTCCCCTCGAGTAACTCTTTGTTCCAGTATTTTTTATATTTTCCAGAAAAATTCTCCGTTGATTTTCATCGCATTATGAGAACTTCTATTTCTGCACAAAAACACCACCACGGTAGTTCTGCTGAAAACAACGTCAGTCCGGGTTAGTTCTAATCAAATCATACCAAAATCATATAAAACTATTGTAAACATGGCATGAATACTTCATAAATTATAGATACGTTGGAGATGTATCAGAGATGCATAGCAACGAGAGGCGGAGAGTGTGTCTACGTACCCTCGTAGACCGAAAGCGGAAGCGTTAACTTAACATGGTTGATGTAGTCGATCGTCTTCTCGAGTCAACCGATCAAGTACCGAATGTACGACACCTCCGAGTTCTGCACACGTTCAGCTCAATGACGTCCCTCGAACTCTTGATCCTGCAGAGTGTCGATGGATTCGATGAGTTCCGTCAGCACGATGCGTGATGACCGTGTTGGTGATGTGATCCGCGCAGAGCTTCGCCTAAGCACTATGATGATACTATTGGAGGAGTAAACGGTGGAGGGGCCATCGCACACGGCTAAGACAATTGTTGTCTCTTTGGGGTGCCCCATGCCCCCGTATGTAAAGGAGGGGGGAGGAGGCCGGCCACCAGGGGCGTGCGCCATGGGGGGAGTCCTACTAGGACTCCACTCCTAGTAGGATTCCCCTCCTTTTTTCCTTCTTTCCGGAGGGGAAAAGGGGGAGGGCGAGGGAACCGGAGAACGAAAGGGGGGTGCACCCCCTCCCCTAGTCCAATTCGGACTCCCTATGGGAGGGGGGCACATCCACCCCTTGTGGGCTGCCTCCCCTCTCCCCTATGGCCCATGTTGGCCCATTACTTCTCCGGGAGGTTCCGGTAACCTCCCGATACTCCCAAAAACATCCGAAACTTTCCAAAACTATTCCGGTGTCCGAATGTAACCTTCAAATATATCAATCTTTACCTCTCGACCATTTTGAGACTCCTCGTCATGTCCGTGATCTCATCCAGGACTCTGAACAACCTCCGGTCACCAAAACACATAACTCATATACTACCAATCATCATCGAACGTTAAGTGTGCGGACCCTACGGGTTCGAGAACTATGTAGACATGACCAAGACACCTCTTTGGTCAATAACCAATAGCAGAACCTGGATGCTCATATTGGTTCCCACATATTCTAAGAAGATCTTTACCGGTCGAACCACAATGTCAATATAGTAATTTCCTTTGTCATCGGTATGTTACTTGCCCGAGATCTGACCGTTGGTATCTTCATACCCAGTTCAATCTTGTTGCCGGCAAGTCTCTTTACTTGTTCCATAGTGCATCATCCCGAGACCAACTCATTAGTCATATTGCTTGCAAGGCTTCATATGACTAGTCGTCAACCCGTGCACCTGCACGAGCTAGCATTTAAGAAACTTAAAATAAACTTTAAAAATGTAACCTCAAAATGTGCGTCTCACCAACTGGTACACATTTATGTAACCTCAGAATTCTTGATTTATTGGATATACACCATATCCACATTTATGTAAACAAAACATGTATATCAGATCCTGTATTTAAATAGATCTATTCTCCTTGATGGTAATGTGATATCTAATATATTTTCTTGCGTGACAGCTATAGTAGTACATAGTGCTTTTTTTTATGGGATAGTAGATAGCACTCTAACATTCATGTTGTCTATGTGAATGAAAGAGTTATATTGAAATGCTTATTTCATGGGAAATCTAAGCTTCATGTCCATACATTGGCTCTGGGTCTTCACAAACATGTCTATATTTGAAATTTTACTTGACCAAAGCCAATGGATGCTCAGGTTTTATATTCGAAAATAACACCTGAACTATCACTAATTCATAAAAGCTTGAGATGAAATGCTGCACCGAAATTTGGAAAAGAAGTATACATAAAGTAAGACATAGGTCTCTCATTGATACTAAGATTAACAGGGTCATACTGATGCTAATGCTTTGACATGTATTCTAAATGTAATACATGCAGACTTGCAGTTTTATAAACAGATCATTATGCAAAATTGAAACTAATTTTGATATATTAAAGAAAGGGCAGAGTCTTAAGGTTAGAGTGACACTGAAGGACGTATTACACAATTGGCTTTTGCTGATCTATGAACAGAACATGTACGCTCCCATGAAATATGTAGAGGATTTTATTTCAATAAAAGAATATTTGAAGTAGCTCCTATTAGTTGAATATGAAAGATAACTACATAGAAATAGTTTTGTGTTATCTCGTAGGATAACTCGAAGTGGAACTTCTGCAAAAAAACTGAAATTCCTTCTTACATACTATTTTGTTAACATGTGGCAATAGCTCCAACAGAAAAAAGGGTCGTGTCAATCGAGTTACTGAAACTCAACCTTTGCTGATATCTTCAAAAAAGAAACTAATAGTGAAACATTGTGATAGATGCGTGAATAATCAATCAATAGAAGGTAATCTGGATACTTTTGACTATGAAACTACAGTTGTTGGCTATTATCCAGCAAGAACAGTATGTCCATATAAGATTTAACTGTGGGCCTAGTTCATCTGCAGGATGTTCACATGATGTCTAGATCGGTAGATGTTTCCCTGCTTCTTACTTTGTCTTGTTCTGAATGAAAATGCAGCGATGTTTTGTATTTTAAAAAATAGGAAATAAAATGAAACTGAGTGTGCAGTGGTAATCTGGGAAGAGAAAAACATCATGGTATGTAATCTAAACTTCCTTCACACACACACACGCGCGCGCGGGGGCGTGCCAAAAATAGTGCTTGTTTACAGAATAGTAAGCACTTAGGCTCTTCGGTACACCATGTAATGCCGTATATACGCAGGATAACGTACATGTAGGAATTGTTTAGCTTAAGGATTTTGTACAGAAACTGTAGTAAATATGTTGAATTGCCCTACAACAAATAATCTCACCATTAGTACGACCAGGTTAGTTAAGACCTTTATAAAGTTAATTAATGCATTATCATTTCAGATTATAACATATGTTAATTCCTGATGATTTAGACACAAATAGGCTAACTAAATTTTACATGTAACCCTGGGCACTGTAACCTGTGTCTACGGCATGTGCAGATGCCTTAGTTGAGTAAAAAAAGCTCCAGCGTCTATAGAAGGCTGAAAAGTCTTTTCGAAATCAGGTCTGGCTTTGCAACTAATTTTGTTTCAGAAATTAGGTCTATCGGACTGACTTCATGCACTCATATACCCACTAATTATTCCAAAATAATAAATTAACATAGTGAGGATAGAAAACATATGGATTAGTAGGTCAACAAATATGCTTTCAAATAGGTTCGAAATGTCATGTGCCAAATATTACAATGAACGATCTATAAAAGTAGCAGTACACCACGTTCATGCATATAGGCAACATAATTAAAAGCAACATCCCTGGTACATCTGCAAGCATACCAAAAAAAAAGTTTATCTGGCGTAGGGGCAAACATACACAATATATGTTATGCATTATATAAACTTGACCATGGATCGCACTGGATAGAGAACGACCTATAAAGGTATGAGTAAGCACAACAATGAACAAAAGGAAGACTTAATCATCGGCTGATAAACTTCTAGCTACATCATTGCTCAGGGCATCTGCCAGATTTTGCTTTACCTAGTACTGTGCTGGACTGCAGCAGCCCATCTGATTCGTCTCAACATTCATGATACTGATGTCACGGTTGCTCCTGAAGCTGTAGCCTTTTGGCACTGGAATATTCTCCTTCTCATCATTTGGCTGCAAGATCTGGAATCACATTAGATACATCGAGTGTGGAGAAATATCAAAGACTTTTATCTCAGTTCCGCGAGGGACTTCTATGGATGTGGTCTATTACAAATTTCTATGTAATATATGTCTCAGGCAACCATCTACGATATCAATCTGCATGGTCCCTCGGTTTGTTAAGAAAAAAACTGGTATTAGATGAACATATATAGGCTGTAAAGAAAATATATTAGTGTAGCATCACATGCATACACTCTTGGTCTTCTTGCGTTTGACACCTTTGAACCTCACCTTGACACCACAACACAACACAATGAAAGTCTCCGATGTTGATGACGGCATGTCCATGTGTATTTACTATTTAGTGTAGCAGGTCCATGTTGTATATATACATTATCTTTTCACTTTGAATATGAACAATGCCTATTAGGGGAGGGTGAAGAACAACAATGGGCAGACATGTAAAATTTCCTTCCATACTTTTGCTGTCAACAAATTGTTCTTTCTTCGTGTGGTCTCAATCAGCCTGTGAAAAAGATCAAATTATCGCAAGGACATCTTGTTCTGCTTTCCACGCTTATGAAGTTGTATACAGATCGAACCTGCATGGCGGCATTGCTACACATATGGAGGATGGAGCCGGTGCCCGATGCCTACAGCAGGAGCTCCTTGATCTGGCTGGCACTAATCTTGGGCTATGCACACGTAGGTGATTAGGACTACTTATTAGGACGGGTGTATCACATAAATGCATCAAGCAATAGAACATGTAGATACTAATATATCTGTAGGAAAAATAAAATATCAATTCTAGCATAAAAGTAATTAAAGAAAAAAGAAAAACGTGGAAGCACCTCAGGCCAAGATGTGTTTTGGACACATCATATGAAATTGCATATCTGGAGGATGCGTAGTAGCCAGAAAGTGAGATGAAAGCTGATGAGCTAGGGGAAGAGCTTGTGACTGGATTGGGTATTACCTGACTTCCTGTATACTATAGTGCTGGACAATTCAATTTGTATAGGACACAGAAGATTGAGAGCAGAGAATCAGACATACAGTCGAGTCAATTGTATGGATCTTGGAGTTTAGCAAGAGACACATCAAATTTTGCACAAATCCTTATTACTCTTGGAGGAGAGGGTGGATAGGTGCCAGGGTAGATCGAGGAGGCGTGGGCTTAGGGACGATAAGCTGAACTGGTGCCGGCGGCGCGTTGAGGCAACAGAAAGGAGGAGGAATTCAGAGGCGGCAGCTAGAAAGAGGAGATCAAAGGTGGCATGGAGGGGATCAACGTGGTTTTCCCTCTTTTCCCAACAAAACAAACTCAAACCTAGGATTAACATAGATCCTTGAAAAGGACTTTCGTAGAGATGCGTACGTGGGATTTTCTTCTAACGCGAGAGAGATTGAGATTGAGAGATTTTGATCGTGAGGCAGATATACGTGAGATCGTTTGTCTTTTCTGGAGAAATACATGACAGATTGGCAGAGCTAGAGAGATTTTTTTTTTCAGGATCTAGAGATTGAGAGATTTAGATCGTGAGGGAAGAGTTGGAAGAGTTGGATCGCGCGAGCTTTTTTTTGTGTGGTAATTTCCAGGGACGTATCATCTCCTGTTTTTTTAGCCTAAAATTATATGGCTGAATCTGTACCGTAATAATTCGGCCCCACCTGAGATGAACGGCTCGTAAATTCTAATTAACGTGATAATTTCTTGGGAGTCTGTAATTAGTATAGGTATAGATAGATAGATAGATAGATAGATAGATATAGATAGATAGATATAGATAGATAGATAGATAGATAGATAGATAGATAGATAGATAGATAGATATGCATTACCGAGAGGGCCCAGAGATACCTCTCCGATACTCGGAGTGACAAATCCTAATCTCGATCTATGCCAACCCAATAAACACCTTCGGAGATACATGTAGAGCATCTTTATAATCACGCAGTTACGTTGTGATGTTTGATAGCACACAAGGCGTTCCTCCGGTGTCCGGGAGTTGCGTAATCTCATAGTCGGAGGAATATATATTTGACACGAAGAAAGTAGTAGCAATAAAACTGAACGATCATTATGCTAAGATAACGGATGGGTCTTGTCCATCACATCATTCCACTAATGATGTGATCCCATTAACAAATGACAACTCATATCTATGTCTAGGAAACTTAAGCATCTTTGATCAACGAGCTAGTCTAGTAGAGGCATACTAGGGACATGTTGTTTTGTCTATGTATTCACACATGTATCGAGTTTCCGGTTAATACAATTGTAGAATGAATAATAAACATTTATCATGAATAAGGAATATAAAATAAAAACTTTATTATTGCCTCTAGGGCATATTTCCTTCACTTTATATCTGGCGTAGTCCACCATTATGGTGACCCGCATAGTATCATCACTGATAATGGCTCCAATTTTACAGCTGATGAGGTGAAAACCTAGTGCGCTAAGTTTAAACTCGACTATGCATCCATATACCACCCTCAAACAAATGGCCAAGTCGAAAGGGACAATGGTTTGATCATGAGTGGCATTATGCCCATACTAGTGCGCTCTTTACGAGAATCAGACAAGCACTGGGTTGAGGAACTCGATTTCGTACTCTGGGAACTCCGGACCACGCCCAATCGAAAGACCGAATACACACCCTTCTTTATGGTGTACGGCGCAGAGGCCATATTGCCCTGCGACATTATTCATGACTCACCTAGAGTGTGCATGTACGAAGAAAGAGAAGCCGAATTAGATTAGCAGGATGATCTAGACGGACTCGAAGAGGAGCGCAATATTGTTAAGACTCGTTCTGCATTTTATCAACAACAGGCCAGGCATTACCAAAGCAGAGAAGTGCGGGCTAAGACATACAATGTCGGAGAACTTGTTTTACGCCTCCCAAAAAACGAAAAGGACAAGCTCAAACCAAAATGGGAGGGCCCCTTTGAGGGAGTCCTGGATTAAGGGGTCCTCGGATAACCGAACTATATGCATGTGCCGGACTGTTGGGCTATGAAGATACGAGATAGAAGAATTTGTCCCGTGTCTGGATGGGACTCTCCTTTGAGTGGAAGGCAAGCTTGGCGATTCGGATATGTAAATTCCTTTCTCTGTAACTAACTCTGTGTAACCCTAGCCCCCTCCGATGTCTATATAAACCGGAGGGTTTAGTCCGTAGGACAACAACAATCATAATCATAGGCTAGCTTCTAGGGTTATCCTCTACGATCTCGTGGTGGATCAACTCTTATAATGCTCATATCATCAAGATCAGTCAAGCAGGAAGTAGGGTATTACCTCCATAGAGAGGGGCCGAACCTAGGTAAACATCGTGTCCCCCGCCTTCTGTTACCATTAGCCTTATACGCACAGTTTGGGACCCGCTACCCGAGATCCGCCGGGTTTGACACCGACATTGGTGCTTTCATTGAGAGTTCCACTGCGTCGTCATCATAAGTCTTGATGGCTCCTTCAATCAACTACAACAACATGGTCCAGGGTGAGATCTTTCTCCCCGGACAGATCTTCATATTCGACGGCTTCGCACTGCGGGCCAACTTGTTTGGCCATCTGGAGCAGATTTGCAGCTACACCCCTGGCCATTAGGTCAGGTTTGGAAGCTTGAACTACACCGCCGACATCCGCGGAGGCTTGGTCATCGACAGATTTGAACCCATGACAGCCGCACCCTGTAGCCACGATCAGCATGACCAAAATATTTCATCGGACCATGCTCAGGAGATAGCACCTCCAACTGTCGTGGCCCTAGATCCAGGGCAGATCGCGCCATACGAGGACGAGAGGCTGGACCCCGCCACGGAAGCCGCAAACTCAATGGCGCTAGAGCCGAACACATATCTGACCTCCAACGAGGCATGTGTCATCAGAGCATCGGACTCGTCTCCATCCATAGGCTTCGAACCACGTGTATCCGCGCCCATTGAATCTGACCAAGCGCCGATCTTGGAGTTCACCTCCACGGACATCTCCCAACACTCACCCTTGGGTGATGTGTTAAACTCATTGAAATCCCTCTCCTTGGTAGGAGATTCTTGGCTGAACTATGTCCGACTTGAGTGGGAAGTGGACGATGAAGAGCTTCGTTACCCACCCACCACCCACTTGATAGCCACTGTCGACGACTTGACCGACATGCTTGATTTTGACTCCGAAGACATCGACGGTATGGACGACGATGCAGGAGAAGAACAGGAACCACCGCCTACCGGGTGCTGGACAACCACCTCCTCATATGACATATACATGGTGGACACACCTAAAGAACACAACGGCGAGGACAAAAAGGATCCAGTTGTGGATAAGCCTATTGAGAAGCAGCCAAAGCACCGACGTCAGTGGCGCCGCTCTAAACCACGCCATGGTAAAAACAGCAATACCAGCACAAGAGAAAATAGCACTCCGGACAATGCCGAAGACAATGAAAACCCCATCGGTCCAAATTCCGAATAGGTCAAACGGGAAGACGGGTGAGCCAGCCCGGATGAACAGGCCACGAATGAAGACTCGAAGGATAGTAATTACATGCCTCTCTCCGAGGATGAGGTGAGCCTCAACGATGATGAATTTATCGTGCCAAAAGGACCCCGCTAAGCAGGAGCGATTTAAGCATCGGCTTATAGCCACTGCAAAGAGCCTGAAGAAGAAGCAGCAGCAGCTTCAAGCTGATCAAGATCTTCTCACTGGTAGATGGACTGAGGTCCTGGCAGCCAAGGAATATGGACTCGAACAGCCAACCAAAAGTTACCCGAAGCGCAGTTGCTACCTCAATTCGATCACGAGGCACTGGAGCGCACACTACCAATGCATGATGCGGCTGACCGGCCACCGCGTGACCGAGATAAAGCGGCCATATCATCCCGAACACCAGCCTGTACCCCGTCGTCGAACAAATAGAAACACAACAGCTCAGGGATACACACATGACCTGCCGTACGACTTGGAAAACAGAGCAGGACAACCCAGATCAATCTATGGATCGTGGGGGCGCGCCCCAATACAAGATGATGGCCGCCACGCCGGATATAACAGATACAAACATGTCTGGGCCTAATACGGCAGACCAGCTCCATCCGAGATGTGTCGCGACGTAGCCCAACATAGAGGCGCCGCAAACCACCTATGCTTCACTGATGAAGTAATGGAACATGAATTCCCAGAAGGGTTTAAAGCTATAAACATCGAGTCATATGATGGGACAACAGATCCCGTAGTATGGAATGAGGACTTACTTCTCCACATACATATGGCCCGCGGTAACGATCTCCATGCCATCAAATATCTCCCACTAAAACTCAAAGGACCAGCTCGGCACTGGTTGAACAATCTGCCCGAAAGCTCTATTGGCAGTTGGGAGAACCTAGAAGACGCATTCCTCGACAACTTCCAAGGTACCTATGTCCGACCTCCAGATGCCGATGACTTAAGTCATACAATCCAACAGCCCGAAGAGTCAGCCAGGAAATTCTGTACTCGGTTCTTACCTAAAAAGAACCAGATCATCGATTGTCCGGATGCCGAAGCCCTAGTGTCCTTTAAGCACAACATTGATTACGAATGGCTTGCCCGACACCGCGGCCAAGAGAAGCCGAAGTCCATGGAAGCCCTTATGACGCTTATGACCCGCTTTTGTGCGGGCGAGGACAGCTGGCTAGCTCGTAGCAACAACACCTCAAGTAAACCTAGAACTTCTAAATCCAGAGATGAAAACGGCAAGCCCCGACGCAGAAGACACAAGCGTCGAAACAATGAAGATAACACCGAAGACACGGCTGTCAACGCTGTATTTAGTAGCTCTAAGTCTGGTCAACGAAAGAAACCATTCAAAAGAAACAATCAGGGCACATCCAGTTTGGACCTCATACTCGACCGTCCACCCCAGGTACAACCACCTCCTCATATGACATATACATGGTGGACACACCTAAAGAACACAACGGCGAGGACAAAAAGGATCCAGTTGTGGATAAGCCTATTGAGAAGCAGCCAAAGCACCGACGTCAGTGGCGCCGCTCTAAACCACGCCATGGTAAAAACAGCAATACCAGCACAAGAGAAAATAGCACTCCGGACAATGCCGAAGACAATGAAAACCCCATCGGTCCAAATTCCGAATAGGTCAAACGGGAAGACGGGTGAGCCAGCCCGGATGAACAGGCCACGAATGAAGACTCGAAGGATAGTAATTACATGCCTCTCTCCGAGGATGAGGTGAGCCTCAACGATGATGAATTTATCGTGCCAAAAGGACCCCGCTAAGCAGGAGCGATTTAAGCATCGGCTTATAGCCACTGCAAAGAGCCTGAAGAAGAAGCAGCAGCAGCTTCAAGCTGATCAAGATCTTCTCACTGGTAGATGGACTGAGGTCCTGGCAGCCAAGGAATATGGACTCGAACAGCCAACCAAAAGTTACCCGAAGCGCAGTTGCTACCTCAATTCGATCACGAGGCACTGGAGCGCACACTACCAATGCATGATGCGGCTGACCGGCCACCGCGTGACCGAGATAAAGCGGCCATATCATCCCGAACACCAGCCTGTACCCCGTCGTCGAACAAATAGAAACACAACAGCTCAGGGATACACACATGACCTGCCGTACGACTTGGAAAACAGAGCAGGACAACCCAGATCAATCTATGGATCGTGGGGGCGCGCCCCAATACAAGATGATGGCTGCCACGCCGGATATAACAGATACAAACATGTCTGGGCCTAATACGGCAGACCAGCTCCATCCGAGATGTGTCGCGACGTAGCCCAACATAGAGGCGCCGCAAACCACCTATGCTTCACTGATGAAGTAATGGAACATGAATTCCCAGAAGGGTTTAAAGCTATAAACATCGAGTCATATGATGGGACAACAGATCCCGTAGTATGGAATGAGGACTTACTTCTCCACATACATATGGCCCGCGGTGACGATCTCCATGCCATCAAATATCTCCCACTAAAACTCAAAGGACCAGCTCGGCACTGGTTGAACAATCTGCCCGAAAGCTCTATTGGCAGTTGGGAGAACCTAGAAGACGCATTCCTCGACAACTTCCAAGGTACCTATGTCCGACCTCCAGATGCCGATGACTTAAGTCATACAATCCAACAGCCCGAAGAGTCAGCCAGGAAATTCTGTACTCGGTTCTTACCTAAAAAGAACCAGATCATCGATTGTCCGGATGCCGAAGCCCTAGTGTCCTTTAAGCACAACATTGATTACGAATGGCTTGCCCGACACCGCGGCCAAGAGAAGCCGAAGTCCATGGAAGCCCTTATGACGCTTATGACCCGCTTTTGTGCGGGCGAGGACAGCTGGCTAGCTCGTAGCAACAACACCTCAAGTAAACCTAGAACTTCTAAATCCAGAGATGAAAACGGCAAGCCCCGACGCAGAAGACACAAGCGTCGAAACAATGAAGATAACACCGAAGACACGGCTGTCAACGCTGTATTTAGTAGCTCTAAGTCTGGTCAACGAAAGAAACCATTCAAAAGAAACAATCAGGGCACATCCAGTTTGGACCTCATACTCGACCGTCCACCCCAGGTACACCAGCTAATCATACCAACAGAGAATGCTGGGTCTTCAAACAGGCCGGCAAGTCAAATGCCGAAAGCAAAGAGAAGGGGTCGCAAAGCGATGACGAAGATGAGGAGTCGCGGCCACCGAAAATAGGAGGGCAAAAGAAGTTTCCTCCACAAGTCAAAATGGTGAATATGATATACGCCACCCATATTCCCAAGAGGGAACGGAGGCGGGCACTCAGGGACATCTACGCGATGGAGCCAGTCGCCCCAAAGTACAACCCATGGTCATCCTGCCCGATCACTTTTGATCGCGGGGATCATCCGACCAGTATCCGCCACGGCGGTTCAGCCGCACTGGTCCTTGACCCAATTATTGACGGATTCCACCTTACGCGAGTCCTTATGGACGGCGGCAGCAGCCTGAACCTTCTTTATCAGCACACAGTGCGCAAGATGGGTATCGATCCCTCAAGGTTCAAACCCACCAAAACTACCATCAAAGGTGTCATACCAGGTGTTGAGGCCTGCTGTACGGGCTCAATCACGCTGGAAGTGGTCTTCGGATCCCTGAATTACTTCCGAAACTAAGAGCTAATCTTTGATATCGGCCTTTTCGTAGCAGCTATCACACACTGCACGGACGAGCCACATTCGCTTGATTCAATGCGGTGCCACACTATGCTTATCTCAAGCTTAAGATGGCCGGTCCACGTGGTGTCATAATAGTCAATGGAAACATGGAACGCTCCCTCCGTACTGAAGAACACACTGCAGCCCTAGCAGCAGAAGCACAGAGAGGTCTCTTTAAATCAAACTTCAATTCGGCGGCCAAGCTCTCGGACACTGTCAAAAGAGTCTGAACCACCCTGCGGCAGGACAGCCTAGCTCGTCAAGAGCTCAACTAGCCACTTGGTCCCCGTGCCAACCTCGACCAAACAGCGGCCATCGTTGCACGCGTACTTAACTATGCATTAATGTTACCATGGGGATAGACGGAGGCACAGCTAGGTTGTGTTCCACAATGCGGCTCAACCGCTCCGGGACACACACATTATTTCACACTTTTTTTATTTTCAGGTTAACTTTTGCTTAGGCCATCACTGGCGACCTGACGACCGGACCTATCAAGGGACGAATATACCAAGAAGGGAAGTAGCTCGAACGCGTGAAGGAATCCCTAGATATTCCTCTCGATGATCATCCTATTGCTCTTTGGATCCGCAAACAACTCCCCCTGGTCTCAGCAGGTTTTGAAGTCATATTTTTTATCGCACTACTTGTTCTTATACGCTTTGATGTATTATTCAATTACAATGAAAACAATATGCGGCTTTATATGATGTTCACTTGTTGTTGTTCTTTATTGATATTTTTTGTCAAGTAGCAGCCGTACACTCTGGTACGCCTTAATTTACCAGGGGCTTCGTGGTACCCCATAACACGGCAAGAAAGTCCAAACACCTTCACGGTTGTTCGTCACCCCGAACTTATAGCATTATATGCATTGGCTCTGAATCATGTCCTAGGTCAATACTTGGGTTGCCCGACTCCTGTGCTTGCTACCCTACGTTCCGCTATATCGACTAGGGTAATAAAGGGAGAACTACTGCGATTGTGTCCCGATTCTTCCGGACGAGCACCTCAGTAGAGAAAGCCGACAACTGACTGTCATGATGTAGCAAGAACTGGTCAGCTGTTCGAGAGGTCAAAAAGTCTTTAGTGATTTGTTCCGCATTATGCTATAACTAATCCATCATGTGATGGATCGGTTTTTTATCCGGTCAGGCGTTTATAGAACCACAAGTTTGGTCTTCCGAACACTAGGGGCTGCACCTACCTTTCTTTTGTCAAACTCCTATGGATAAGTGAGGGTGATAAAGCCTTATAGTCCGATTGCCTGGTTCGTTGCGCTAAACACCTCCTTTAAGGACCAAAATATGGAGTAAAGAGTGTTTAGATTTATCCCGAGCACCCCCGTACTTCCTACATGGGGGCAGAAGCTGATGACTGGCCAACTCTTAGAATTAACATAAAAATGGCCGCACGGGAGGTAAAAATTCAAATAACAAACACTATATTACATAATGACCTTGTTTCATATTACAGCACAGGATAACATGAATATATTCATGGGAAAATAATATCCTTGGCACATTGCTCCGCCACAAGGTGGGATCCCTCCAGGACGTTGTCATAATACAACTCGGGCTTGCGGTGCTCCTTCCCTGCGAGCAGTCCTTCGGTCATCAGCTTTGCAGCATCCATCTTCGCCCAGTGCACCTTGGCGCGGGCAAAGGCCATCCGCGCACCTTCGATGCAGACCGACCGCTTGATGGCGTCAAGCCAAGGGCAGGCACTAACCAGCCGCTTCACGAGCCCGAAGTGGCTGCTGGGAATCACCTCGGCAGGCCATAGCCGGATAATCAAATCCTTCATGGCTAGTTCGGCCGCCCTATGTAGCTCGACCAGCTATTTCAGCTGATCGATAAGGGGCACTCGATGTTCTGGCACAAGATATTGCAACTAGAACAACTTCTCCGTAGAGCTCCCCTCTTCGGCTCGGTAGAATTGTGCGGCATCAGACACACTGCACGGCAGATCCGCAAACACCCCTGGAGAACTCCGAATTTGGGTTAGCAAAAGGAATCTTTCCTTCACATAATTTCTTTGCATAGTAAAAGCGTTACCCGCCGCGATCTTTCTAGCCTCCTGGATTTCCTGGAGGGTGCCTTGGGCTTCACCCCGGGCATCATGTGCGGCTTGATGATCCTTGGCGAGTTCGGATTCTTTATCCGCCATACTCTGTTCCAAGGTCTCGCACCTCTTCGCGGCCTCTTCGAGATCTTGCTGAACTTCAATGACCCTGGCCTCGTGTTTTTCACGAGTGGCCTGCTCCTTGGTTTCCTTCTTTTCGGCCACAGCTACCGCCTTCTTAAGAGCCTCGACTTCAGTCACCGCCCCTAATACATATTATGACATTTTTAGTCACATTAAATCATTCATTCGTATCGAATACAGACAAGGTTTTGCATACCTTGGTTATCCTCCAATAGCTTCTTCACTTGGCTGAGCTCTTTTTTGGCCCGCTCCATAATCTGCTTCAGTTTGGAGACTTCCGCAGTACGAGAGGTGGCAGGCAATAAAGACGCCTACTTATTCAAATAGGTATTACATGGTAAGACTCCTGCAAAATATATTTGATCCTCTATTCGGCTTTTCTTTTCGAACACGAAACAATCAATCAGGGGCTACTACCTATACTATGACACTATTTCAAACCTCACTACTTACCTCAAAGCCTGTTAGAAGGCTGGTGCAGGCTTCGGTCAGCCCGCTTTTGGCAGACTGGATTTTCTCAATCACCGCACCCATAAGGGTATGGTGTTCTTCAATAATGGAAGCGTTCTTCAACGCTGCCGATAAGGTATCCGGCACCTCTGGCTGGACAGAAGTTGCCGTAGGAATAGGCGCACCCCCTTTGGTTGAAGGAGGTTGCTTGCCTGAATCCAGATATGTATAGGTGTCCTAAACTGTGTCCGGCTGGGGGCCGAATTCAAGATGACCCCCGCCGTCAGTATCCATGGGGATCTACTCTGCCATGTGTCCGGCTGCCGAAGTTTGACCCTCTGGCGCCGCCTCGACGGTCTCCTGAGCTCCTTCCTGGCCTGGGCCCCTTTGGGACGACACCTTGGTGTTTTCCATGTGTTTAGGGGAGGAGGCCGTCGGAAGAGTCCCGCTGTCCATCGCGTTCGAGCCTAGTGAATCCTCCGATGAAGATTTCTTGACGTTGGACCTGGCCGGACAGCAAAATGTGTGACTCAATACATTAATGTTATGCAATAATGAGACTGGATATATGAATGTGTCCTGGTTTCTTTGTACTCACGATTTGGCCGGGGGCTTGACCCTGGATCCCACTCCGGGCTGCTATTGGTGGCTGGGATGGATTCATCTGGAAGGGAGGCCTTCCCCTTCTTAGACGATTCGGCCTCCAAATGTGTGGAGGCCGTGCTCTTCTTTATCCCCCTCACTGGGGGAGATTGGCTTCACCTTTTTTCTTATTCCTCTTCCTCCTCTTCTTCAAAGGAGGAACGGGCTTCAGAGTCCTCGGGCGCTACGTCCGAAGTACCCTTGCAACAAAGACCGCCCCTGGTTTCCTTGTCCTCCTTCTCGGCCTTTTTCTTTAGCGCCTTATAGGGCGTCGGGACCAGCATCTTAATCAGAAGTGGGCATGCTTGCTCCCCAGGCAGCGGGGCCGGACAATAGATCTGTCCTGCCTTCTTCGCCCAGCTCTGGGGGAATTGTTGGGGGGAGGTTAGGTGTTTTCCTCAAGTATGCAAATAAAGGAACACCTTGGAAACGCATAAGGACGTACCGAACTTGCGGGACAGGACAATTTGTACCTGCGGTCCTCGGCCAAGTCCGACCACGACTTGTCGGGCTAGAGGAGCACCTTCCGGATGTCTTCGTGCGTTGTGCCGAAGAACTCCAGCAGGGTTTGGTGCTTGGCCGGACCGAACTCCCATAAATTGCAAGTCCTACGTTGGCATGGGAGAATCCGGCGAACTAACATCACCTGGACCACGTCAACAAGTTTGATATTCTTGTCTCCATGCTCTTGATGCGCGCTTGGAGCGGCGTCACCTTGTGTGACGAAGACCAGTCTAGGCCCTTCTCGGGCCAGGACGTAAGCCGCAATGGGGCTCCAGATCGTAATTCGGGAGCTGCGGCCCATTTGGTGTCGAGTGGCTCAGTGACATAGAACCACTATTGTTGCCACCCTTTGGCGGACTCATTGAATGTACCTGATAGCTATTTGACGTTGGGCATCTTGCTCACCATGGTGCCTCCGCACTCGCCGTGCTCGCTGCCTACCACCTTCGGCTTCACGTTGAAGATCTTTAGCCATAGTCCAAAGTGTGGAGGGATGCGGAGGAAGGCCTCGCATACGACGAAGAATGTCGAGATGTTGAGGAAATAATTGGGGGATAGATCATGGAAATCAATCCCGTAGTAATACATAAGGCCGCAAACAAATGGGTGGAGGGGAAACCCCAACCCGCGGACGAAGTGAGGAAGGAATACAACCCTCTCATGGGGTTCCGGAGTAGGGACGACCTGTCCTGCTGCCAAAAGATGGTGCGCGATATTCTTGGCCAGGTACCCGACCTCCCAGAGTTTCTTGATATCCTTCTCCTGGACGGAGGAGGCCATCCACTTGCCTCCTGCTCCGGATCCAGACATGGTCGGAACAGTTTTTTGGGCGGAGAAGGCGAAAGCTTGGGTGCTAGAGCTCGAGAATGGGGAACCAGAAAAGAAGGCATTGGTGAAAAAGGGGGATCCTTATCCCTTTATAAAGGCAGTAAAATTGTGTGCATCCCCACTCATCCTAAAAAATAGCTTATTTCCCAAGCGCTGTGTTGATGGCACGGTTGGGTTATCCATACCCGCATTGATAAGAATCCCGTGATAAGGGACACGATCTCTGTTTTGACAAGACATGCCAGTAAAACCGCACCTTGAAATACGGAGGGGCAGGATAAAAATGGTTCAAATAAAGACCAGGTTGTGGTGTGATGTCATGCTGTGAGTTGTCAGCAGATTGGACTCGTGGGATATTATACTCTCTACGGAGGTATGTGGAATTTGTTTTGCAGAGTCGGACACCATTCTTGTGTTCAAAGTCTACTTGGGAGTATTCGGAGAAGGAACCCGCCTTGCAATGCCGAAGACAATCTCTGCGTCGGACTCATCATCATTGAAGCCTGGTTCAGGGGCTACTGAGGGAGTCCTGGATTAAGGGGTCCTCAGACAGCCGGACTATATGCATGTGCCGGACTATTGGGCTATGAAGATACGAGATAGAAGACTTCGTACCGTGTCCGGATGGGACTCTCCTTTGCGTGGAAGGCAAGCTTGGTGATTCGGATGTGTAGATTCCTTTCTCTGTAACCGACTCTGTGTTACCCTAGCCTCCTCCTGTGTCTATATAAACCGGAGGGTTTAGTCCGTAGGACAACAACAATCATAATCATAGGCTAGCTTCTAGGGTTATCCTCTATGATCTCGTGGTAGATCAACTCTTGTAATACACATATCATCAAGATCAATCAAGCAGGAAGTAGGGTATTACCTCCATAGAGAGGGCCCGAACCTGGGTAAACATCATGTCCCCTGCCTCCTGTTACCATTAGCCTTAGACGCACAGTTCGGGACCCCCTACACGAGATCTGCCTGTTTTGACACCGACACCCTTCATTATAGATGAAGTCCTTACTGGAGGAGCCTATCATCTTCACAATGCAGTGGATAATCACCTTGAGCCAAACGCATGGAACGCTGCCCGGCTCCAAAAATTCTATGCGTAGTTCGGCCTCCCAAGGTTCCACTTTGACTAGGTTTTTTCCCTTTTTTCTCTCTTTTCTCATTTTTCCTTTTCCTTCTCAATGTATGTTCGGATCAACCGCATTATTCGGGGTACACATCTTTAAATGAATACACCCCACCATACATGGGGGCTTCTTTAATGAAGCATATTATTAAAAGCTTATAAGCTTCCTTTGTCCATGTCGGTTGTTGCTACGCAACTTTTTTCCATTTTATGCACCTCTATGACTTAAGTTTTTTGCCAAGCTGGGTTTCCTTGCTCTTGTGCTCATACCCTACGTTCCCGATTGTTTGGCTAGGGTGTAAAGGGAGTACCTCTATGATTGTTACAACCGGGTTATCCGAATCTGTACCTTAGACGGTTGAAGCCAAAAGCTAGTGTTCTTAAGGGAATAATTGGCCGGCAAATAAACGACGGTCTATTTTTTGGAACAAATATGGAATTGGCTGCCTGTAATTTGGATAAAAGCCTAGGCATGCATAATTTAGTATGCCAACCCAAGGAAAGGAACCCCTAAGGGAGCTATTTTTCTTGGAAGATGTTTCTTATGTTAAATAGTAATATAACATAACTCCCCGAACATATTTTTGTCTGTTCGAGCAATATGACCAGATTGCCTGGTTTCCGAAGATACTAAGAGTTTCTTAGTTAAACATAGTATACGGAAACACTCCAACTTCTTGGTTTGGAGGTGGAAGCCTAAGGTCCGTGATGACAAAAAAATTACAAGTTCGGCAGGAGATAAGTTCGGTCATAAAGTATATTGATACATAGAATCGAATGCCTACTCTCTTTCTATGCCGTCTATAATGCTATCTAGCTTACAATCCTCTTGCGAATATTTTGCTGCTATCATTACTTGGTCTTATACCAAGCTTAAAGGAATTTCCATCCCATCTGGTCCCTGAGGTCCAACTCGGGCCATATGATTTGGATTGAGTCCGGTGTAGCGTGTCTTCACCATGGCCCATGCCTCTCATGCACCTTCAAGGCATGTAGACATCTTCCATAGCTCTAAGCGACGTTGAGCACCCTTGAACAGGTCTGCTAACCCCTCCATACTTTCTGGAGGGGCATCAGATGGCCATAAGTCATTGGCCATAATCTTCATGGCTTTTGGGCACGCTCATGCAGCTTTGACAGTTCTTTTAGAACGTTGCTTTGAAGCCCGGGAACTTCCTCTTCTTGGTGGCCGGTTAAAAGACCTGTACGAACCGAATTATAACATTTCGTATTATATGATTATATCAATACTCCGGATTGTTCAAGAGTCATACCGAATATGCCGCCCTTCGCCTTTTGGTTCTCCTGTTGCGCATCCAAGAGTTGAGCCTTTAAGCTCTTTATCTCCTCGGCCTGCTTCTTCACTTCATCTTCTAGTTTCTTATCTTTTCCCCCAGTCATTGGGGCACTCTTCATTTCTTCAAGCTATATGACAGCAGCATTTAACTATTTTTGGCTTGTTTCGAGCTCCTGGGACAATGCATTGTTTTTCTCCTTGAGGACATGTGGTCATAAACGATCCTCAAATCAATTAGTTCTTAGCGCTTTAAGTCTTGGGGTCCACTGGTATCTATATATTAAAATTGCATAAATTTTCACCTGTATATCCTTTGAGAACAGGCGAGTAACTCCAGTAAGTCTGTCCCGGGCAGCTCGGATATACGTGTCCACTGTGCTGAGAGCGGTAAATTCTTTCTCTGAAAAGGTCGGGGCACGCAGTGTCTCTTTTAAGCGATGGTGATTCATCGTGCTATCCACCTCTGAGTTAGTGACGGACACTTCATCCGGATCTTCATGAGGTGGATGAGTTGGCACCACCCTTGTATGCACCCTTGTCCCAGTTGACGAGTTTGGCACCGCATTGGCCGTGGCTCGGCTTGCTGGGATCTTTGGTACGGTTCGCCGTATACCTCTCCTGAGATGATAGAAGGAGGAGGAAAATGATGATTCGGCTTTATGCCTAGGCATGAAGTAACGAATATACCTCTTTAGTGATGGAGCAGGCTCAGCGGCGCTCCCGGTCCCCTTTCATTTCGCGCGCTCGCCCCGCAAAGAAAAGTAAGAAATAAACTAAGGACAATCTAAAAGAAAACTAAGGAGACCATCTAATAGAACTAAAAAAGAAAAGACCATAAAAAGGAAAATTACAACAGAGCATCCAACCATACAGAGAACTACCTTTCAAATTTCTGCTTCATTCTTTACTTGAGTAGTTTTAGTTCCTCCTTGAAGATGCATTTCTAGCCTTGGAATGAAGGTGCAATATTTTCAAAGATCTTATTGTTTCTGGTTATCCAAATGTCCCATGACCAAGAATAATGATCTCCATATAGAAGGGGTAGTTGAGCTTATCCTTCAAGTGTTGGTATGCTTCTAACACTGACAGGTTAGGTGTTCTTGTTGGAAAAATAAAATCCCAGCATTGTTGTGCAAAGGGACATCCCCAAAAAAGATGATGCAATGTTTCCTCCTATTGGCAGTCCCTTATTGCACAATTGTAAGCTTCAAGCTCAAAGCTCTTTCTCCTTAGGAGGTTCCTTGTGTTGACTCTATCATGTAAGAACATCTAGAAGAACACTTTATGCTTTGGTTGACATGAGCTCTTCAAATCCAATTGAAGTGGGGGTGGTGTTTGCTTGTGTCCAATCAGGACCTTATATGCTTTGATGGAGGAATAAAATTCATTCCCCCAAATATAGCTCCAAGTGTCCATTGCATCCAAAAATTCAGATTGTCTCAAAGATATGCAAATATCCTCCATTTCCAAGAACTCATCATATGCTTGTGTTGTTAGTGGTAAATAGAATAAGTCCTGAAGGTATTCAATATTAACCACTTGATGAAAATTTAATTGAGGGTTTTTGACAAAAGAGTGCAAGTGATGGAATTTGTGTTTGAGTACTACTTGATGCCATCAGTCAGCCCAGAAGAAAGCACTTTTACCATCTCCCACATTACATTTGGCAATTACTTTAAACTAATCAATGAGTGCCAGATTTGATTTCCACCAGAAAGAGCCTATCATTATGTCTCCTGGAAGCTTCCCATCATTGTAATAAGTCTCCCAAATTAGATTAACCCAAGGTATATCATGTCTGTTGAAGAACTTGTGTAGGTTTTTCATAAGGAGGCTTTTGTTGTGTGTGTAAATGTCTAAGACCCCCAAACCTCCTTGATTCTTTGGCCTACAGACAGTGTGCAAGCCACCATTGCAGGTCTTCGGTCCTCCATATCTGGACTTCTCCAAAGACAATGCCTTAAGTATTTTATAATCTGCTTCTTAATTGTGATAGGAATGTCCAAGTAGCTCATGAAAAAAACTGATAGTGATGCAAGCACCGATTTAACCAGAAGCAGCCTGCCTGTGTCATGAAAGATGAAATACCAGCCAGTCTTTTAGAAATCCTGTTGACAATAGGTAGGCATTGTTCCATAGTTGGTTTGTAAATTCCCAATGGAAGACCCAGATATGTGAAAGGAAAATGCCCTCTGGCACACTGGAGAGTGTTTGTAAAAAGATCAACTCTCTCTTCAGCAATATTGAAAGGAACCATGATTGATTTCCATAATTGACTTTAAGACCAGTTGCTGAAGCAAAGGTGTTTATCAGTGCTTTGAGGAAAATGAGCTATCTAGCATCTGCTTGCATAATAACCAGAGTGTCATCTGCAGATTGAACTATTGGGGAATCATGGCATGAGTTGACTTGAAGTGGTGGAGTGATTAGATTCAGTCTCATGGCTTTGTTTAGTATAGATTGTAACAGATCAGCAGCCAGCACAAAAATAAAGGGGAATAAGGATGCCCCTGCCTTACTCCCCTTATGATGTAGAATTTCTTCCCAGGCACTCCATTTACCATGACAGCTAAAGATGTAGATGAGAATATTAGTTGCATCCATGAAATCCATTTTTCACCCAACCCCTTTGCTCTGAAAATGTCAATTATTACTTGCTGCTCAATTGTGTCAAAGGATTTTTCAAAATCCAATTTAAATACTAACATATCTTCCTTTGATTCGTGACATTGATGGATATACTCATATGCCCACCCTAGACAATCTTGAATCACTTTGCTTTTGAGGAAGCCATATTGGTTAATGTGCACCATCTTTAGGATAACTCTCTGTAATCTATTGGCCAACAGTTTCGTGATGATTTTAAGCACACCATTGAGCAAAGAAATTGGTCTGGAGTCATTTGGGGATAGAGGTACTTCCTTTTTGGGCATCAGAGTGATGAATGATGTGTTTATGCTTTCCAGGTCCACATTACCAGCATGGAAAGCCATAATAAGGTCAGTAACATCCACCTTTATAATATCCCAACAATTTTTGATGAACTCGTTATTAAAACCATCAGGACCTGGAGATTTATCTGTTGGCAGATTTTTCACCACATCATCAATTTTCTCTTGAGTAAAAGGTTTTTCCAAGTCAATGAACACTTGAGGGTCCACTGAGTGATCATAAAGATCAATTAAATCAAAGTGCATTGTATGCCCAGTAGATTGGCCCAATCTCTTTTTGAATGCCTCCCATAGAATGGCAGCTTTTCCTTCATGATCAGTAACTTCAACTTGATCCTCATTTAGCAGCATTGCAATTTTATTATGCATGTGATTGATGGTAGCCTTTATATGAAAGAATTTTGTGTTTGCATCCCCGTATTTGACTCCTTTGATTTTTCCTCTCTGCTTCCAGTAGATTTTCTGATTGTTGAGCATTGTGAGCAAAAAATCCGTAAGTCTGATTCTACAGTTGCTTTCAAGGACAGATAAGTCCGTGTATTCCTCAATAAAGTCCCATAGAAAGATGCATTCATTTAATTCCTCAATCTGCCTTTTCAGGCAGGACAAGCTTTTAGCCCACAATTTTAGAGCTCTTCTTAGATTTTTAAATTTGGCATTGATCTTCTTAGCATGATCTATGAAACCGATAGGTATGTTCCATGCAACCTGGACCACTTGTTTGAAAGAGCTGTGTTTTAGCCAGTAGTTTTCAAATCTAAAGACCTTAGATTTAGGAATGCTTGTGCCAATTTTAATCATACATGGCAAGTGATCAGAAATTGGTTTTGCCAGAGGAAGGGCAGTAGAATCTGGATAACTTGTCATCCAAGCAGCTGATGTAAAAAACCAGCCCAACTTCTCAAGAAGTGGATTGTCCTGCATGTTGCTCCAACTAAGTTGTCTTCCTTTCAATGGGAGTTCAATCAGCCCTAGAATGCTGATGGCTTCATTAAACAAATGCATTACATTGACATCTCCTCCAGGTCTATTTCTGTCCTCAGGTGATCTAATGAAGTTGAAGTCTCCCATCATAATCCAATCCACATTAATAGGTATTTGAATGTTGCCAAACCAATCTATAAACTCAGTCTTGTCCTCATGATTACAAGGTCCATAGATGTTTGTGAGAATCCAACTCTTGGATGATGAGTTGCAAGTAAACTGAATTGATAAAGAGAATTTGTTCTGAATGATCATTTCACCTGTCAACATAGCACTATTCCAAGCAGTTAGAATGCCTCTAGATGCCCCAATGGAGGGAGGTATTCAAATTTATTAAATCTCTAAGAAAAGAAATTTTGAATATAAGCTAGATCAAAAGTCTCTCTCTTTGTTTCTCAGATGCAGATAATCCTAGCAGTACTTTCTTTCACTTACTGTCTAATAGCTAGCCACTTATCTAAAGCATTAATCCCTCTTACATTTCAGTTTAATATATTCCAAGATCTGTTGTTATTCATTGTATAACAATTGTTTTTCAAGTATAGTACCAAAGATCATCCCTTGGTAAGTGCCCCAGACTGTGAAATTCTTTAGCTGTAAAGAATAGTGCTCGAGCTTATGATAAAAATTGACAACCATCCAAGAGCCACAAGTGCAAACCATACTAGCAGCATCACAGTGAAACCAAAGATAACTAGAACTGTTCACAAAATTAAGCTGGTAAATGCCATCACTTCCATTGAGACACCAAATCCAGTAGTCAAACATAGCAATTAAGGTACCAACAAACAAAAAGGGCCACTTTAGGCAGACATCCATCAGCTTACATTGTCTGAATTCAAACATCACAGCAAACATAAAACAGACAACCCACACACAGGTGTAGTTCAGTAGTCTAGCAGTTTGACAGGAACTATGTGACATGTCCATCATCAGTTTATCTTAGATTGTGTAGCATCTCCTGTGGACTTGGACACCTTGACCACCCCCTCTTTCCCTTTCTTCTTGGGCTTCTTGGACAGCTTCTCATGAAGTTCATCCTCAGCCACCTTGCAGAAAGATTGTGTCAGGTTCTTTACCACTTTATTTGGAAGAACATGAGGTATAGCATTACAGGGCAAGCATGATTTAGTATCACATGATTTTATTCTATAGCCATTATTATCTCTCTGAATCCTATCACTTTCTTCTTACCTCAGTTTCTACCAAAGGTTCTTTCTCCCTCGTTTTCCTGGAGATTGCTTCTCCCAGTGGCAGCAGCACAACTTTTTTGGGAGACACCTACTTTAAAGGGCTGCCAACTCCACTTGAAGAGTGTGCAACTAGACTAACTCCTTCATTTTCCTTACCCACACCTTGCATAATATCCTTACAAGTGGTAGCCTGAGAGGTAGCACATCCATCAGGAATATGAAATAACATAGTATCTTCATAATCACAATTTGCAGTCAGCAGTTTCCACAAATCAGACTTCAACAAATGCATTGTCCACCCAAACTTATCAGGAGTCAATAATAGGTGTATTATGAAATTAAACCAACTTATAGGAATGACAATTTTGAAAGTGTTGGCAGCTCCCTGACTTTCTGGTGCAAAGTGTTGTATCCATAGATCTAGCCCTTCTTCCAAGATTAAGTGAGCACCATCAATAACTTCCAAAGTGTGGGATTCAACAATTGACTGTAAATCAAACTTGTGATTAGAACCATGTGAAATACCTTTCCTGTTGAAGTCAGAAGATGTGCCCACTTGAGGAATTGGGATATCTTCTTTTCCTTTATCTGTTGAGACAATAGCCTGAGGTTGTGCAACAGTTGCTCCTTCAGAGGCAGTCCTTTCATCTGGACTCTTGCTGATGATATTATTCTTAGTGCCATCATTGTTGTCAGAAACTATCATCTGAATTCCATGGCTATCAGCAGTGGTTTGTCCCCCCTGCTTGGGAAGAACTGCCATGTCTACAACTAGCTGGTTGCCATTGTTCACAGGACTATCTACAATTACAGCATTAGCCTACACTTCCATATTCTGAGTTTGCACATTTTTCACATTGTTACCAGCTACTTGCAGTTCTTCCTCTTCTTCCTCGGCATTATAAGCCAAAGCAATATTGAGTAGGCCCATACCCATTGGTTGTGCCCCCTAGTTTAATTCTTCACTAGCAGATTGTGTAATAGAAAAAAACCCATCAGACAAAGATACAGTTCTAGTGATGTTGTTATTAGGAGCCCCATCATTAGGAAGCACAGTGATTTCCACTTGCTGCTGTTGTGGTTCAACAAGGTTTGGTTGAGGGAATGCACAATGTTGCTCTTGCTCTTCCTGTTCTTCCCAAGCATCCTAGTCTTCACTCTAAGCATGGATACTGTGCACTGGCAGAGGCTGAAAACCAAGAAAATCATTAGCATGCTGGGGATAGGGTGTTGGTCAACACCATCAGGTGGAATAGGGGCCTCATCTGCAGGCCCCCACCCAGCTTTCTTCAAGCAAAACCTCCACAGAACTAGTCCATGACTCTTCTTAAAAGTGCTCACCCTCTGACCATCTAATGTTTTTAGGTATATCAATAAGTTCAGTCACTCTAGCTTTGACCAAAAATTTTCCTCTCAGAGCATCTTCTCTCTCCCAACTTATAATTCTGCCCCACTTTGAGATTGTTGCTGCAACATCCTTTGTATCGCAGAAATCAAAAGGGACCCCCACGAATAGAATCCAACAAGTTCTTTTGAAATGCAGTCGACGCCAATTTCTGCCCTTGTTATGCTTGGAGAAGGAAATAAAAACATCACCAAAAGCATGTGGACTTTGCCGAATGAGCCTATCACGATCACGGACATGCACAAACTGAACGCACGCTTCACCAAAAGGGAAGTGCTGGATTTCTCTAAACCCTACTTGCTCCACTCCTTGCAGAAACTCCTCGAGGACCTCATGGACATTGGGGAAAAATACCTCATTAGGGTGTGGATGGATAGATGCAATCGCCCAATCCTCATGCCTTCTTGGATGATGCGGGAGGATGGCTCTGCAAACCCCAGTTCTTCCTTTGACCTCCTGTATCTCGAACCCGTGCGGAATGAAGGGAAGTGGTCGATGGGGATGTTTGCCATCAGGGGCGACTCCGGCAAGGTGGCGAGCTAGTCGAGGCAGGAGCAGAGGAGGAAGCAGAGTTGGTAAGTGGAATGGAATGCGAGGAGGCAAGTGTTGGTCTCGGCTGGAAGTTTGGAAAAAGATCATTGACCAGCTCTGAAAAAGATGCACCCTGCCTAATCCGTGGAGCAGGCCCAACACAGTGGAACCAGGCCTCAACCTCTTCAACGGCCCACGCCTCTTTAGGTGGGCTTGGGAACGAGCTAAATTTCATAAAATTCCAAAGCCTAGGCAAGTTTGGAGTTGGGGAAAAACGAGCAAAATGACCATTGGCCCTGCATGCATGGCACATTACGTGCGTAGTAACATGCCTATGTTGAACCACAGGGGGCTCAATTTGTGGCCTTGAGTTTTCAGAAATTGACTGAGTTGAAATGTTGTTTAATTCTTGATTATTACCCTCATGAATAGGGCCCAATAACCGCTTGAAAACGGATCTACCCTCTCTAGCCACCCTGGCGTAGCTCCGGGCGATCACCGGAGTGTGGAACCACCGCCCTACCATTTCTGCCCACAAGTGTCCATTCTTTATCAAGCTCATCATAATAAACAGCTTCTTCTCTTCACCAATTTGGCCCCCCCAAATTCCAAAGGCTAAAAACCATCTCAAATCCTTCTCAGCAATTCTCCCTGCATTATAGATCCCAACCGCAACTGACTTGGAGGCTACCGGGAACTTGTATGATCTATCCCTTAAAAAACAAACTCGAAAACCTTGAGCATGGCCTCCAAACATTGCATGGAGAGAAACACTAACCGTGTGAGAATCAAGTTTGAAAGATGCTCTACTGAAAGATACCACCAAGGTGAATTCATTTTGACGAAATCCCAGAGAGAAAACCACCGGGTGCCCAAACTTGGACCTCATTACCGCTTGAAACATCTTGCCACGATCAAAGATGAGGTCAAAGGACGCCATCTAGCCGTAGAGGGTGGCTACCAAGGCCGGAGTGGCCACCGGTAGGGAAGGGATGGTGGCCGCCGGGGCCAGAGTAGCCATCGGCGCTAAGAGGAGGCGGGGGCTAGGAGGAGAAGTCTAGTCTTCCATGGTCCTCTATTTGAGGAGGGGGCAATAGATGTTCTCGACTACCTTCCTCCATGACTGTTTGAAGCAACTAAAGTATTCAGTTAATGCATACCAATAATAAAAAGGTGTTGAATGACTAAACTTACCCAGTCAATGGGGTTGTACATGGAGAAACCTTCCTGACAATTTAAATGGGCGAAGTCTTCTTCTTCCCCCTTATAAAGGTCTACCAGCATGGCGGCCAATGCGGCTTACTTATCCGGACCCTTTTGCCTATAGCAAGACATGTCGTCCTCCCTGTTGTAGTTCCATAAAGGAGCCACTCTGGATTGAAGAGCCTGGATACATCGCTTTATCGCAATGGCCATTACTTCAACGATGGAGAGTCCGGAATGGGTCAGCAATCTGACCTTGCTGACCAATATCATCACCTCCGCATTATCCTCTTGTCTAGAGGACTTGCGGCACCAGCTGAATAGCTTCTTCAAGGGAGTGCTAGAGAATTCAGGAAGTCCACACCGGACAAGGTCTGGGGAGGAACATCCTCAATGTAAAACCACTCCGTAGACCATTCTTCGGACCCCCTCTTCGGAGCGCAGGCTGGGAAACCAGATCCGGCTATGCGCCATACTTCGGCACCACCAACTTCAAATATAGACTCTTCGCCCTGGTGGCGGGGGACGAGGCAAAAGAACTTTTTCCATAGTTTGAAATGCGCCTCGGAGCCTAAAAATAATTCGCAGAGGGCGACAAAACCAGAAATATGTTGAATGGAACCTGGTGTGAGATTGTGCAGCTGGATTTTGTAGTATTCCAATAGACCCCTGAGGAAGGGGTGGATCAGTAATCCTACGCCCCTCAGGAGGAACGATATGAAGCACACTCTCTCCCCTTAGCTGGGTTAGGGAAATTCTCTGCCAATGCACCATCGCCCGTAGAAGTTAATCCTGCCCGTACAGAGACTAGATCCGCGGGGGGAAGGTATCCTTGCGTCTGGTGATGATTGAGCTGAAGATGGGATACAGAACAACTTTTCCAATCCCCCTCTTGAGGGTCATGAGGACGCGAGGAGGAGCCAGGGACACTAGCCATGGTTTGAGCTTTTTTCGTGGTTTGCTCTTTTGCTCTTGGGGTGATGTGGGATGGCGTTTGGGGATCTAACCTCGTTATAGAAACACCGCGCGTGCCTATTAAAGGGTTAAAATTTAAAAAGGTAATGGATCGTTCCCATTCGCTTAGACGCGTGGGAATCAATGCGACGACAGGAAGGAATCATAAAGACTGGACACAAAAGCCGATGCCAGACCATCGTCAATCCGGAGTATGGCAGAGAACCAACCTCGCAAAGCCGAAGACTTATATCCGCATACTACATCGTCATTGAAGGCAAGTTCTGGGGCTACTAAGGGAGTCCTGGATTCGGGGGTCCTCAGGTGTCCGGCCCAGGAGTATGGGTCGGGTTGGATGGGCCATACAAGATCAAGTTGAATACCATCCTCCATGTCTGGGTGGAACTTTTCTGTAGGTGGATGACAAGATTAGAGTCTGGGTGTATCATTTCCTTCCCAGATGATCCAACCTTGTACAAACCCTAGGCCCCTCCGGTGTGTATATAAACTTGAGGGATTAGTCTGTAGAGGCTATCCTCATTACCATCATCAGAATATTCATAGGCTAGACATCTAGGGTTTAGCCATCACAATCTCGAGGTAGATCAACTCTTGTAATCTCTATACTCTTCGAATATAATCAAGAAGGAGTAGGGTTTTACCTCCTTTAAGAGGGCTCGAACCTGGGTAAACATTGTGTCACTTGGTCCCCTATTACCATTGATCCTTAGACGTACAACTTGGCCCCCCTATCCGATATATGCCGGTTTTGACACCGACAGTGAGCACCCATCAAAATATTATATGCCAAAATTGTTGACATTGGACAAGAAAGATAACGTAATGATTTATGTTTGTTCATATTCACATAGAAGTTATATTGTCATAGATCCTTCGACATGTGGTGTTTGCCCCTACCTTTGCTAGCCAAAAATTCCGCACTAAGTAGAGATACTACTTGTGCATCCAAAACCCTTTAACCCAAATCTTGTTTTGAGAGTCCACCATACCTACCTATGGATAGAATAAGATCCTTCAAGTAAGTTTTGATCAGTGCAACAAGGCAATAAAAATTGCTTCTAAAAGTGTGAGATCATTTATTGTAAGGGAAAATCAAGCGTTGTACGAACTTGTGATGGCAAAGAATAAAAGTGACAGACTGCATAATAAAGGTTTCCATCATAAGGGGCAATATAACGTGACATTCTCTTGCACTAAGGGGTAGAGCATACAAACAAAAAGCGCATGGAAACCTCTGCTTCCCTCTGCGAAGGGCCTATCTTTTACTTTTATGTATTAACTTTCATGCAAGAGTCAAAGTTCTTCTTTTTATTCCTTTTTATTTTCTCCTTTGGCAAACATCATGTGGTGGGGAAAGATCTAGGCACATATATCCAGTTGAATATGGGTAGCATGAGTTATTATTATTGAAATCATCCTTGAGGTGAATACGTTGGGAGGCGAAACTAGAAGCCCCTGTCTTTCTATGTGTCTGATTGAAATGTTTTGCTCATGTGTACGCAGTGAGTGTTAGCAATCATAGAAGACTAAATGATGGTTGAGTATGTGGACTTGCCTAAAGGTTATGATACGTGACACCTCCTGAAAAGATGATGAATTGTAGTTGCAAAATTGACTGAGAACATAGTTTGTTGGTTTCCAATAGAGTTTATACTTTATACTTCAATGTGTGATGAATTGTTACTTGATCATGAGAAGTGTATGATAAAAGTTCTATGATAAAAGTTTTATGTTAAAGTTTGTTGCTGTTATAATAATTTACATGATGTTGCTATGTCCGTATTTTTATTTTAATTGATGTCTCTCTCTCTCTCTAAGCATGTGGACATGTTTTTCAATTTCGGTTTTCGCTTGAGGACAAGCAAGGTCTAAGCTTGGGGGAGTTGATACGTCCATTTTGCATCATGTTTACCTACTATTATTTATGTTGTTTTCTTGCATAATAATGCTTTTTGGAGTAACTCTAATGCCTTTTCTCTCATAATATGCAAGGTATGCACAAAGGGGGAGAATTCTGGCAGCTGGAAATCTGGACCTGAAAAAGTTGCGTCAGGCTACCTATTCTGCACAACTCCAAATGAGCTCAAACTTTACGAGGACTTTTTATGGAATAAATAAGAATTTTTGGAGTCAATAAGTACCAGAGGGGGCCCACCAGGTGGGAACACCCCACCTAGGTGCGCCCTGGTGGGTTGTGCTCACCCAGGCCCACCTCCGGTGCCCCTCTTCTGGTATATAAGTCATTTTGACCTAGAAAAAATAAGGGGAGGACTTTCGGGATGAAGCGCCGTTGTCTCGAGGCGGAACCTAGGCAGGAGCACTTTTTCCCTCCAGCGGAGCTATTTCCCCGGGGGAACTTCCCTCCCGGAGGGGGAAATCATCGTCATCATCATCACCAATGACTCTCCCATCTTGGGGAGGGCTATCCATCAACATCTTCAACAGCACCAACTCCTCTCAAACCCTAGTTCATCTCTTGTGTTCAATCTTTGTATCAAAACTATAGATTGGTGCTTGTGGGTGACTAGTAGTGTTGATTACATCTTGTAGTTGATTACTATATGGTTTATTTGGTGGAAGATTATATGTTCAGATCCATTATGCTATTTAATACCCCTATGATCTTGAGAATGATTATCATTTGTGAGTAGTTACTTTTGTTCTTGAGGTCACGGGAGAAATCATGTTGCAAGTAATCATGTGAACTTGTATGTGTCCGATATTTTGATGATATGTATGTTGTGATTCCCTTAGAGGTGTCATGTGAACATTGACTACATGACACTTCACAATATTTGGGCCTAAGGGAATGAATTGTGGAGTAGTTATTAGATTATGGGTTGCGAGAGTGAAAAAAGTTTAAACCCTAGTTTATGCACTATTCCGTAAGGGACCGATTGGATCCAAGAGTTTAATGCTATGGTTAGAATTTATTCTTAATACTTTACTAATAGTTGCGGATGCTTGCGGGGGGTTGATCATAAGTAGGAGGTTTGTTCAAGTAAGAACAACACCTAAGCACCGGTCCACCCACGTACCAAATTATCAAAGTAGCGAACTTGAATTAAGCCAACATGATGAAAGTGACTAGATGAAATTCCCGTGTACCCTCAAGAACACTTTGCTTATCAAAAGAGACCGTTTTGGCCTGTCCATTGCCTCAAAAGGATTGGGATACCTTGCTGCAATTTTGTTACTACTACCATTACTTGCCCATTACAAATTATCTTGCTATCAAACTACTCTTCTACTCACAATTTTAGCACCTACAGAGATTAACTTGCTCAAAACCACTTGTCATTTCCTCCTGCTCCTCATTGGGTTTGACACTCTTACTTATCGAAAAGGCTACAATTGACCCCATATACTTGTGGGTCATCACTCGGCATGCCCGAAGTCTCCGGCTTGCGAGATGAGTTCTTCACCCCTTCAATGGTCGGACTGGCAATAGTTCGGATACTGATGACCTCTCGATAAGTCAAAGTGCCATCGGGCCCACAACAGCAATTCTTCGTTCAGGGTTAATAACAACCCTCAATTTCCGTATACCAGGAGGAGGCGGACGGTCCTGTAATCTTTTACAAAAACGCCCCTCATGAGATGGGGAGGAGGCACCTATTAAACAGGCTAGCAGCATGATAGCTAGTCCATTCCATCCCCAAATAAAGAAGTAGAGAGATCAAGGAGCTCTGGAGAAAACGGCTTGAGCCCCAAGCTCCTCCTCACGCCCCATGGCACTCTCCCAGGCGACTTGGCAAGTTGCTCAGTCTCCCATCTTCAGCTAAGCAGACTCGAGATGCAAGGATATCTTCCTGCTTCAAATCTCACACCCACTCACCCCGGATTAATTTCCATGAATGGCAAAGCCCTTGCAGAAAACTTCCCTGCTCCACGCAAGGAAAAGAGGGTATGTTTCATGCCCTTCCTTTTACAAGGATTGGGCTTCCCCATTCATCCTTTCCTGAGGGGTCTACCAGAGTTTCAAGGGATCCAACTCCATCACCTCACCCCCGGATCTATCCTTCATATCTCGGGATTTGTCGCCCTCTGTGAGATGAGATGTTCCTCAGCTGCGAGGCCCATTTGAACTATGGAGAAAGTATTTCTGCCTCTTCCCCCACAACTGAGGAGGGACAATCTTTGAAGTAGGCAGAGCCAAAGTATGGCTCATAGCCGGGATGGGTTACCCTGTTGGGACCCCGAGGAAGGATTCCGAAGAGTGGACCTCGAAGTGGTTTTACATTGAAGAAGTCCCCCCTACTCGGGCCAGCTCGGAGGGGTCTGCCCGAATACTCGGATGCTCCTTTAAGGAAGAGGTTTAATTGGCGGCCAAAAAGCCCTTCTCAAGAGGAAAGTGCCGAGGTACAGCGCCTCGCCGCCAAAGTGAGGTTGTTATCTCACAACAAGATAACCATCATCAATGTGATGGCCACCGCCATTACACAATGTGTTCAACCTCTTCAACAGAGGATGCACTCCCTATGGTGTTATAATGGGCAAACGACGCGACCCGTTATAAACAAAAGGGGCTTGATAACCAGGTAGCAATGGCAGCCATACTGGCCAATCTCTTCAAGGGAGGAGAAGAGTTCACCCGCCTAAGGAACAAGAACAGCTACTCAAGCTACAATCCCATTGAATGGGTAAGTTCAACTTCATTTTTATAGTCCATACGTTACGTCTATGTTATTGATTCGATCTTCCATCTTTCCTAATAGAATTGGAGGTGTTGGGTTGAGACAGTCAGCAGCCCCTCCCCTCAACCGAAGAGCTATTCTCGTGAAGATGACCCAGGTTTCATGATGATCCAGAGACATCGATCGATTTGGAGGATGAGGTTTTCTACAAGGAGAGCCTTGACGGCTCTAAGGTGGCCCTTATGTCCGATCGCCCTAGGACCCTTCCTTCTTTCATTGTAAGTAGAAAGAAGGCCTCTTCTCGAAAAGGGCCTTTATCTGCGCCATCCCGAGTATGCTGACTTCTACTCACAAGGGTCCCCGCACCTCGCTCCGAATACAGACAACAGCGGCACCGACTATGTCGGCACCAAAGAATGCAGAGCTCCCAAGCACATGGCAGCCAGGGGAGCTACATCGACCATAGCCCCAACCAACATGCAATACATTTGAGTTTATAGTTCGACTGTTATTGTGGCCAATGCGAATACTCATAATCTTTGGGGAGATCTGTAGGAGGCATGTACCACCGTCATCATCCGAAGACGTCAAGGAGGCGCCAGGGAGTAACCCCGAACCGAGGACCTCAGCAAGAGCCGGGATCAATGTGGAGGTTCCTGCCGCAGACCAGCTTCCAGAGGATTCCAAGGATGTCTTAGTTGCTGATTCCGAAGTCGAAAGTGTGATGAATCACCAACAGCCAAAGGAGTCACTACGTCATTCCATATTTTTTGAAGAGGAGTTCAATGCACTCAGTTCAGTGGACACATACCTTGGGGCCGTGCGGAACAGACTTGAGGGAATCGCCCATCTTATATCAACCAACATGCAGGTATGTGGTTGGTTTTGAGAACCAAATGTAAATCCTGACCCAGTAGCCGCCGTGCCTTAACTTGGGAGGGACGGGCGAGTTAAGGGTCTTAAGGAGTATATATTTGCAACATGGTGCAGGCCTCGAGGGAATAAAACAAAAAACTAGTCGAGGACCTTGAGTTGAACTGAAAACAGTTGGCTTCCAGAAAAGCCGAACTGGAGGAGGTTAAAAATTTCACCAAGGAAGCACATGGTTAGTAAAAATATTTAACATGCATAAATTTCTTAGGGTGTCCCTCTCTAACAAAGGATTGCCTTGTAGCAGCTGAGTCCATAGGTCAACTAAAGAAGGATTTTGACGCCGCCAAGGAGTCCCAAAGGTATGCCAAATCATAGCAGGAAGCCGGTCACTAGGTACTGGTCCGAAGCCATGAGGAAAAGGACAAGCTTAAAGCGGAAAATCAGCGACATGCCGAAGAGATTGAGAGATTAAAATCCCAACTCGCACAAACCCTCGAGGAGAATCGGAGATTGAAAGGTGGCATGTTCGGTAAGTGAAATTTCAGCTTGTGAGCATGTAAAGCATGCGTATACTGAGAATGTAAAAAACATGCCATGTCTCTCGTCATGTCTCCTAACCAAGCGCCCCGAAGAAGAGGCTAGCTTGTTCGGAGGGAACCTGCCAAAGGAATTGTCCATTGTGCACGAGCGAGCTCGGAAAGCTATGAAGAGCATGGTCAAGGCCTTATGGCCCACTGAGACGCCTCCAGAAGGGATGGCTGAACTGTCTAATCTATTTAAAGGAGCTCAGCGTCACTTCGAGTTATGGAAGATGTTCACTTGCCAAGAAGGAGAGCGGGAGGCATGGGAAACCATGAAGACCCGGTTTACCAAACTAGACCTGGAGCATTTCGCTTGGGTTGGGATAGTAGGGCCAGATGGGTGGGAAGTGCCACTTCACTTGGTGTATGACCAAGTGATGCCAGCCGCAGGACTATCTCAAGAAGATTGTGCCCTGGATACTATAATAGATAATCTTGACCAGAAGCAAGGTGTTTGATTCTATTTATCTATGTACTTTACATCCAACGATCTCCAACTCTGATGTAAACTTGTCTTAACCATCCATCGGCTTCAACCTCCCCCGCCATTGGTCGAGGATAGTTCTGTACTGTGTGACCTGTGGTAACAGGAAACCACTTTGGGGAACCAGCCAATCTGGCCTTTTGGTACAAACAGAGAGAACACGCCGGGGGGGGTATGCTATATTACTTTTTAACATATGAAACATCTTCCAAAGAAATAGTTCCTCCATGTGTTCCTTTCTTTGGGTTGCTATGTTGACCATAGGTGTTATAACCAGCCACCCGTAATATGCGGTTGATGGTTACTTCAGAAAAACAAACCCAAATGTTTGGTGATGATCACCAATAATTTTCACTCCCTCGTGGCCGACGAATTATGTTCTCAAGAATGATAGCTTTCAGCTTCACCCGTCTGTGGTACGTATTCGGGTAATCCGGTCATAACAATCGCAGAGGTGCTCCATTTACCCTCTTGCCGAACAATCAGGAACGTAGAGGGTAAGCATAGGAGCGAGGCAACCCAGCTTGGCCAAAACTTAAGTCAAATTGATTCATATAATGGCTTAAAAACGATGATGGAAGGGTGCAAATACCTCGGAGGCGAATAGATGCATGAAAGGTATATTGATCGGCTTTGTTAAAGAAGCCCCCAGGTATAACCAGGTAGTACATTTAAAGATGTATCCCCAAGGAAGCTTAACATAGTTCAATTTAGCCAAACACAACCTAGCATGTGCTAACCACGCAAAAAAGGGGTAAAAATAAAAGGAAAACTATAACAAAGGAAAGGCTAGTGGGAGAGGTGACCCCGAACTAGCGGAGAAGCGCCGGAGCCGAGCGGCGTTCCATGGGTTTGGTTCGAGGCAATTGCCCGATGGGTTGCATAGACGATACGCTCCTCCTGCTAGTACTTCATCAATTATGAAGGGACCCTCCCATTTGGGCGAGAGCTTGTTCTTGTGCTTCTCAGCCGGGGAGACGCAGGACGAGTTCGCCTACATTGTATGCCTTTGCCTGAACTTCCCTACTCTGGTAGCGCCGGGCCTGCTGTTGATAAAACATAGAGTGGGCTCGAGCTATGTCGCCCTCTCCCTCCAGGGCATCCAGGTCGTCCTGCCAATCTATCTCGGCTTCCATTTCTTCATACATGCGCACTCTAGGTGCGTCGTGAATGAGGTCATAGGGAAGGACTGCTTCTGCGCCGTACACCATAAAGAATGGTGTGTATCCCGTTGTTCGATTAAGGGGTGGTGCACAGTCCCCATAATACAGAGTCGAGCTCCTCACCCAGTGGCAATCGGATTCTTTCAGGGTACGGACCAGGCGAGGCTTAATGCCGCTCAAAATTAGTCCATTGGCTCGTTCAACCTGTCCGTTGGTCTGCGGGTGATATACTAAAGTATAATCGATCTTGATGCCCATGTTAGCGCACCGAGACGTATCCAACGTATCTATAATTTTTGATTGTTCCATGCAATTATATTATCTATTTTGGATGTTTTATAAGTAGTAATATACTATTTTATATCATTTTTTGGGACTAACCTATTAACCTAGTGCCTAGTGCCACTTGCTATTTTTCCTTGTTTTTGGCTTTTTCAGAAAGGAATATCAAACTGAGTCCAAACGGAATAAAACTTTTGCAATGATTTTTCTTGGACTAGAAGACACCCGTAGGACTTGGAGAGGGGGCCAGGAGCTTCTCGAGGAAGCCACAAGCCAGGGGGCGCCCTGAGGGCTTGTGGGCCCCTTGGAGGTCTCCTAACCCTAATTCTTGCTTTATAAGTTCACAAATATTCCCAAACCACCAAAGGAGTCCACCAAAATACTTTTCCGCCGCCGCAACCCTCTGACCTCGTGAGATCCCATCTTGGGACCTTTTCTGGCGATCTGCTGGAGGGGGATTCGATCACGGAGGGCTTCTACATCAATCCTATTGTCCTACCGATGATGTGTTAGTAGTTTACCATAGACCTACGGGTCCATAGCAAGTAGCTAGATGGCTTCTTCTCTCTCTTTGATCTTCAATACAAAGTTCTCCTCAATGTTCTTGGAGTTCTATTCGATGTAATACCTTTTGCGGTGTGTTTGCTGAGATCCGATGAATTGTGAGTTTATGATCAGATTATCTATGAATATTATTCAAGGCTCCTTTAAATTCTTATATGCATGATTTGATATCTTCGTATTTCTTTTCGAACTAATGATTTGGTTTGGCCAACTAGATTGGTTTTTCTTGGAATGGGACAGGTGCTTAGTTTTGGGTTCAATCTTGCAGTGTCCTCACCCAGTGATAGAAGGGGTAGCAAGGCACGTATTGTATTTTTGTCATCAAGGATAAAAAGATGGGGTTTATATCATATTGCTTGAGTTTATCCATCTACACCATGTTATCTTGCTTAAAGTGTTACTCCGTTCTTATGAACATAATACTCTAGATGCATGATGGATAGCGGTCGATGTGTGGAGTAATAGTAGTAGATGCAGGCAGGAGTCGGTCTACTTGTCACAGACGTGATGCCTATATTCATAATCATTGCCTCAGATATCATCATAATTATTTGCTTTTCTATCACTTGCTCAATGATAATTTGTTTACCCACCGTATGCTTTATTCAAGAGAGAAGCCTCTAGTGAAACTGAAAGTGCGTAAGTCGACTAGAGGGGGGGTGAATAGGCGATTTTTACAAATTCGTCACTGAGGAATTTCAGGGTGAGGAAATTCCTAAGTCACGAACAACTACAAGCGGAATAAGTACTTAGGTATAAGCATAACAGAGCAATAGCAGAGTCATTGTGATGAAATGAAAAACAAACATAGAGTACAGAAAGCGTAAACACAGGATAAACAGGCTGAAGACAATGTGACTGAAGAAATTGGATTGAGGAAATAGAGAAAGTCTTCAGTCAAAGTCTTCAAATAGAAATGATAAGGTTCATCAACACATGAATGAGGAAATGAAAGGGTTGAGTAAATAGAACTAGTAGGCTTGGTGAAGATAATGATTTGGTAGACCAGCTCCAACTGCTATGACAGTTGTACGCCTGGTTGGAGCGGCTGAGGATTTAAACTCGAGGACACACGGTCCCAGACACACAGTCCTCACTGTATTCTCCTTAAGCTAAGATCACACAGACCTCACCCAACACTCGTGGTAAGTCTTCACATGTGACTTCCAAACCTTCACAGACTTGGTCACTCGGCAATCCACAATTCCTCTTGGATGCTCAAACCATGATGCCTAACCGTCTGGAGGATGCATAGTCCTCAAAGGTAACAAGCGTCGGTTCCACACAGGAACAATCTCTTCAGTGATGCTCAACACTTTTGGGTTTGTAGGTGTTTGGGTTTGGGTTTTGGGTTTTCCTCACTTGATGATTTTCGCTCAAAGTCCTCGGAGCATGGGATGCTCTCAATTGACAAGTGTCAGTTTCTCTCGGAGCAGCCAACTAGCTAGTGGTTGAAGGGGGCGGCTCTTTATAGCCTAGGGAGCGGCCTGACATGATAAGACATAAATGCCCTTCAATGATATGACCTTTAGGTGGTAGGATATTTTGGACAGCTGGTGCGTAGCACAGCAACGGTCATATTTGAGGTTCGAATTCCTCAGGGCTATCATGTTCCTCACTATGTAGGCAATCCGCACTCGCGAATTCCTAACTCCTTAGTCAGGACAAATTCCTCAAAGACCAGAAGATCTTCGTCTCTGTCACTGAAGAAATTGACTGAGCTGATATGAGATTTCCAATTGCTTCACTCGAAAGGATTGGGTAGGTATAGGATTTTGAGATGAGCATCACTTGGAAATCAGTTTCCTTAGTATTACCTCGACCCCTTTAACAGTATGATGTTTCCTATGACTCAAGAAAGAGAAAATGAAACTACGAAAACAAAAGTCTTCACGCTTCATAATCCTTGCATGAATATCCAAGTCTTCAAGGTCACACCAATTTCTTCATCTTCAAAGTCTTGAGGAGAACCAAAGTCTTCAGCTGAAGACATTCATTTATAGGGGTCGACATTCATTGTAAATATCAAACTCCTCATCGACTTATAGAGCATGTGTACACTCACGAACATATTAGTCCCTTAACTTATAAGTCTTCAATACACCAAAATCGCTAAGGGGCACTAGATGCACTTATAATCTCCCCCTTTTTGGTGATTGATGACAATTTAGGTGAAGTTTTCAACGGGGATAAACATATCAATTGAAAGTGCTCAATATTAAGGAATTTGATTGCAAGATATAGAATAACTCCCCCCGAAGATGTGCATAGTGAGGAATTTGCTTTTGAAGCAAAGCATATTTGACGAGTAGAATCATGGAGATCTCCCCCTATATCTTGTAATTCATACACGCATTTAACATATCAAATGAAGAATTTGAAATGCATGATGAAATATGGTGAATGATGTAATTCAGCATGCGTGCATTACATATATGAGGAAATAGCATGCAGAAAAAATAGAGCAAAAGTATCAGGTCACCATCGGACTTAAGTTTACAACTCGATCCAATAAACACTTCAGAAGAGCGAGAGTTGTAACTTAACAAAAAACGCCCATGTAGATAGACCCGCTTGAAGACTAACTCAAATTTCTTCAGCTTTGTCATCAAATGACCAAACAGGACAAAAAGTGAGGACTAATGCCCCTGAAAAATATCATCACGAGGTTGATGGAGGAGCGCGAGCGTTGTTGGGGTCGGTTGTTGGAGTAGGGCCTGCCGCAGTGTCGTCCAAATCTTCATTTTCATCAGTCTCACGCGATGAAGAAAATGAGTTGGCCACCAACGGAGGAACCTTGACTTTCTTGAATTTCTTCCCCGGTGGCTTGGACCAGTCAAAGTCTTGCTTGAAGCCCATCTGCTTAAGATCTTCTTCACCATAGAGATGAGACAGAACAGCCCAAGTGCGATCAAATACTTCATGGAGGTAGTAATGGTTCTTCTTCACTGAATTGTGTGTAGAGGTCATGTTGTAAATAATTGAACCAAACTGACGCTTGACCCATTTGTGGCTGCAATCGACCTTCTGATGAAGACTGGGAGAAGCTCACGACCAGTCATCACCCTTGGAGCTGTGCCTTGAGGATTTTGCTTGGAAGCATTGGCGGCAGAGTCATGAGTGGCAGAATCATCATTGGTGGAGTAGGATGCAGCTTTGCGGAACTGTCCATCCAATGGACGAATGCCTTCATCAACAATAGCAGTGGCCTTGCCCTTTTTATTAGCTGAGGAAAACCTCCGCTTGAGGACTTCAATGGGGGGCAAGTAGCTGCCATGGTTAAGTGTATCAGCCTTGTAATTGATTGAAGACCTTGATCTGTGGAATCTCATAATCAAGGGAGTGTAAGGCTTCAATTCAAAAGGAGATAGTGCAACATTTGCCATAGTCTGCATGAAGAAGTCATGGTAGTTTATTGGGATACCATGCATGATATTGAACAACAGATTCTTCATGATGCCAACGACTTCTTCTTCATTCGAGTCGTGGCCTTTGATTGGACTCAACGTCTTGGTCAGAATGTGATAGACAGTCTGTGGCACATATAGCAATTCCTTCACGAGGAATTTGGTCCTTGGGGCTTGACCAGGCTTCAGCGGCTTCATCACCAATTGCATGTAGTGATCTGTGAGTTCAGGTTCATGATACATACGACGCACACCTTCAAGGGGAGGACTGACAGGTAGGGTATGAAGCAATTCAGAGGACCGGTGCTTTGAAGTGAGTGTTCCTTGTCATCCAGTGCAACACACAAGAATTTACATCTTTAGCATTGCCGATGATGTGCAGCGTCGCGTAGAACTGAAGAATGAGTTCTTCATTCCAATCACATATATCGGTGCAAAAAATGAGCAGTCCAGTGTCATGAAGAACACTGAGGACTGGTGTGAAGCACGACAGCGATTCCATATCCACTTGAGGAATATGCTCATGGTCGAAGACTTTGTCCTTATCAAAAAGCAGTGAAGAATAGAAGTTTGCTTGGCTGGCAGTCCAGAAGCACTTCCTTCAAAGACGAGCAGGGTCATATGGGTTGTATTCTATGAAGAACACATGCTCGTGGAGGAAGTCATCAGCTTTGAACTTTGGCGAGTTCGAGAATGGATTCTTCAGCTTGGGCTGAGGTGTATCAGTTAATTGCAACACAACCTCAGGAATCACATTCTCAGGAATCATAGGCTGGGGAATTTTAGTTTCTGCTTCAGTTGCAGCCTGGGTCTCCATTTCTTCAACAGCTTTATCATTAGCACTAGTGGCTGGAATTTCCTTAGGCATGGAAGGAGTAGTGCGAGTTTCATCAGAGCCCATTTGAACTTCTGTATGCACTGGGGACTGAGGAATTTGTTGCAGTGGCATGAACATGGGAGAGTTGGGGTGCTGACTTTCCCAAAAGTCATCATTCATCACAGGCATGGTGCTCCCAATGTCCACGTGTTCTTCTTCTTCTTCCATTTCTTCAAGCCTGCCTCTTCAGCCGTGAACTAAGGCATGGGGGATGATACCAGAGGGGTTAAAGTGATAGTGTCCACTTCAATTTCTTCGTCCATCTGCTCCATCGAAGCAGCAGAAGGATTTTCTTCATCAGATTCACTTGGAATCACATAATCTTCACCAAAAGGAATGATTTCCTTTGATGGCATGCTTGAAAGAGGAACAACATCAATTGGATTTTCAAATGGGCTGGTCATAGTCTTCACCTTCTTGGGAGCAGAAGACTCTAAGGAAGAAGATGCTTTCCTTTTCTTCAGTACAGCTCGCACCACAGCCTTGATTTTCTTCACTTCTAATGCAGAAGGAAGAATTGGACTTGGTGTTGGCATTGGTGCAGGAGGAGCAGAGGAGATTGGTGCAATTTCTTCAGGCACAACTGATGTAGTTATCCTGACTTGTTCAGTTTCCATAGGCGCAGCTTCAGATGGTTCAGCTGGCATGACTTGTTCTTCAGACGCAACACTAGAGGTTGCCCTGGCAATTTCTTCAGCGGCTGGAATAGCTTCATCAGCCCTAGTGCTTTCAGTTTCATCAACAGCCTGATTTTCATCTGCGGTGCTGGCATGTTCTTCAGTTGGCTATGCAGATGCTTCAGCCTGAGGAATTTCAATGTGTATTGGAGCAGCAAATTGGGTGTTAATCCCTTCGCCATTTTGACGAATATGATTTTGGCTCCTAGCCATTCTGCCTAGTAGGCATCAAATTCATCACTGAGCTTCTTGATCTCAGATTGCAGAGCAAGAATTTGTTCAGGCAATAGCGTAAGAACGTTGTCCTTTAGAAAGCGTTGTTTCTTGTACTGGGCTTTCTTCACAGACCTGGCTTTCTAAAATTTCCATTTCTCTTCAGAGATGAAAGCCGTCAGCATGTGACTTTGACCAGGTGTGAGGTTTAACTCTGGCAAGGGAGTGTTTGGGTCCTTGAGCCAGATGTCAATGAAGTCCAGGATCCTCTTCGGATCCAAAATGAGGAGCACAGCATCGCCCTTGGCTCTAGCGGCCCTTTGTTGTCTATCTCTGATGAGTTCGGCTAATTCTGCATCATCAGCTTCACCATCATCTGACGGTACTTGGAAGGCAACTTGCTTCTTGTGAGGACTTGGTCTAGTGCCTCGTCCAGCAGTGGCCTTGGCCTTCAGCAAAGTAGGGCCAGTTGAAGATAGAGGAGGAGCTGAAGGACTTGCAGATGCTCCTGAGGCAATTGAGATGCATGTGGTCCTTTGGCAAGAGGCGAGATGCACAGGTGCCGAGGGCTTTGCTGGAGGAGCTGAGGGTTTTGCAACCTGAGGAACTGGAGCAGCTTGAGGAACAGGTCGTGAGGGCACAGATGAGCTTGGTCGTGAGGGCATTGTTGAGGAATGTGGTTTCCGAGCAGGCCTCTTAGACATAGCCTTCTTGATAGTGGAGGCCTCAGCAGCGGCAGCAGCTGAGTCTTCATTGAATTTCCTCACTGCTTCTTTGGCCTATCTGGCCAACTTGGCTTGCTGCTTGGCCCATTCATCAGCATAATCCTCACCGCGCTTGATGCTAGTGGGATCAGCAATTTGGCCAGGTGCCAACGGAGGTCTTGGGCAAGGAGGGTTTAGAGCGAATTTCTTCATGTACTTTGGATTAACATATCTATATTCCCTCCATTCCCATGCCCATCTTCGCTCAATATTCTGAATGCGCACATTGCGCTCATTCTTTGTTTCATTTCCATGAGTTGCCTCATCTGGTGTGCAATACCCTGCATATATGTCATCAGGGATCTTAAAAGCAGTGTTGACTTCCAGTTTCTTCCCTCCCTTCTGAGGTCTCTTGCCATCTGCCATTTTTTTCAGTTGAGGGTTTTGAACTATTGAGTTCTCTGAAGAAGTATGCAGCTTTTCTTTGAGGAATGCGGCAAATGAGTTAAGTTGATGAGAACCTAGTGATTCAGTGGCAGACATGTGTACCTGTGAACAGAGTATAGGTGCAAGGAATTTGGAGAGGTCATATGCGTTCTCAGAAGTTTTTGCAAAATGGAACAAGTTTGAGGAATTTGACCAGATGTGTCTTGAAGAATTTCACTAAGCGTTCTTTGACTTAGGTTCTAGAGTTATATGGATTGTGAAATTCACACAATTGAGGAATCTTGAAGAAAAACGTCACTTAGAGAAACAAATCAAGAACTGATGATTGTGTGAGGTGTTTAGAGTGTGGAAGTTGAAGAATAAACACCTTTTGAAGATTTTATGGAAACCATCAGAATCAACAAAGGCAGTAAAAGTAAATTTTAATTAGCCTTGATGAAGAACACAACAAACTGAGATTGTAGATTGGAAGTTCGTCAGTCTAGATCTTCCACGCCCTAACTTGGTAGAGGAAGACAACTACGGCGGCGGCGGAGTGAAGATATCCGCAGCTGGCGCGAGCACGACGGCAACGAGGTCGAGGTAGTGAAGCTCTTCCTCACCAGCGATGATGAAGGTAGTGGCAGCACTAGGGCTTGAGAGCTCGAGCGAGGGGAGTGAGACCGAGCGGAGTAAATGCAGTCTGAGGAGGGTGACGGGTATTTATAGCCGAGGTGAAGAACTGCTCGCCCGAGGAAAATGGATGAACGTGCCCCTGACCCTTCTCATCCTAGTGACATGTGTCACCCACGCACTGTGTGATGGATATCTTGTGAGATCGTGGGCGAATAGATAAATCTTATCATGGGATGTGGATCAGTTTGAGCGGCAAAAGCCGAAAAATTCAGATAAGTTTTTTTAATGTTTAGTTTGCAAATTCTTCAGCTGACAAGGACACAGTGAAGATTTTGAGCGGGTCTCAAATAGAACACACATGAAGAATTTATGAATAGACTGGGTTGAGTTTAGCATAGAGGGGAAAGGGTCCGATCACATTCACTTAGCAGAAAAGAACATCTTGAAGAATTAGCTATAAGTGAATGCTGTAGAGTACATAAAAACTCAAGTATATATATAGTTAATGAAGAACAATGATGGAAAGAGTGAAGACAGTGCAAAGTTGAATAAATTGAACAACTGAGGAATTTCAAAAATGACGAAAAACTCAAATTGAATATTTTCAACTTTGGTTGGTGGCGTAACCCACCGTATAAGAATGATGATTTCAGACACCGTGTACAATTGTCGTAGGGTTCTGACAATCAAATTCTTTATTAATTTCCTCACACTTAGAGGGTTAGTCTTCATTGATTGAAGAAAAATGTTACTTTGTGTGTTGCACATTGCATAAGTGTTAGGATGTGTGTCATTTTCAAAGAACATTCGAAGATTCTAAGATATTTAGCTCACACCGCAACTTGCTAAATCTCTTCTCATCCAAGGGCTTTATGAAGATATCGGCCATCTGGTCTTCAGTATTTGCATGGTCGATGGAGATGTCGCCCTTCAACACATGGTCAAGAAGAAAATGATGATGAATCTGGATGTGCTTTGTCTTTGAGTGCTGAATTGGGTTGTGAGCAATCTTGATAGCACTCTCATTGTCGCAGTAGAGTGGTACATTTTTCACATTGATGCCATAGTCCTTGAGGGTTTGCTTCATCCATAGCAATTGAGCACAGCGGGATCCAGCAGCAATGTACTCAGCTTCAGCAGTAGAGAGTGATACACAATTCTGCTTCTCCGAGGACCAACCTACCAAGGATCGTCCGAGGAAATGACATGTGCCTGATGTTGGCTTGCGGTCCACCCGATCACCAGCATAGTCAGAGTCAGAATATCCAATGATATCAAAGGAAGAGCCCTTGGGATACCATATTCCAAGTGTTGGAGTGTGAGCTAGATATCAAAGAATATGCTTCACAACCTTATGGTGTGATTCCTTCGGTGTAGCTTGAAATCGGGCACACATGCAAACACTAAGCACAATATCCTGCCTAGATGCACATAGGTACAGTAAAGAGCCAATCATGGAGCGGTATACCTTTTGATCAAAGTCTTTACCATTTTCATCGGTGCATAGATGTCCATTTGTGGGCATAGGGATTTTGACGCCTTTGCAATCTTGCATGCCGAATTTCCTCAACACATCCTTGAGGTATTTCTCCCGAGATATGAATATGCCATTGTGTTGTTGACAAATTTGAAGACCTAAGAAGAATTTCAACTCTCCCATCATAGAAATTTGATATTCTTCACTCATCATATAGGCAAATTCGTCACTGTAACCTTGGTTAGTACAACCGAAGATAATATCATCAACATATATTTGGCACACTAATAATTCATCATCATATGCTTTGGTGAAAAGAGTTGGGTCAAGTGAACCGTGTTTGAAGCCTTTCTTCATGAGGAATTCCTTCAATGTGTCATACCACGGCCGAGGTGCTTCCTTGAGGCCATAGAGAGCCTTGTTGAGTCTATAGACGTGATCTAGAAATTTTGGATCCTCAAAACTTGGTGGCTGAGCAACATATACTTATTCATCAAGCTTACCATCGACGAATGCACTTTTCACATCCATTTGATGTAAGATGATATTATGATGGTTAGCGTAAGCTAGCAATATGCAAATAGCTTCAAGTCTAGCAACAGGTGCAAAAGTTTCATCGAAATCAATTCCTTCAACTTGTGTGTAGCCTTGAGCTACAAGATGGGCCTTATTCCTCAGCACAAGGCCATTTTCATCTTGTTTGTTGCGGTAGATCCATTTGGTACCGATGATGTTGTGCTTGCGTGGTCTGGTCTCTTGACAATCTCCCACATATTGTTGAGCTCAAATTGATGCAATTCATCTTGCATGGCTTGAATCCACTCATATTCCATGAATGCTTCATCAACTTTAGTGGGCTCTGTGATAGAGACAAATGCAAAATGCCCACGAAAGTTAGATAAGTGTGAAGCTTTTGAGCACATGAGAGGACCTGGTGCATTGATGTCGCTGATGATTTTCTCAATCTGCACTTCGTTTGCAATGCGAGGATGTGCGGGTTGACGACTTTGCTTAGGCCCAGCAATTTCTTCAGGACCATTTTCTTCAGTAGCACCAGTGTGATATTCTTCATGATCTGGAATTACTTCTTCCGCAGATTCTTCGGTAGGGATGATATCCTCAGTAGCTTTGACCTTGATGGATTCCTCAGGTGACATTTCATCTAGCATAGGAGGTAGGTGATCTCTTTGCGAGCCATTAGTTTCATCAAACTGCACATCTACAGTTTCAACAATCTTGTGATGATTGATGTTGCAGACTCTGTAGGTGTGTGATTCCTTTCCGTAAGCAAGCATAAAACCCTCATGTGCTTTTGGTGCATACTTAGAGTGATGGTGAGGATCTCTAATCTAGCAATTAGCACCAAAGACTTTGAAATAACTTACATTAGGTTTCCTGTCAGTGAGGAGTTCATATGAGGTCTTTTTGAAGAATTTGTGAAGATATACCCTGTTGATGATGTGGCATGCAATATCAATAGCTTTAGGCCAAAAGCATTGTGGTGTCTTGTATTCATCAAGCATGGTGCTAGCCATTTCAATAAGGGTTCTGTTCTTGCGCTCCACGACGCCATTCAGCTAAGGAGTATAGGGAGCAGATAACTTGTGAGTAGTACCAAGTATATCAAGATATTCATCGAGACCAGTGTTCTTAAACTCAGTTCCATTATCACTCATGAGATGCTTGATCTTCACACCGAAGTTAGTAGAAGCTCTTGAGGAAAATCATCTGAAGACTTCCTGCACTTCATTTTTGTAACTGATGATACGTACCCATGTGTAACGAGAATAATCATCAACTATGACAAAGCCATATAAAGATGCAGAGCTTGAGAACATGGCATAATGAGTAGGGCCAAAGAGATCCATATGAAGTAATTCAAAGGGACGAGAAGTGGTCATTATAGTCTTCGAGGGATGCTTGGCTCTGGTGATCTTTCCAGCCTCACAACCCCCACAAAGATGATCTTTGAGGAATTTGACACCCTCGATGCCAATGACATGCTTCTTCTCTGCGAGTGTATGCCATTTCCGCATCCCAGCATGACCAAGTCGTCGATGCCATAGCCAGCATTCTAAAGCTTTTGCAAGTAGACATGTGGCAGGTTGTGGTCCTGCAAAGAAATCAACAATATACAAGTCACCTTTCCTAAAGCCTTGGAATTGTCAGATTCCATTAGCACAATGCATCGATATTTGCCAAAGACGACAACCATATCAAGATCACAAAGCATTGCGACACACATGAGGTTGAATCCTAAGGATTCGACAAGCATGACTTTGTCCATGTGTCTATCCTTTGATATCGCAACCTTACCTAGACCCAATACCTTGATTTTGCCTTTGTCGGCGTAGGTGATATGCTTCCAATGAGATGGTGACAAATCAGTGCCCAACAACAAGTTCCTGACACTGGTCATATGATTTGTACATCCACTTTCGAGGACCCATTCAGTAGCTTTAGGTTGTTCATCCTGCAGATGAATTAGTGCAACTTACGAACCCATATACTTCATCAGTGAAGAATATGATATCAATTTCATCAACAGTAACAGATATAGCAATATGAGGACGTGAGAAATGAGTAATTCATTTCTTCATGATTAGCTTGCATCCATTCAAGAACATTCAAGTCTCCAGCAAATCCTTCAGACGATTAGGTTCATCTGGAGACTTGACCCTGCATAAGAGATTAGTTCTTTTTCTTCACCATCCACATCTGGAGGGGTGGCAAAGATTTCATCATTCTGCGAGCTCCATAAGAAAAAGATGGCACTGAAGCCAGTGCACTTCGTTTCACAGAAGAGTGGTTAGGATAAGCATATGAATAAGCAGAGAAATTCTTTGAGGACTTATGAACATAATGGTCTGAAAAATAATGCACATATCCATAGCCTATAGACTTTCCCTGCGAAACAGAAGTCTTAGCACGATGATGTTCATATGAGGATTTTGATCCACGTGAGGAATTTGATCCAAGTGAAGAATTTGGTCTATATGAAGAATTTGATCTTGGATTCCTTTTCTTCATTGGTGGTGTCATGACGATTTGACCTAAAGATATTCAAGGCACCTTTTGGGAACCCAGATTTTCTTCATAGGAGGACCGTTCCTGCAGTTAGTACCAACATATCGAGCAAATACCTCACCATTCTGATTCTTGAACAATTTATAGTTGGAGTCAAATGACTCATCAGAGGAATATGAAGATCACAAGTAAAGCCAGATAGAGTGCATGGATCTACAGGAGGTCCTTTCGCAGCAACCCATGAGGTTTTGGGATACTGCTCAGGTTTCCAATAGGTCCCATCAACATTGAGTTTCCTGTCAAAGGCAATGCCCTCTTTCCTAGGGTTCCTGTTCAAGATCTGCCTTTTGAGCACATCACAAAGAGTCTAATGCCCTTTGAGGCTTTTGTATATGCCCGTCAGATACAATTCTTCCAGCCCTGCATTATCGTCAGATATACTTGTGGTATCCTTAGATGAGGAATTTGAGACCACAGAAATAGTTGAAGAATTTGTGGCAATAGAAGCATTTGAACATTCAGGTGAAGAATTTGCGGATTCACACTCAATGCATTTCAGACATGGTGGAATAAATTCTTCCTGAGCGGAACTGATCTATTGAGCAAGCAATGAATCGTTTTCCTTCTGAAAATCCTCATAACTCACTTCTAACTTCTCAAGATCTTGCTTTCTCTGAAGAAATTCATAAGAAAGCTTCTCATGATCAGTTAAAAGAGTGTTATGATGATTTTGAAGGTTGTCAAACCTAGAATGAAGTCTTTGAATATTATCAATCAGAGTCTTAGTTCGATTCAATTCCTCACCCAACATATCATCACTTTCATCAAGCATGTTTTGAACTTTTTCAAGAGCTCTTTGTTGTTTAGTGGCAAGGGAAACAAGTTGAGTGTAGCTGGGTCCAAGTTCACCACCCGATTCAACATCACTACATTCGGAAAGGTAGCATTCACTTACCTTGGCATTCTTTGCCATAAGACATGGTGCAGTGGATGATGATTCTGGGGCGAAAGTCATCTCCTTGAGAGATTCCTTGAAATCCTCAAACCAAGGATCATGACGAGTTCGATGGCCTTCATAGACCTCAGAGAGTCGGTCCCAGATAAGCTTTGCATGTTTCAGATGCATGATGTTCCTGAACTAATTTTGGGAAAAACAGGAGCAGATGACATCCTTCATCGTGAGGTTGAGGAGAGTGTACTTGATAGTATCATCAGCCTCCGCCATCTTGCAAAGATCGGTAAGACCAATCTCAGTGACGGTCCACAATTCGCTGTTCATCGCCATGAGTTGCTTCTTCATCATGGCCTTCCACTTGGGATACTCACGAGTGTCAATGATGGGGCAAGACACTTTCTTCATTCCTACAGCCGACATAACTAAAACTCCAGGCGGTTAAACCAAAATCACACAGAAGAAGGGAGTACCTTGCTCTGATACCAATTGAAAGTGCGTTAAGTCGACTAGAGGGGGGTGAATACGCGATTTTTACAAATTCGTCACTGAGGAATTTCAGGGTGAGGAAATTCCTAAGTCACGAACAACTACCAGTGGAAGAGGTACTCAGGTATAAGCATAACAGAGCAATAGCAGAGTCGTCATGATGAAATGAGAAACAACACAGAGTATAGAAAGGGTAAACACAGGATAAACGGGCTGAAGACAATGTGACTGAAGAAATTGGATTGAGGAAATAGAGAAAGTCTTCAGTCAAAGTCTTCAAATAGAAATGATAAGGTTCATCAACACATGAATGGGGAAATGAAAGGGTTGTGGAAATAGAACCAGTAGGCTTGGTGAAGATAATGATTTGGTAGACCAGTTCCAACTATTGTGACAATTGTACGTCTGGTTCGAGTGGCTGAGTATTTAAACTCAAGAAAACACAGTCCCGGACACACAGTCCTCACCGTATTCTCCTTGAGCTAAGATCACACAGACCTCACCCAACACTCGTGGTAAGTCTTCACATGTGACTTCCAAACCTTCACAGACTTGGTCACTCGGCAATCCACAATTCCTCTTGGATGCTCAGACCATGACGCCTAACCGTTTGGAGGATGCACAGTCCTCAAAGGTAACAAGCATCGGTTCCACACAGGAACAATCTCTTCAGTGATGCTCAACACTTTTGGGTTTGTAGGTGTTTGGGTTTAGGTTTGGGTTTTCCTCACTTTATGATTTTCGCTCAAAGTCCTCGAAGGATGGGATGCTCTCGATTGACAAGTGTCAGTTTCTCTCGGAGCAGCCAACCAGCTAGTGGTTGAAGGGGCGGCTATTTATAGCCTAGGGAGCAGCCTGGCATGATAAGACATAAATGCCCTTCAATGATATGCCCTTTAGGTGGTAGGATATTTTGGACAGCTGGCGCGTAGCACAACAACGGTCAGATTTGAGGTCCGAATTTGTGACGCCCCCGATTCAATCATACACTAATCATACACGCAAATGTGTACAATCAAGATCAGGGACTCACGGGAAGATATCACAACACAACTCTAGACACAAATAAAATAATACAAGCTTTATATTACAAGCCAGGGGCCTCTAGGGCTAGAATACATAGCTCGATACACAAGAGTCAGCGGAAGCAACAATATCTGAGTACAGACATAAGTTAAACAAGGTTGCCTTAAGAAGGCTAGCACAAAAGCAACATGATCGAAGAGTCAAGGCCTCCTGTCTGAGACCTCCTAACTACTCCTGGTCGTCGACGGTCTCCACGTAGCAGTATCCGTCGGCGATGGCGTCTGGCTCCAAGGATCCACCATCTGGTTGCATCAAGCAGAAAGAAGAAAGAAGGGGGAAAGGGGTAGCAAAGCAATTGTGAGTACTCATCCAAAGTACTCGCAAGCATTAGATCTATACTAAGTATGCACTGGTATCAAATGGAAGGTTTGTATCTGTGGACTGAACTGCAGAATGCCAGAATAGAGGGGGAAGGCCTAGCCTATCAAAGAGTAGCATCTTCACGCAGCTCCTCACATCTTGCAGCATGTAGAAGAGTAAAGAATAGCATTTTAATATTTAACAAGTATGTTGTAACATTAATTCCCAGAGATCCTTCCTCGACTCCCTGCGAGAAAGCAATCCCGGAACCACATATTCAAGTATCCATTCCTAGTTGTATAAGATTAGGATATAAGTCTGAACGTCCGTTACCGTGGACACGGCTATTAATAGATAATCTTCCCTGTAGGGGTGCACCACATTTTCCAACACGCTTGATTACTCTGGCCAGACACACTTTTCTGGGTCAATGCCTGGCCTCGGAAGATCAACACGTCACAGCCCTACTTAGGCTCAGCAGAGAGGTCCCCGCCAGTCTACCTCCTAAGCACTCCGGGGTCTGGGCCCATCGCCCATTGCACTCTGGATCGTTGCACGCAGGGCGGGTCCAGGCTCCACCTCTACATGGATGGTGCCGGCCCAGCCGTGCCGCACTGCTGAACTGGACGTCTGACAAATCTTCGGCTAATACCACGACGTCGAGGACCATAACTATTCTCACATGGTGGTTGGTGCGTAAAGGCCAGAGGCCAACTCAGAACAAATACCCAAACCATAGTGTATTATTAGCTTGCGGAGACGAGCAGAGACTCATGATCAAAAGTGACCCCGTCGCCCCATCTCGTGGACTTACGACAAGGGCCTAGAATACCCGGTCGTGCCACGTCATTATCTTGCGGGTGCTCTCCGGGCCCGCCCGACTTTCACCAAGGTCTCAAGTAAAGACAAGGTAACCGTGTGTCTAAACATCAAGGGGAAAACCCGAGGAATCACCCCCGGTGGATTCCACTAAATGTAATCATCAAGGTGAACGTAAGAGGGACCACCCTCGAGGTTCACACTTGAGGTGTTGAATGACAGGGCCGTATCGAGAATGGTGAAAGAGGAAATCACCCTCGATGACCACGACCGAATAGCTACAGTACAGAATTATCATCGGGAGTGCGTTATGAGGGATCACCCGCGACACTCGATAGTAGCTCTGAAGAGTCGAGCAACAAAAGGGACGTGATGTGATGTGAGGTGTCGGGCTCTAGTCGTCGATACGTTGATCGAGTCGTCAATGATGAAGCAGGGACGACAAGGACAAGGTGGGGGTCACTGATGGATCACTAGCCTACCTATACTAAAAAATTTAGGATAAGCAGGTAAGGTAAAACAGCAGGTACAAAAGCAGGCTATGCATCAGAATAGGAGCAAACAATAATAGTAGCAAAATCTAATGCAAGCATGAGAGTATAGAATGGGCGATATTGGGATGATCAAAGGGGGGCCTGCCTGGTTCGTCGGACAAGAAGGAGGGTCGCCGTCGACGTAGTCGATCACAGGGGCATCAGCAGCGGTGTCGAGGTCTACCAGAGAAGAAGAGGGGAAAGAAACAGTAAATACAGAGCAAACATATGCATGACAAGTCAATAGGCATAGCTAGGGGGTGTTCTAACGCAGTGCTAGGCAATATAGGTGAAGGGGAATTCAACCGGGAATGTTCTCTTGATTCCGGACCTGTGTCAAACAGATGACCGGAGGGGGAATGTTCCATGTTAAGCATGCTACGAGCATGTGGCAGATGAATGGACCGCGTATTCGGATTCGATGGATTTTTCTGAGCAATTTTCATGTAGAAAACATTTTCATCGGAGTTACGGTTTAATTACTATGATTTTTTGCAAGTTTAAAACATATTCTGGAATTAAATAAATTATCAGAAAAGAATTTAGGTGTCAGCACGACATCACTGTGATATCAGCAGTCAACAGACCGGTTGACTAGTCAAAATGACCAGTGGGTCCCACAAGTCATACAAAGAGGGCTAACAGTTGGTTATTTTAATTAAACATTGTTAATTAGGAGCTGGGCCCCACATGTCAATGACTATTTAGTTTAACTAAATATTTTTATTTATAAAAACATTTATTTAACAAAATATGTTGTGGGTCCCGCGTGTCAGTGACACTGTGTGCCCAGTCAGCACAGTTGACCACGGTCAACGCGGTCAACTAGGGCTAGGGGGCCCACAGGCAGTGACCCAGAGGCGGGCTGAAAGTGCAACTATCCCTAGGTGGTTTTGGTAATTCCTAACAACATATAGCTCATTGAGCTAATACTATTCGAAGACAAATATTTCAGGAAAGCTCAATGAATGGCATGGCATGGATGAGAAAAGTGGATCCCTCAAAATGCTATGGATAAAAGGATTGGCTCAAGCTTCAAGCTCAAGACTCTACATTTTATATTTTAGTGATCCAAGATCACATTGAGTCTATAGGAAAAGCCAACACTATCAAGGAGGGCTGAGGTGTTGCTTAATGAGTTTCTTGCATCATAGTGCTTAGTGATATGCTCCAAAACCCTCAACTACTTTCCCACATCAACATATGACCTAAACCTAAAGTACAACTCGGCCCCACCGATTCTTTCTATCCGGCGCCACCGAGTTCAAATGTCATAGCCACTGCCACAAATTCTAGGCAAATCGGTCTTACCGATAGGGATCTCGGTCTCACTGAGATGGGATTGTAATCTCTCTGTTTCCCTTCGTAACTTTTCGATCTCACCGAGATGAGCGATCGGTCCCACCGAGATTGCAACGTAAACTCTCTGTTTCCTTTTCGTAACATTTCGGTCTCACCGAAAAGAGCGAACCGGTCCCATCGAGATTACCTGACCAACTCTCTGGTTAGCTTATTACCAAAATCGGTCTCACCGAGTTTGTGTAATCGGTCTCACCGAGATTACGTTATGCCCTAACCCTAACCATATCGGTCCTACCGAGTTGCATGCCGGTCCCACCGAAAACCCTAACGGTCACTAGGTTTACTAAATCAGTCTGACCGAGTTTGTTGATTCGGTCCCACCGATATTGGTAAATTGTGTGTAAGAGTTAGATTTTCTGTGGAGGCTATATATACCCCTCCACCTCCTCTTCATTCGTGGAGAGAGCCATCAGAACAAATCTACACTTCCAACTTACCATTTCTGAGAGAGAACCACCTACTCATGTGTTGAGACCAAGATATTCCATTCCTACCATATGTATCTTGATCTCTAGCCTTCCCCAAGTTGCTTTCCACTCAAATCTTCTTTCCACCAAATCCAAATCCTGTGAGAGACAGTTGAGTGTTGGGGAGACTATCATTTGAAGCACAAGAGCAAGGAGTTCATCATCAACACACCATTTGTTACTTCTTCGAGAGTGGTGTCTCCTAGATTGGCTAGGTGTCACTTGGGAGCCTCCGACAAGATTGTGGAGTTGAACCAAGGAGTTTGTAAGGGCAAGGAGATTGCCTACTTCGTGAAGATCTACCGCTAGTGACTAGTGAGGCAAGTCCTTCGTGGGCGACAGCCATGGTGGGATAGACAAGGTTGCTTCTTCGGGGACCCTTCTTGGGTGGAGTCCTCCGTGGACTCGCGCAGCCATTACCCTTCGTGGGTTGAAGTGTCCATCAACGTGGATGTACGATAGCACCACCTATCGGAACCACGGCTCAAAAATCACCGTGTCTCCAAATTGCGTTTGAAATCTCCAAACCCTTCCCTTTACATTCTTGCAAGTTGCATGCTTTATTTTCCGCTGCTCATATACTCTTTGCATGCTTGCTTGAATTGTGTTAAGATTTCTTGACTTGTGCTAAGTTTGCTAAAATCTGGCAAAACTAAAACTGGGAAAAGGTTAAGTTTTTATGTGGTCAAGTAGTCTAATCACCCCCCTCTAGACATACTTCAAGATCCTACATGGGCCCCAGGTCTCACACGTCGATGGCGTCGGGGTTTCGCTGCCGGCGACCATTCCAACGGCGGCGTGGCTCGGGAGGTGGTCGGAATTCATCCTCCGGCAACCAAATCGAGCGCGGAAGGGCGGGATCGAGCGAGCGCGGAGCGGCGCATCGCGTGATGGTACTGGCCCGGCCAGAAGCACACTAAAACGACGACGGCGCACACCGCGGTGGTCGCTGGAGTTCGGTCAAACGTGGGCTCGGGGCTGCGGTGCACGATGGGGCAATCAGCGGGTGTGGGCGGCTTTGTGGTGATGCACCAAGCACAACCACGTGCTCAGTGGCAGGCCATAGCGGTTGTGGCCGTGACGACGAGGCGGGCGACAACGACGAGCTCGTAGGGCGGTGACGACTAGCTAGAGAGGGAGGCGGCCTACTTGAGAGAGGGGAGAGGGGGAGTCGAAGCGGCTGCTCACCGGGCCCTACAGGTGTGCACAAGTGGGCTCGGGGAAGGCTTGCTGGAGTCATATTCATCGGCGAGGTCGACAGCGCCCAAGGAGGAAGAAGAAGGCCAGCTCGGCGATGGAGGAGCTTCCGGCTCCTACTCATGGGCATGGACAATGATGCTGACGGCCGTGAAGCTCCGGGACACACTGAAGAGGATTGGGAGCAGCGGTCGCCACGGTGGGCGCCGTTGGGCGGCGGCAATGGCGCTCGGCGAGGTGGGATCTCACGAGAGAGAGAGGGCAACCAGGGAGAGAGAGGAGTGGGGGGCGAAGGGGAGATATTTCGGGCGAGAGGGGGAAGGGTTCGAGGCGTCGGTGGGGATGGTGATCTTATCGCCTCAGCGGCGGGGATGGCGCGGTGGTCGGGCTGCGACAGCCGGGTGCAGGCGCTCGGTCGGTCGAACAGGGTGGGGAAGACGACAGGGGGAGGAGTGGGCTGGGCCGGCTAGCTTGTGGGGCTTAGCCCGGGGGGTAGGCCCAGGGGTAGGGGCTTTCCCTCTCTTCCCTCTGCTTTTCTTTTCTTTTTGATTTATTTCTGTTTTGCAAATTGCTTAGCCACCATTAGAGTTTTGTAAAATATGTGACTTAGCTCAACAATTATAGTGCAATATTTACCACTGCCAGAAAATGGTTTGGAGCCAAAATGATTTCATTTGAATTTTTAATAAAGGATCTGGCACTTTATTTTTCTGTTTTGATGATGTTCCATGTTGTTTGAGTCACATAATGAATTTAGGTGATGTTGTTTTTCTAAAGATAATTAGTTATGAATTATTTTCTATTTAATGAATATTTTAGTTTGCATGTTTGAGAAATTTGAATTTGAATTTGAATTACAATTTGGGTCAAGTGAGGATTAGCAACAGTAATGTGATGACATGGAACCATTAGTGGGGAATTAATGTAGCTTATTTATCCGGGCATCACAGAATTCCTCAGGGCTATCATGTTCCTCACTGTGTAGGCAATCCACACTGGCGAATTCCTAACTCCTCAGTCAGGACAAATTCCTCAGAGACCAGAAGATCTTCGTCTCTGTCACTGAAGAAATTGACTGAGCTGATATGAGATTTCCAATTGCTTCACTCGAAAGGATTGGGTAGGTGTAAGATTTTGAGATGAGCATCACTTGGAAATCAGTTTCCTTAGTATTACCTCGACCCCCTTTAACAGTATGGTGTTTCCTATGACTCAAGAAAGAGAAAATGAAACTATGAAAACAAAAGTCTTCACGCTTCATAATCCTTACATGAATATCCAAATCTTCAAGGTCACACCAATTTCTTCATTTTCAAAGTCTTTAGGATAACCAAAGTCTTCAGCTGAAGACATTCATTTTTATGGGTCGACATTCATTGTAAATATCAAACTCCTCATCGACTTATAGAGCATGTGTACACTCATGAACATATTAGTCCCTTAACCTATAAGTCTTCAATACACCAAAATCACTAAGGGGCACTAGATGCACTTACAAAAACCTATGGCCCCCTTGTCTATTTTCCATCATATATTTTCAAATCTATAAAACCAAAAACCCACCTCGCTGAGTTTTATTTACTTTGTTTTACGTTTCAACAATCTTTTATATCAATCGCTATTAGATCTCATCATTTCAAGTGACCGATGTCGGTGTTTCGGATATGGGGGTACCCAGACTTGCCTGCCTGCAGCCCACGGCGTACCTCCATCGATGGCCAGGTATGGCCCAGTTTCGACATCAACTACCGAAGACCCTCGCGAGGGGCCAAGACTCGCGAGGCAGACGACACCAAGACCTCCAAGGGGATCAGCCTCCTTAAGTTGGCTCCTAAGGAGCGGAGATTTCTATGCAAGACTCACCTCGTGAGGTTCGGGTGACGTGAGCCACGACGATCGGGGCCAGGCAGGCGCCAGCGGGCACAACGTACCAATTTCCTCTATGGTGCAAAGGAGGCAACCAACAGGTGCATAGTCCTGAGGAAGCAGCCAAAGGTTTCCATTCTCATGCAACAAGACCAAGACCGCCAGGACGGCAGGACGGAGGTCATCGCCGAGCCCACCGCAGCGTCACAACCAGAGGCTTTGCAGGCGAAGACCACTTTAGTCAAGATAATATGTACTTGTTGTCTCCATTCAAATTTGGCCGTTGTGGGATCCCTTCCCGCCTCCATTCGGGAAGAGGACCAAGGCCACTATAAATAGGACCTAGCCACCACCAAGGAGGGGGATCGGATCCATTCCACCGTCACCAGTTCACCAACTCACTTAAGCCCAAGAACACACCTCCTGAGGTTGTTCTCCATTGTACTAGTTCATCCTCAGCCCCTCGAGGCAAATCCACCACAAAGTAGGACTAGGGTTTTACACCGCAAGGTGGCCCGAATCTGGGTATATTGTTGTGTCAAATTTCCTTCGAGCTTGACGCGTTAGGCTGTGAGATTAGCAAGTCGGCAGATTGGGGAGAGTGAGATCTTCGCATGCACCCCAAAGTTCAAACCTCTCAAGGGTTTGTGGAACCCGAAATCCGACAGTTAGCGCACCAGGTAGGGCTACGTCGAAGATCCGCCGCTCCGTTCGCTGCGCTCCACTGCCGGCTACCATGGCAGGCACTCCACCGTCGACTGGACCGTTGCGTACCTTTGGGGGAGCCGTGGGCCTCCTGGATTTCACCCATGCCCTGTGGCGGGTGCAGTGGCCACCCAAGTTCATGCTGGAGATGTCGCCCCGCTACGACGGCACGGCGGATCTGGCTGGCTTCCTCCAAGAGTACAAGGAGGCAGTTTTGGCAGCCGGCGGGGACAACAAGGTCATGGCCAACTAGCTACCCATGGCCCTTGTAGGTGTGCCACGCGCCTCACTTATCAACTTGCCAGAGTCTTCTATGGCCTCCTGGGAGGAGTTGCGCGGCCTCTTCATCGCGCACTTCGCAGCACCGGTGCCCCACACCGTCGCAGCCCGCCTCGGTGGCTCACAAGCGCCACCCTTGGACCGCCACATCAAGAAGTTCTTCCACCAAGTGGGTTCATGCTACCTCTTGAGCATGCGTTGGTTTTTCCCTTGAAGGGGAAAGGGTGATGCAGCAAAGTAGCGTAAGTATTTCCCTCAGTTTTGAGAACCAAGGTATCAATCTAGTAGGAGGCTCCTCACACGTCCCACGCACCTACACAAACAAACAAAAACCTCGCAACCAACGCGATAAAGGGGTTGTCAGTCCCTTCACAGTAACTTGCGAAAGTGAGATCTGATAGAGATAATATGATAAGATAAATATTTTTGGTATTTTTATGATATAGATTGGAAAGTAAAAGATGTAAATAAAAGTAGATGGAAAACTTATAAGATAAAAGATAGACCCGGGGCCATAGGTTTCACTAGTGGCTTCTCTCAAGATAGCATAATTATTACGGTGGGTGAACAAATTACTATCGACCAATTGATAGAAAAGTGCATAGTTATGAGATTATCTAGGGAAGATCATGTGTATAGGCATCACGTCCACAACAAGTAGACCAACTCCTGCCTACATCTACAACTATTACTCCACACATCGACCGACTCCTGCCTGCATCTAGAGTATTAAGTTCATAAGAACAGAGTAACGCATTAATCAAGATGACATGATGTAGAAGGATAAACTCATGCAATATGATATAAACCCATCTTTTTATCCTCGATGGCAACAATACAATACGTGCCTTGCTGCCCTACTGTCACTGGGAAAGGACACCGCAAGATTGAACCCAAAGCTAAGCACTTCTCCCATGGCAAGAAAGATCAATCTAGTAGGCCAAACCAAACTGATAATTCGAAGAGACTTGCAAAGATAACCGATCATACATAAAATAATTCAGAGGAGATTCAAATATTTCTCATAGATAAACTTGATCATAAACCCACAATTCATCGAATCTCGACAAACACACCGCAAAAAGAGTTACATCGAATAGATCCCCAAGAAGAGGAAGGGGAACTTTGTATTGAGAATCAAAGAGAGAGAAGAAGCCATCTAGCTAATAACTATGGACCCGAAGGTCTGTGGTAAACTACTCACAACTCATCGGACGGGTTTTGGTGGTGATCGAGAGGCCCTCCATGGTCGATTCCCCCTCTATCGGAGCACCGGCGAAGGCTCCAAGATGGGATCTCGCGGATACAGAAGGTTGAGGCGGTGGATATAATTTATCGTGCTGCTCCTGGATGTTTTCGGGGTACATAGATATATATAGGCGAAGGAAGTCGGTCAGGGGAGCCACGAGGGGCCCACGAGGCAAGGGGCGCGCCCACCCTTACTGGGCGCGCCGGCCACCCTCATGGCCGCATCGGCTGCTTCTTGACGTCCACTCCAAGTCTCCTGGATTGCGTTTCTTCCAAAAAGATCGCTCCCGAAGGTTTCATTCCGTTTGGACTCCGTTTCATATTCCTTTCCATCGATATACTGAAATAGGCAAAAAAACATCAATTCGGGATGGGCCTCCGGTTAGTAGGTTAGTCCCAAAAATGATATAAAGTGTAAAGTAAAGCCCATAAACATCCAAAACAGGTAATATAATAGCATGGAACAATCAATAATTGTAGATACGTTGGAGACATATCAAGCATCCCCAAGCTTAATTCCTGCTCGTCCTCGAGTAGGTAAATGATAAAACAGAATTTTTGACGTGGAATGCTACCTAGCATAATTCTTAATGTAATTATCTTTATTATGGCATGATTGTTCAGATCCGAATGATTCAAGATAAAAGCTTATAAAACATAAAAATAGTAGTACTTCAAAGCATACTAGCAAATAATCATGTCCTATCAAAATAGCATAGCGAAAGAAAGCTCATCCCTACAAAATCATATAGTTAGGCCATGCTTCATCTCTATCACAGAAAATACTCCCCTTATGCATAACCCCGATGAAGAGCCGAGCAATTGGTTCATACTTTTTAATGCGCTTCAGCCTTTTCAATTATTACACAATACATGAGCGCAAGACATGGACATAGCAATATGTGTGGAATATGGTGGTGGTTATGAAGACAAAGAGGGAGAAGATAGTGTCACATCAACTAGGCGTATCAACGGGCTATGGAGATTCCCATTAATGGATATCAATGTGTGTGAGTAGGGATTGCCATGCAATGGATGCACTAGAGCTATAAATATATGAAAGCTCAACAAAAGAAACTAAGTGGGTGTGCATCCAACTTGCTTGCTCACGAAGACCTAGGGCATTTCGAGGAAGCCCGTCATTGGAATATACAAGCCAAGTTCTATAATGAAAATTTCCCACTAGTATATGAAAGTGACAACATAAAAGACTCTCTATCATGAAGATCATGATGCTTCTTTGAAGCACAAGTGTGATAAAAGGATAGTAGCATTGTCCCTTCTATCTTTTTCTCTCATTTTTTTATTTTGGTGGGCTTCTCTGGCCTCTTTTTCATGGGCATCTTTGGCCTCTTTTATTTTTATAAAGTCCGAAGTCTCATCCCGACTTGTGGGGGAATCATAGTCTTCATCATCCTTTCCTCACTTGGGACAATGCTCTAATAATGAAGATCATCACACTTTTATTGATTTACAACTCAATACTTAGAACAAAATATAACTCTATGTGAATGCCTCCGGCGGTGTACTGGGATATGCAATGAATCAAGAGTGACATGTATGAAAAATTATGAAGGTGGCCTTGCCACAAATACGATGTCAACTAGATGATCATGCAAAGAGCAACATGACAATGATGATGCGTGTCATAATAAATGGAATGGTGGAAAGTTTCATGGCAATATATCTCGGTATGGCTATGGAAATGCCATAATAGGTAGGTATGGTGGCTGTTTTGAGGACGGTAAATAATGGGTTCATAATACCGGTGAAAGTTGTGCGGCATAAAAGAGGCTAGCAAAGTGGAAGGGTAAGTGTGCGTATATCCACGGACTCACATTAGTCATAAAGAACTCATATACTTATTGCAAAAAATTATTAGCCCTCGAAGCAAAGTACTACTACACATGCCCCTAGAGGGATATATTGGTAGGAAAATACCATCGCTCGTCCCCGACTGCCACTCATAAGGAAAGCACTCAAAGAGCACCCCATGAAACAAATTTGTCACACAAATTTTACCATACATGCATGCTACGGGACTTGCCAACTTTAACACAAGTATTTCTCAATTTCATAATTACCCAACTACCATGACTATAAAACTATTACCTTCATATCTCAAAACAATTATCAAGCATCAAATTGATCATAGTTTTTAATGCACTTTCTATGATAGTTTTTATTATACCCAACTTGGATGCTCAGCATTCTAGGACCAAATTTATAACCAAAGAAAATACCATGCTTTTCTAAAAGACTCTCAAAATAATATAAGTGAAGCATGAGAGATCAACAATTTCTTCAAAATAAAGCCACCGCCGTGCTCTAGAAAATATAAGTGAAGCACACAGAGCAAAACTATCTAGCTCAAAAGATATAAGTGAAGCACATAGAGTATTCTAATAATTTTTAATTCATGTGGGTCTCTCCCAAAAGGTGTGTACATCAAGTATGATTGTGGTAAACTAAAAAGCTAAGACTCATATCATACAAGACGCTCGAAGCAAAACACATATCATGTGGTAAATAAAAATATAGCTCCAAGTAAAGTTACCAATAGACGAAGACGAAAGATGGGATGCCTTCCGGGGCATCCCCAAGCTTAGGCTTTTGGTTGTCCTTGAATATCTTGGGGTTCCATGGGCATCCCCAAGCTTAGGATTTTGCCACTCCTTATTCCATAGTCCATCAAATCTTTACCAAAACATGAAAACTTCACAACACAAAACTCAACAGGAAATCTTATAAGCTCCGCTAGTGCAAGAAAGAAAAACCACCACATAAGGTACTGTAATTAACTCATTCTTTATTTATATTGTTGTTAAACATACTGTATTCCAACTTCTCTATGGTTCATACCCCCCGATACTAGCCATAGATTCATCAAAATAAGCACACAACACACGTAAAACAGAATCTGTGAAAAACAGAACAGTCTGTAGCAATATGTAACTTTAGAATACTTCTGGAACTCTAAACATCCTACCAAAATAGGACGTCTTAGGTAATTTTTCTATTGTTCTACATCAAAAATAATCAACGCAAAAACACGTTTCTGTGATTTACTGAATTTTTTCTCGTGCATGCAAAGTTTCTGTTTTTCAGCAGAATCAAATTAACTTCACCCAAGGTTATCCTATAGGTTCTACTTGGCACAAACACTAATTAAAACATGAAAACACATATAACAAGAGACTAAATAAATTATTTATTATGAAACAGGAACAAAAATCAAGGAACAAAAAAAAATTGGGTTTCCTCTCAACAAGCGCTATCGTTTAACGCCCCTAGCTAGGCATAAAAGCGAGAATAGATCTAAGTATTACAATCTTTGGCATTGAATTCATAAGTGGCTCGCATAATAGATTCATAAGGTAATTTAATTTTCTTTCTAGGAAAGTGTTCCATGTCTTTCCTAAATGGAAATTGGAATCTAATATTCCCTTCCTTCATATCAATAGTTGCATCAATCGTTCTAAGAAAAGGTCTACCAAGAATAATACGACACACAAGATTGCAATCAATATCAAGAACGATAAAATCTACGGGAACATAATTCCTATTTGCAACAACAAGAACATCATTAATTCTTCCCATAGGTTTCTTAATGGTGGAATCCGCAAGGTGCATGTTTAAAGAGAAATCATCAAATTCATGGAAACCTAGCACATCACATAAAGTTTTCAAAATCGTGGAAACACTAGCACCCAAATCACACAAAGCATAGCATTCAGGATCTTTAATTTCAATTTTTATTGTATGTTCCCACTCATCATAAAGTTTTCTAGGTATAGAAACTTCCAAATTAAGTTTTTCCTCATAAGATTGCATCAAAGCATCAACGATATGTTTAGTAAAAGCTTTATTTTGGCTATAAGCATGAGGAGAATTCAACACGGATTGCAACAAGGAAATACAATCTATCAAAGAGCAATTATCATAATTAAATTCCTTGAAATCCAAAGTAGTGGGTTCATTACTATGTAAAGTTTTAATTTCTCCAATCCCACTTTAACCTATTTTAGCATCAAGATCATAATACTCCAAATCATCGGAATGCTTTTTAACTAAAGTTGATTTACTTCTAGTCCCATCATTATCAAGATTCATATTGCAAAACAAAGATTTAGTAGGGGACACATCAATAACTTTTAGATCTTCATCATTATTTTCATGAAAACTATAAGAACACGCTCTAACAAAGCAATCTTTCTTAGCACGCAACCTCGCGATTCTTTCTTTGCACTCATCAATGGAAATTCTCATAGCTTTGAGAGACTCGTTGATATCATGCTTAGGAGGAATAGACCTAAGTTTCAAAGAATCAACATCAAGAGAAACTCTAACAACGTTCCTAGCCAATTCATCAAATTTAAGCAATTTTTCTTCAAGCAAAGGGCATCTTATTAAAATTCATCAACTTTAAGCAACTTTAAGCAATTCATCAAGAGAAAATTCTTTTGAGAATTCATAAATTCTTTCACACTATTCTCAAAATCAGAGGGCATCTTATTAAAATTTCCATACTTGTTGTTCTAGGAATTACCATAATTATTAGAGGAATTACTAGGGAACGGCCTAGGATTAAAGTGTCTTCTATACGCGTTGTTACCAAAATTATTCCTACCAACAAAATTCACATCCGTAGATTCATTATTATTCTCAATCAAAGTAGACAAAGGCATATCATTAGGATCAATAGTGTCACTCTTAGAAGCAAACAATTTCATAAGTTTATCCATCTTTCCACTCAAAACATTAATTTCTTCTATAGCATGAACTTTTTTACTAGTAGATATTTCGGTGTGCCATTGAGAATAATCAACCATAATATTATCAAGGAGTTTTGTAGCTTCTCCTAAAGTGGTTTCCATAAAAGTGCCTCCGGCGGCCGAATCTAAAAGATTTCTAGAAGCAAAATTCAATCTGGCATAAAAGTTTTGTATGATCATCCATAAATTCAAACCATGAGTAGGGCAATTGTTAATCATTAATTTCATTCTTTCCAAAGATTTGGCAACATGCTCATGATCAAGCTGTTTAAAATTCATAATATCGTTTCTAAGAGAGATGATCTTAGCGGGAGGAAACAATTTAGAGATAAAAGCATATTTGCACTTATTCCAAGAATCAATACTATTTTTAGGCAAAGACGAATACCAAGTTTTAGCATGATCTCTAAGTGAAAATGGAAATAATTTCAATTTAACAATATCATTATCCGTATCTTTCTTCTTTTGCGTATCACACAAATCAACAAAGTTGTTTAGTGAGTAGCGGCATCTTCACTAGGAAGGCCGGAGAATTGATCTTTCGTAACAAGATTCAACAAAGGAGCATTGATTTCACAAGTTTCAATGTCATAAAGAGGAGCAATAGAAGTGCTAAGGAAATCATTATTATTGGTATTGGAAAAGTCACACAATTTAGTATTATCTTGCGCCATAGTCACAAGCAATCCAACACACAAGCACACAATAGACAAGCGAAAAAGAGGCAAACCAAAAATAGAGGACGAATAAAACGGCAAAGGTGAAGTGGGGGAGAGGAAAACGAGAGGCAAATGGCAAATAATCTAATGCGAGGGAGATGAGTTTGTGATGGGTACTTGGTATGTCTTGACTTGAGCGAAGATCTCCCCGGCAACGGCACCAGAAATCCTTCTTGCTACCTCTTGAGCATGCGTTGGTTTTTCCCTTGAAGAGGAAAGGGTGATGCAGCAAAGTAGCGTAAGTATTTCCCTTAGTTTTGAGAACCAAGGTATCAATCCAGAAGGAGGCTCCTCAAAAGTCCCATGCACCTACACAAACAAACAAGAACCTCGCAACAAACGCGATAAAGGGGTTGTCAATCCCTTCACGGTAACTTGCAAAAGTGAGATCTGATAGAGATAATATTATAAGTAAATATTTTTGGTATTTTTATGATATAGATTGGAAAGTAAAATATGCAAATAAAAGTAGATGGAAAACTTATAAGATAAAAGATAGACCCAGGGGCCATACGTTTCACTAGTGGCTTCTCTCAAGATAGCATAATTATTACGGTGGGTGAACAAATTACTGTCGAGCAATTGATAGAAAAGTGCATAGTTATGAGATTATCTAGGCATGATCATGTATATAGGCATCACGTCCGCAACAAGTAGACCAACTCCTGCCTGCATCTACTACTATTACTCCACACATCGACCGACTCCTGCCTGCATCTAGAGTATTAAGTTCATAAGAACAGACTAATGCATTAAGAAAGATGACATGATGTAGAGGGATAAACTCATGCAATATGATATAAACCCCATCTTTTTATCCTCGATGGCAACAATACAATACATGCCTTGCTGCCCCTACTGTCCCTGGGAAAGGACACCGCAAGATTGAACCCAAAGCTAAGCACTTCTCCCATGGCAAGAAAGATAATCTAGTAGGCCAAACCAAACTGATAATTCGAAGAGACTTGCAAAGATAACCAATCATACATAAAAGAATTCAGAGGAGATTCAAATATTTCTCATAGATAAACTTGATCATAAACCCACAATTCATCAGAAGTCGACAAACACACCGCAAAAAGAGTTACATCGAATAGATCTCCAAGAAGAGGAAGGAGAACTTTGTATTGAGAATCAAAGAGAGAGAAGAAGCCATCTAGCTAATAACTATGGACCCGAAGGTCTGTGCTAAACTACTCACAACTCATTGGAGGTGCCTTGGTGGTGATGGAGAGGCCCTCCATGGTCTATTCCCCCTCCGGCGGAGCGCCGGCGAAGGCTCCAAGATGGGATCTCGCGGATACAGAAGGTTGCGGCGATGGACACAATTTCTCGTGGTGCTCTTGGATGTTTTCGGGGTACGTAGACATATATAGGCGAAGGAAATCGGTCACGGGAGCCACGAGGGGCCCATGAGGCAGGGAGGTGTGCCCACCCTTACTAGGTGCACCGGCCACCCTCGTGGCCGCCTCGGCTGCTTCATGACGTCCACTCCAAGTCTCCTGGATTGCGTTCGTTCCAAAAAGATCGCTCCTGAAGGTTTCATTCCGTTTGGACTCCGTTTGATATTCCTTTCCTTCGATATATTGAAATAGGAAGAAAAAAATAACAACAATTTGGGTTGGGCCTCCGGTTAGTAGGTTAGTCCCAAAAATGATATAAAAGTGTAAAATAAAGCCCATAAACATCCAAAACAGGTAATATAATAGCATGGAACAATCAAAAATTATAGATACATTGGAGACGTATCAGTGCCGCCCGTGCGCAGCTGAGGGCCCCCCGGGCTGGCCAGCGCCCAAGGCCGACCTCACCTTCGAATCGGAGGACCACCCCGCTTCCATAGCGGGCGCAGGCGCGCTCTCGATGCTATGAACCCCCACCATTTGCAATGTGGCAGTCACCAAGACCCTCATCGATGGTGGAGCCGGCCTCAATGTGCTCTCTGTGGAGGCATTCGGTTTGCTTCATGTGCCTTATGGCTGGCTCTGCCCTACCAAGCCCTTCTCCGGGGTCGGCGATGGGTCCACCAGACCCCTGGGGCAAATCCGCCTCCCCGTCTCCTTCGAGACCCGCGACAACTACCGCACCAAGCTTATCCACTTCGACATCACCTGGATCGGCCTCCCATACAATGCCATCATCTGGTACCAAGCCCTAGCCAAGTTCATGGTAGCAACTCATCCAGCCTACAACCTCATGAAGATGCCCGGGGGCAGCGGCGTCCTCACGGTGGCAGGGGACACCAAAGATGCGCCGTTGGCCCTCAAGCTTGCCTTCAAGACCGCGGCAGCTATACAGTCGAGTGGGAAAGGATCCCCAGAGGCCCCGGGGGCTGAACTGGCCAAGAAGAAGCAGTTGTTTTCTCAAGATCGAGCCGAGATGAAACTAGTACCAGTTGACGAAGACGGAGCATCGGGCACCACCTTCACCACAGGTGCCAGCCTCTCTCCGGACCAGGAAAGGGCATTGGTCAGCTTCTTGCGCACTAACAAAGAAGTGTTCGCATGCGAACCCAAGGACCTGGTTGGAATCCCAAGGGGGTTAATCGAGCACCACCTGAGGGTGTGCCCAAACGTGCGCCCAGTGAAGCAGAAGGCACAGCGGCAGTCCACAGAGAAGCAAGCATTCATCATCCAAGAGATCCGCAAGCTGCAGGATGTCAGCGTCATTCGGGAGGTGCAGTACCCGAAGTGGCTGGCGAACCCGGTTATTGTCCCCATGAAGGATGGGAAGGAGCGCATGTGTGTCGACTTCACAAATCTCAACGAGGCTTGCCCTCAGGACCCCTTCCAGCTCCCGCGCATCGATCAGATCATCGACTCCACCATCGAGTTTGACCTGCTGTGCTTTTTGGATGCCTTCTCGGGTTACCACCAGATCAAGATGGTTGTGCAAGATGTGGAGAAGAAGGTGTTCCTGACCCCACGTGGGGTGTACTGCTACACCTGCATGTCGTTCGGATTGCGTAATGCTGGAGCCACCTTTCAATGGCTAATGCATATCGCTCTGGGCCAATAGCTCAGGAGGAACGCTGAGGCCTACGTCGATGACATAGTGGTAAAGTCTCGGGAGGCAAGGACCCTGATCGAGGACCTGGAGGAAACATTTTCCAGCCTGCGCAAGGTGGACCTCCAGCTCAACCCTGAGAAGTGTGTATTTGGTGTCCCCTCCAGCAAGCTGCTAGGTTTCCTGGTGTCACATAGAGGAATCGAGGCCAACCCGAAGAAAGTCAAGGCCATAGAAGACATGAGCCTGCCATAAACCCTCAAGAAGATGTGGAAGCTGGCGGGCTGTGTGACCTTGCTGGGGTACTTCATCTCCAATTTGGGGGAACGCGTCCTCCCGTTCTTCAAGCTGATGAAAAGGAAAGGGCCATTTGAGTGGACCCCTGAAGCTGACGCGGCTTTCCAAGACCTCAAGAGATACCTCAGCAGCCCATCGGTGATGGTGGCACCTCGCCCCCTCGAGCCCTTGGAGCTCTATTTGACCGCCATGCCTCACTCCGCTTGCGCTGCTTTGGTGGTGTTGAGAGAAGGATGCCCGACCAAGGGCCCACGGCGGGGCGCCTCGGCACCGTGCGAGCCGCTGCAGCCCCAGGATGGTGCTCTTGAGGCCTTAGCTGCATCACCGGACAACATCACTCCTGAAGCCCCAGCCGGCGGGGCCGCTGAGGGCGTGGACGATGCGGCAAATAACAAGACTCTTGAAGGCCAACATTCTCAAGAGATACAAGACCTCGCCAGCGCCTCCTCCCTCCTCGAGCATCTGGTCTACTTCGTCAGCACGGTGCTACGGGAGGCACGAGTGTGCTACCCCATGCCGCAAAAGCTCTTGATCGCGCTCCTCCTCGCCTCCCGGAAGCTGCGCCACTACTTCCAGGGCCACCCCATCAAGGTCTTATCAGCCTACCCACTGGAGAGGGTACTCAGGAGCCCTAACTCTGCCGGAAGTGTCACATAATCGAACATTGAGCTATAGGGGTTCCAGCTGGAGTTTAGGATCACCAGGGTCATCAAGGGCGCGACCCTCACAGATTTCGTGGCGAAATGGACTGACGCCCCTGACCGCGAGATATGCGAGGATCACTCCCTCTCACCCGGAGACAAGGCGCCGTACGGGTGGATCATGTACTTTGATGGTGTGTTCGCGTGCCAGGGTGCAGGGGATGGAGCAGTGCTCATCTCACCCACCAAGGACAAGCTCTGCTACGTCGTACAACTCTGCTTCCAGCACGGCGAAAAGGTCTCCAACAACATCACTGAGTATGAGGGCCTGATTGCCGGCCTCAGAGCTGCAGCGGCGCTGGTGGTGAAGCGCCTCACCATCAGGGGTGATTCCCAACTCCTCGTCGACTTCTCCAACAAAGAGTACACCCCCGAAGGACGAGCACATGGAGGCATACCTGGAAGAGGTACGCAGGACGGAAAAACAATTCTCGGGCTTGGAATGACAACACATGCCACGAGGCACAAACAAGGAGGTGGACGACATCACCAAAAGGACGTCCCGGTGAATGTCTCAGGAGCCAGGCGTCTTTGAGGAGAGGCTCTTCAAGCCGTCAGCAGCTCCCCTGCTGCAGAACTAGCACCACCTCTGTAGGATCTTCCTCGAGCCCCTGCGGTTGGCTCCCCTGCTTGCGGCCCAACCTCGGGGGCCCATCTGGTCCTCACGCTCGAGCCTCGGGAGGGGTGCTGGACCGAGGAGTTCAAGGTATACTTGCTTCAGGGGACCCTACCAGAGAAGGAGGAAGACGCAGAGCGCATGGCTCGCTAGGCCACCGCATACTGCATCCACGATGGTGAGGTGTATCGTTGGCATCCCAACGATGTTTCCTTGTGGTGCATCTCCACGGAGCAGGAGCTCGAGTTGCTGCCCGACATACACGATGGGGACTGCTGACACCACTCTTCATCACGCACCCTCGTGGGCAAGGCGTTCTACAGTGGGTTCTATTGGCCCATGGCACTCAGTGACGCCACCGAGCTGGTGAGATCCTGCGAAGCCTGCCAATTCCAGGCCAAGCAGATCCATCAGCCCGCACAGGGCCTCCAGACTATCCCGCTCACATGGCCATTCACGGTCTGGGCTGGACATCTTGGGACCATTCCCTTGAGCGCCAGGGGGCTACCTCTACCTCTACGCACCATCGACAAGTTCACCAAGTGGGCAGAGGTGGAAGTTGTCCGCACCATCCCGACCGGCTCGGCTGTCAAGTTCATCAAGGGCATTGTGAGCCGGTTTGGGGTTCCTAATCACATCATCACTGAAAATGGCTCGCAATTTGCCAGCAACCTTTTCAGAACATATTATGCTAACCTTGGAACGAGTATGCTACACCTCGGTGGCACACCCCAGGAGAAACGGCCAGGCCGAGCGCGCAAATGTAGAGGTCCTTAGAGGCCTCAAGGCAAGGACCTTCAAGAAGAAGCTCGAGGCCTGCGGCAGGGGCTGGCTCGACGAGCTCCAGTTAGTGTTGTAGTCCATCCGCACCATCGCAACCAAGACGATGGGCGAAACACCATTCTTCCTCGTCTACGGAGCTGAAGTGGTTCTCCCACACGAGGTCAAGCATCACTCCACGCAGGCCTTGGTGTTCGACGAGGCATGCCAGGATGCCACGCGGGGGATGGATCTCATGCTGGGGAAGGAATACCACTGTCAAGCCTCGCTCCGAGCGGCAAGGTACTAGCAGGCGCTGCGGTGGTACCACTGCCGCAGTGTCCGCCCCAGGACGCTTGAGGTGGGTGATCTCGTCCTGAGGCAGGTGCTCTCCAAGGAAGGGCTGCACAAGCTCTCTTCCATGTGGGAGGTCCCTTTTAGGATTTCCTGTGTCTCCAGGCCTGGCACCGCGCGCCTGGAGACACAGGATGAGATCCCCATCCAGAACGTCTAGAACATCCAACACCTCCGGAAGTTCTACCCATGAAGCAAGGCTCACACCTGTGAAGGTCTCCGCTCGTGACACTCTCATGTAATAATGAGTGGGGTTGTACATGCCCCGGAGACTCCTGAGTGTTGCTTGCGGGCCTCATGGGGGCTCCCTCCAACGTCCTAGTGGCAGCACTTAGCTCCATGCTGGTGAGAAGACTAGATTAGTGCCGGACGCGGTTGTTCATTTGCTTGCTTTCTGTAGTTGGTTCGTAGTTTCTTAATGAATTTAGAATTTTTGCGTTTTGGTTTTCCAAGTTGGGTTTTATCTCCTCTCGCTTCACTCGTTCTTAGCCTTGGCCAAGAAAGGGCAGTAGTTGCCCGTCGCTCTTCATCGTGTGCCTCGCGCGTGGGGGCTAGGCAGGTGTGTGCGCTCGGGCCCACCCGCACGCAAACACGCCTCACCGAAACCATGTTGCCCCAGTGCTTCGGCTTTCTTAATGCTCGCAAGACACCCTCGATCGAGCTCGTGAGCATGCGCACCCTCTCATGTTTGTGCCCCCGAGCAGCGCGACGTGGTGGATTAAGCCACAGCTAAACCTATGGTAGGGGGCTCGCGCAAGGAAGAATGAGATGCCCCGTTAAGGTTTTTTAACAACCCTGCAGCAGCTCTACAACACCTCTCAAGATTTATAGCGCCTCCCTAGATCAATGGATCCCAAGTCATCAGGAAAGGGGGCTCCGCCAGGCATTAAGGGCCTTGCCCTCGCGAGGTGGGAAGCTACCGCGAGCATGTCAAGTTAAGTTACCCTACATGTGCCCATTTGGAGTACAAACATCACAGCATAGCAACAAGATAATAAGCATAACATAAGGGCATAAATGCCATAGTTCATTACACACCCCAATGGGGCACTCTACTTTTTTCAAAATGCAGAAGAAAGGAAAGGTTAAACGGAAGTGTCCTGCGAGACCACAACGGATCCTGAAGCCAGGCTCGGCAGCTCCGAGCTCAGTTCGGGCTCTCCTCTTGCTTCACCAGGGCGCGGCGGCGAGATGACCCGCCGCCTTCCTCAATGCGAACTCGGCGGCGCAGATGTTGGTCATAGCCGGTGCTGCTAGAGCTCTCGCCTGAATAGGTGCCGCCGCTGCTAGAGGAAGTATGGACGTCGTCAAGGGCAAGCTCACCATTGTCGCTGACGCAGCCGACGTCAAGGCCAAGCTCATCGTCGTGGCTGCCGTCTTCTGGGCAGCACCCCGAGCGGCGGCCGTCCTCCCTGAACACCCTCACAAAGAGGGTCGCAAGGCCGTCATACTTGAAGTGGAGGGCGCACCTCCCGCTCAGGCCTCCCGTAGGCAAAACACCTACCAGCCGCGGGCTAGGACCATACTGCCTACAACAGTGACCTCGATCCCAACCCACGAGGCCCTGCTGCAGCAGCCGTCAGCCTGCAGCCAGAGGCCATTGAGCCCCGAGGCGGGCAACGCGCCGGTGAAGAAGCGTGGAAGCCGGAGCAAGGTGTCGGCGGGCTTCTCCAACCACACGACAAACTTCGGGAGCGCGACCACCGAGGAGAAAGTGCCGTCGAGGAGGACGGGCGACCATGGAGCGCCTCCACTCATCACAGGGACTGCCCCGTGACCGATGGCCTCCGCCACAAGAAGAAGCACTGTCGCGGATGCCAAGGGAGACGCCAGCTCCCGGAGAAGCGCGCCTGCGCCCCCTCGAGGCCGCCGCCAGGGTTGCAGCATGCTTGGGGGGACGGCCGCGGCCCCTCTAAGGCAGCGGTGAAGCTGGCCCCTCCTTAGGGGCCTTCCGTTTCTCAGCGGTCGTGAACCTCCTCGTAGTGCCATGAGCTTCACAACTGCGGCAAGGTGGAGAAGAAGAAGGAATGGGCAGCAAGAATATGAAGTTAGAGATGAGCAAGGAGGACTCTGTCCCTCCCCCCTCATTTGTAGCCAAAGCGAGGCCAATCGCCGACCTCCATGATCCTGTGCAATGATGGTTCTCCCTTCATGCAGCAGCGACTCGTCAAGTCGGGCAGTTGCCGAGGTAGCGTGGGGAAGCAAAGATGCCCACATCCCATCAATCGTCACGTGCCGCCCAAGGCCGCGGGACGTTATGGCCCACGGTGCTCCGCACTTGCCCTTTGGCTTCGTCTAGAATCCAAGTCCGAGTGTGCCTTGGGCCCGGGCTACTGTCGGCTTTCTGGATGTGGGGGTACCCAGACTTGCCTGCCTGTGGCCCATGCCGTGGCTCCATCGACGGCCTAGTATGGCCCAGTTTCGACATCAACAACCCTAGACCCTCACGAGAGGCCAAGCCTCGCGAGGTGGACGACACCAAGACCTCCAAGGGGATAAGCCTCCTCAGGTTGGCTCCTAAGGAGTGGAGATTTCTATGCAAGGCTCACCTCGTGAGATTCGGGTGACATGAGCCATGAAGATCGAGGCCAGGCGGGCGCTAGCGAGTGCAGCGTACCAGTTTCCTCTTTGGTGCAAAGGAGGCAAGCACCAGGCGCAGAGTCCTGAGGAAGCAGCCAAAGGTTTCCATTCTCGTGCAACAAGACCAAGACCGCTAGGACGGTAGGATGGAGGTCATCGCCGAGCCCACCGCAGCATCACAACCAGAGGCTTTTGCAGGCGAAGATCTCTTTAGTCAGGATAAGATGTACTTGTTGTCTCCCTTCAAATTTGGCCGTTGTGGGACCCCTTCCCGCCTCCATTCGGGAAGAGGGCCAAGGCCACAATAAATAGGACCTAGCCACCACCAAAGAGGGGGATCGGATCCATTTAACCCTCACTAGCTCACTTGAGCCCAAGAACACACCTCCTGAGGTTGTTCTCCATTGTACTAGTTCATGCTCAGCCCCTCGAGGCAAATCCACCACAAAGCAGGAGTAGGATTTTACACCATAAGGTGGCCCAAACCTGGGTAAATTGTCGTGTCCCATTTCCTTTGAGCTCGACACGTTAGGCTGTGAGATTAGCGAGTCGACAGACTAGGGAGAGTGAGATCTTCCCATGCACCCTAGAGTTCGAACCTCTCAAGGGTTTACGCCCGAAATCAGACAACCATGAAGGGATTGACAACCCCTCTATGTCATTGGGTGCAAGTGTTCTATTTTTTGCGCAGTTGCATAGATAGGAAACTTGCTTGTACCTAATACTAGATTGATACCTTGGTTCTCAAACTGAGGGAAATACTTATCTCTACTTTGCTGCATCACCCATTCCTCTTCAAGGGCAAAACCAACGGAAGCTCAAGAATTAGCAGGAAGATTTTCTGGCGCCATTCCCGAGGAGGTTCTACATCAAGCCTACCAAGTACCCATCATAAACTCTCATCTCTTGCATTACATTATTTGACATTTCCTTCTCATTTTCCTCTCCCCCACTTATAAAACATTTTCAGGAAAACATAAGAATATTTGCCTTTTTATTTGCCTTCTTTCCGTTTGCCTTAATGTCTTACTTGGTTTGTTTGAACGTTTGCTTGCGGTAAAGGTGTATTTATTGGAAAACAAAAGAATAGGTTTATGGATCCTCATCCACTTGCTAATTGTTTTTAAAAGATCCAATTATGATGAAACAATTGCTAGTGGATTGAGTGCACTAGATTATCTTTATGAGGTTTTGCTTGAAATTCGTGAATCTAAAAATTGTGATGAAGTGTTAAAAGAAGAAATTTATAAAGTGATTCACGATAGCTCCTTGAATGAAAAGCATGATTGCAATGATGTTATTATAAATCCTATTAATGTCAATTGTGTTAATGATATGGAAAACCCTAAGATTGGGGATGCTAGTTTTTCTATGTCCACTACTTGTTGCAATGATCATGATTGGGGTGATTCTTCTTCTGATCTTGAAAATTTATTTAAGCCCCGATGAATATAAGACTGATAATAATCTTTGCAATAATACTGAAAGTGGGTTTGGAAGAGTGTTGTCAGGGGTTGGGTGCGACATCTGCCAATGGTGAAGGAAATATGCCCTAGAGGCAATAATAAAGTTATTATTTATTTCCTCATATCATGATAAATGTTTATTATTCATGCTAGTATTGTATTAACCGGAAACATGATACATGTGTGAATACATAGACAAACATGGTGTCACTAGTATGCCTCTACTTGAACTAGCTCATTGATCAAAGATGGTTATGTTTCCTAACCAAAGGCATGTATTGTCATTTGATTAATGGGATCACATCATTAGGAGAATGATGTGATTGACTTGACCCATTCCGTTAGCTTAGCACTTGATCGTTTAGTATGTTGCTATTGCTTTCTTCATGACTTATCCTAAGTTCCTGCAACAATGAGATTGTGCAACTCCCGTTTACCGGAGGAACACTTTGTGTGCTACCAAACGTCACAACGTAATTGGGTGATTATAAAGGTGCTCTACAGGTGTCTCGAAAGGTACATGTTGAGTTGGCATAATTCGAGATTAGGTTTTGTCACTCCGATTGTCGGAGAGGTATCTTTGGGCCCTCTCAGTAATACTCATCACCTAAGCCTTGCAAGCATTGTAACTAATGAGTTAGTTATGAAATGATGTATTACGGAACGAGTAAAGAGACTTACCGGTAACGAGATTGAACTAGGTATTGGATACCGACGATCGAATCTCGGGCAAGTAACATACCGATGACAAAGGGAACAACGGATGTTATTATGCGGTTTGACCGATAAAGATCTTCGTAGAATATGTAGGAACCAATATGAACATCCAGGTTCTGCTATTGGTTATTGACCGAGAATAGTTCTAGGTCATGTCTACATAGTTCTCGAACCCGTAGGGTCCGCACGCTTAACGTTATGATGACAGTTTTATTATGAGTTTATAAGTTTTGATGTACCGAAGGTTGTTCGGAGTACCGGATGTGATCACGGACATGACGAGGAGTCTCGAAATGGTCGAGACATAAAGATTGATATATTGGGCGGATATATTTGGACACCAGAAATGTTCCGAATAAGATTGGGACTATACTGGAGTTCCGGGAGGTTACCGGAACCCCCCGGTAAGTATATGGGCCTTATTGGGCCCTAGTGGAAGGAAGGGAGAAGGAGAAAAGGAGGGGGCGCCCCCCCAAGCCCAATCCGAATTGGGAGGGGGGCCGCCCCCCCCCCTTTCCTTCTTCCCTCCCCTCTCTTCCTTCCCTCTCCTACTCCTAATAGGAAAGGGGGGCCAAACCAACTTGGAGTAGGTTTGGCCCCCCTAGGGCGCGCCTCCCCTCTTGGCCGGCCCCCTCCTCCTCTCCCCCTTTATATACGGAGGAGGGGGGCACCCCATAGACACACAAGTTGATCTACAGATCGTTCCTTAGCCGTGTGCGGTGCCCCCCTCCACCATATTCCACCTCGGTCATATCATCGCGGAGTTTAGACGAAGCCCTGCGCCGGTTGAACATCATCATCGTCACCACGCCATCGTGCTGACGGAACTCATCCCCGACGCTTTGCTGGATTGGAGCCCGGGGAACGTCATCGAGCTGAACGTGCGCTGAACACGGAGGTGCCGTACATTCAGTGCTTGGATCGGTCGAATCGTGAAGACGTACGACTACATCAACCGCGTTGTCATAACGCTTCCGCTTACGGTCTACGAGGGTACGTGGACAACACTCTCCCCTCTTGTTGCTATGCCATCACCATGATCTTGCGTGTGCGTAGGAAATTTTTTGAAATTACTACGTTCCCCAACAGTGGCATCCGAGCCTAGGTTTTATGCGTTGATGTTATATGCACGTGTAGAACACACGTGAGTTGTGGGCGATACAAGTCATACTGCTTACCAGCATGTCATACTTTGGTTCGGCGGTATTGTTGGATGAAGCGGCCCGGACCGACATTACGCGTACGCTTACGCGAGACTGGTTTTACCGCCGTGCTTTGCACACAGGTGACTAGCGGGTGTCAGTTTCTCCAACTTTAGTTGAACCGAGTGTGGCTACGCCTGGTCCTTGCGAAGGTTAAAACATCACCAACTTGACAAACTATCATTGTGGTTTTGATGCGTAGGTAAGAACGGTTCTTGCTCAGCCCGTAGCAGCCACGTAAAACTTGCAACAACAAAGTAGAGGACGTCTAACTTGTTTTTGCAGGGCATGTTGTGATGTGATACGGCCAAGACGTGATGCTATATTTTATTGTATGAAATGATCATGTTTTGTAACCGAAGTTATCAGCAACTGGCAGGAGCCATATGGTTGTCTCTTTATTGTATGAAATGCAAACGCCCTGTAATTGCTTTACTTTATCACTAAGCCGTAGCGATAGTTGTAGAAGCAATAGATGGCGTAAACGACAACGATGCTACGATGGAGATCAAGGTGTCGCGCCGGTGACGATGGTGATCATGATGGTGCTTCGGAGATGGAGATCACAAGCACAAGATGATGATGGCCATATCATATCACTTATATTGATTGCATGTGATGTTTATCCTTTATGCATCTTATCTTACTTTGATTGATGGTAGCATTTTAAGATGATCTCTCACTAAAAATTATCAAGAAGTGTTCTCCCTGAGTATGCACCATTGCCAAAGTTCGTCGTGCCTAGACACCACGTGATGATCGGGTGTGATAAGCTCTACGTCCATCTATAATGGGTGCAAGCCAGTTTTGCACACGCAGAATACTCAGGTTAAACTTGACGAGCCTAGCATATGCAGATATGGCCTCGGAACACGGAGACCGAAAGGTCGAGTGTGAATCATATAGTAGATATGATCAACATAGAGATGTTCACCATTGAAAACTACTCCATCTCACGTGATGATCGGTTATGGTTTAGTTGATTTGGATCACGTGATCACTTAGATGACTAGAGAGATGTCTGTTTAAGTGGGAGTTCTTAAATAATATGATTAATTGGACTTAAATTTATCATGAACTTAGTACCTGGTAGTATTTTGCTTGTCTATGTTTGTTGTAGATAGATGGCTCGTGCTGTTGTTCCGCTGAATTTTAATGCGTTCCTTGAGAAAGCAAAGTTGAAAGATGATGGTAGCAATTACACGGACTGGGTCCGTAACTTGAGGATTATCCTCATTGCTGCACAGAAGAATTACGTCCTGGAAGCACCGCTGGGTGCCAGGCCTGCTGCAGGAGCAACACCAGATGTTGTGAACGTCTGGCAGAGCAAAGCTGATGACTACTCTATAGTTCAGTGTGCCATGCTTTACGGCTTAGAACCGGGTCTTCAACGATGTTTTGAATGTCATGGAGCATATGAGATGTTCCAGGAGTTGAAGTTAATATTTCAAGCAAATGCCCGGATTGAGAGATATGAAGTCTCCAATAAGTTCTACAGCTGCAAGATGGAGGAGAATAGTTCTGTCAGTGAGCATATGCTCAAAATGTCTAGGTATAATAATCACTTGATTCAACTGGGAGTTAATCTTCTGGATGATAGCGTCATTGACAGAATTCTCCAATCACTGCCACCAAGTTACAAAAGCTTTGTGATGAACTATAATATGCAAGGGATGAACAAGACAATTCCCGAGCTCTTCGCAATGCTAAAGGCTGCGGAGGTAGAAATCAAGAAGGAGCATCAAGTGTTGATGGTCAACAAGACCACTAGTTTCAAGAAAAAGGGCAAAGGGAAGAAGAAGGGGAACTTCAAGAAGAACAGCAAGCAAGTTGCTGCTCAAGAGAAGAAACCCAAGTCTGGACCTAAGCCTGAAACTGAGTGCTTCTACTGCAAGCAGACTGGTCACTGGAAGCGGAACTGCCCCAAGTATTTGGCGGATAAGAAGGATGGCAAAGTGAACAAAGGTATATGTGATATACATGTTATTGATGTGTACCTAACTAGAGGTCGTAGTAGCACCTGGGTATTTGATACTGGTTCTGTTGCTAATATTTGCAACTCAAAACAGGGACTACGGAATAAGCGAGCACTGGCCAAGGACGAGGTGACGATGCGCGTGGGAAACGGTTCCAAAGTCGTTGTGATCGCAGTCGGCACGCTACCTCTACATCTACCTTCGGGATTAGTTTTAGACCTGAATAATTGTTATTTGGTGCCAGTGTTGAGCATGAACATTATATCTGGATCTTGTTTGATGCGAGACAGTTATTCATTTAAATCAGAGAATAATGGTTGTTCTATTTATATGAGTAATATCTTTTATGGTCATGCACCCTTGAAGAGTGGTCTATTTTTATTGAATCTCGATATTAGTGATACACATATTCATAATGTTGAAGCCAAAAGATGCAGAGTTGATAATGATAGTGCAACTTCTTTGTGGCACTGCCATTTAGGTCATATCGGTGTAAAGCGCATGAAGAAACTCCATACTGATGGACTTTTGGAATTACTTGATTATGAATCACTTGGTACTTACGAACCGTGCCTCATGGGCAAGATGACTAAAACACCGTTCTCCGGTACTATGGAGAGAGCAACAGATTTGTTGAAAATCATACATACAGATGTATGTGGTCCAATGAATGTTGAAGCTCGTGCCGGATATCGTTATTTTCTCACCTTCACAGATGATTTGAGCAGATATGGGTATATCTACTTAATGAAGCACAAGTCTGAAACATTTGAAAAGTTCAAAGAATTTCAGAGTGAAGTGGAAAATCATCGTAACAAGAAAATAAAGTTTCTACAATCTGATCATGGAGGAGAATATTTGAGTTACGAGTTTGGTTTACATTTGAAACAATGCGGAATAGTTTCGCAACTCATGCCACCTGGAACACCACAAAGAAATGGTGTGTCCGAACGTTGTAATCGTACTTTACTAGATATGGTCCGATCTATGATGTCTCTTACTGATTTACCGCTATTGTTTTGGGGTTATGCTTTAGAGACGGCTGCATTCACATTAAATAGGGCACCATCTAAATCCGTTGAGACGACGCCTTATGAATTGTGGTTTGGCAAGAAACCAAAGTTATCGTTTCTTAAAGTTTGGGGCTGCGATGCTTATGTGAAGAAACTTCAACCAGATAAGCTCGAACCCAAATCAGAGAAATGTGTCTTCATAGGATACCCAAAAGAGACTGTTGGGTACACCTTCTATCACAGATCGGAAGGCAAGACATTCATTGCTAAGAATGGATCCTTTCTAGAGAAGGAGTTTCTCTCGAAAGAAGTGAGTGGGAGGAAAGTAGAACTTGATGAGGTAACGGTACCTGCTCCCTTATTGGAAAGTAGTTCATCACAGAAATTAGTTCCTGTGACAAATACACCAATTAGTGAGGAAGCTAATGATATTGATCATGAAACTTCAGATCAAGTGTCTACTGAACCTCGTAGGTCTACCAGAGTAAGATCCACACCAGAGTGGTACGGTAATCCTGTTCTGGAAGTCATGTTACTTGACCATGATGAACCTACGAACTATGAGGAAGCGATGATGAGCCCAGATTCCGCAAAATGGCTAGAGGCCATGAAATCTGAGATGGGATCCATGTATGAGAACAAAGTATGGACTTTGGTTGACTTGCCCGATGATCGGCAAGCCATTGAGAATAAATGGATTTTTAAGAAGAAGACTGACGCTGATGGTAATGTAACTGTCTATAAAGCTCGACTTGTTGCGAAAGGTTTTCGACAAGTTCAAGGGGTTGACTACGATGAGACTTTCTCACCCGTAGCGATGCTTAAGTGTGTCCAAATCATGTTAGCGATTGCCGCATTTTATGATTATGAAATTTGGTAGATGGATGTAAAAATTGCATTCCTAAATGGATTTCTGGAAGAAGAGTTGTATATGATGCATCCGGAGGGTTTTGTAGATCCCAAGGGAGCTAACAAAGTGTGCAAGCTCCAGCAATCAATCTATGGTCTGGTGCAAGCCTCTCAGAGTTGGAATAAATGCTTTGATAGTGTGATCAAAGCATATTGTTTTATACAGACTTTTGGAGAAGCCTGTATTTAGAAGAAAGTGAGTGGGAGCTCTGTAGCATTTCTAATATTATATGTGGATGACATATTGTTGATTGGAAATGATATAGAATTTCTGGATAGCATAAAAGGATACTTGAATACAAGTTTTTTAATGAAAGACCTCGGTGAAGCTGCTTACATATTGGGCATTAAGATCTATAGAGATAGATCAAGACGCTTGATTTGACTTTCACAAAGCACGTACCTTGATAAAGTATTGAAAAGGTTCAATATGGAACAGGCGAAGAAAGGGTTCTTGCCTGTATTACAAGGTATAAAGTTGAGTCAAACTCAATGCCCAACCACTGCAGAAGATAGAGAGAAAATGAAAGGAGTTCCCTATGCTTCAGCCATAGGCTCTATCATGTATGCAATGCTGTGTACCAGACCTGATGTGTGCCTTGCTATTAGTTTGGCAGGGAGGTACCAAAGTAATCCAGGAGTGGGTCACTGGACAGCGGTCAAGAACATCCTGAAATACCTGAAAAGGACTAAGGATATGATTCTCATATATGGAGGTGACAAAGAGCTAGTCGTAGATGGTTACGTCGATGCAAGCTTTGACACTGATCCGGACGATTCTAAATCGCAAACCGGATACGTATTTTTATTAAACGGTGGAGCTGTAAGTTGGTGCAGTTCTAAACAAAGCGTCGTGGCGGGATCTACATGTGAAGCGGAGTACATAGCTTCTTCGGAAGCAGCAAATGAAGGAGTCTGGATGAAGGAGTTCATTTCCGATCTAGGTGTTGTACCTAGTGCATCGGGACCAATGAAGATCTTCTGTGACAATACTGGTGCAATTGCCTTGGCAAAGGAATCCAGATTTCACAAGAGGACCAAGCACATCAAGAGACGCTTCAATTCCATTCGGGACCAAGTCCAAGTGGGAGACATAGAGATTTGCAAGATACATACGGATCTGAATGTTGCAGACCCGTTGACTAAGCCTCTCTCACGAGCAAAACATGATCAGCACCAAGACTCCATGGGTGTTAGAATCATTACTATGTAATCTAGATTATTGACTCTAGTGCAAGTGGGAGACTGAAGGAAATATGCCCTAGAGGCAATAATAAAGTTATTATTTATTTCCTCATATCATGATAAATGTTTATTATTCATGCTAGTATTGTATTAACCGGAAACATGATACATGTGTGAATACATAGACAAACATAGTGTCACTAGTATGCCTCTACTTGAACTAGCTCATTGATCAAAGATGGTTATGTTTCCTAACCATAGGCATGTGTTGTCATTTGATTAATGGGATCACATCATTAGGAGAATGATGTGATTGACTTGACCCATTTCGTTAGCTTAGCACTTGATCGTTTAGTATGTTGCTATTGCTTTCTTCATGACTTATACAAAGTTCCTGCAACTATGAGATTGTGCAACTCCCGTTTACAGGAGGAACACTTTGTGTGCTACCAAACGTCACAACGTAATTGGGTGATTATAAAGGTGCTCTACAGGTATCTCGAAAGGTACATGTTGAGTTGGCATAATTCGAGATTAGGTTTTGTCACTCCGATTGTCGGAGAGGTATCTTTGGGCCCTCTCAGTAATACTCATCACCTAAGCCTTGCAAGCATTGTAACTAATGAGTTAGTTATGAAATGATGTATTACATAATGAGTAAAGAGACTTACCGGTAACGAGATTGAACTAGGTATTGGATACCGACGATCGAATCTCGGGCAAGTAACATACCGATGACAAAGGGAACAACGTATGTTATTATGCGGTTTGACCGATAAAGATCTTCCTAGAATATGTAGGAACCAATATGAACATCCAGGTTCCGCTATTGGTTATTGACCGAGAATAGTTCTAGGTCATGTCTACATAGTTCTCGAACCCGTAGGGTCCGCACGCTTAACGTTACGATGACAGTTTTATTATGAGTTTATAAGTTTTGATGTACCGAAGGTTGTTCAGAGTACCGGATGTGATCACGGACATGACGAGGAGTCTCGAAATGGTCGAGACATAAAGATTGATATATTGGACGGATATATTTCGACACCGGAAAGGTTCCGGATAAGATTGGGACTATACTGGAGTTCCGGGAGGTTACCGGAACCCCCCGGTAAGTATATGGGCCTTATTGGGCCCTAGTGGAAGGGAGGGAGAAGGAGCAAAGGAGGGGGCACCCCCCCCCCCAAGCCCAATCCGAATTGGGAGGGGCGCCGCCCCCCCCCCCTTTCCTTCTTCCCTCCCCTCTCTTCCTTCCCTCTCCTACTCCTAATAGGAAAGGGGGGCCAAACCTACTTGGAGTAGATTTTCCCCCACTAGGGCGCGCCTCCCCTCTTGGCCGGCCCCCTCCTCCTCTCCCCCTTTATATACGGAGGAGGGGGGCACCCCATAGACACACAAGTTGATCTACGGATCGTTCCTTAGCCGTGTGCGGTGCCCCCCTCCACCATATTCCACCTCGGTCATATCGTCGCGGAGTTTAGGCGAAGCCCTGCGCCGGTACAACATCATCGTCGTCACCACGCCGTCGTGCTGACGGAACTCATCCCCGACGCTTTGCTGGATTGGAGCTCGGGGAACGTCATCGAGCTGAACGTGTGCTGAACACGGAGGTGCCGTACGTTCCGTGCTTGGATCGGTCGAATCGTGAAGACGTACGACTACATCAATCGCGTTGTCATAACGCTTCCGCTTATGGTCTACGAGGGTACGTGGACAACACTCTCCCCTCTCGTTGCTATGCCATCACCATGATCTTGCATGTGCGTAGGAAATTTTTTGAAATTACTACGTTCCCTAACAAATGGATGGCTTATCATGGTGGGAGCGAGTAGAACGTCGCGGCGCCTGGAAGCGGGATGAGGCGTAGACACGTACGCCGGCGAAATTTACCTAGGTTGGGGGCTCTCCGTGGAGATAATACCCCTACTCCTGCTCTGCGGGGTCTCCGCATGATCACTAAGGCACTAGTGACACAAAGTGCTCCTTGAGCTGTGTCTAGGGGTAGGAGAAGGCAAGGCTAGCTCTTCCCTGCCCTAGGTTTCTGGCTCGTTCTATCGGAGTGGGAACCCTTTGATGGGTGGCCTGGGGGGTTTATATAGGCCTACCCCCCAGGGGTACAATGGTAATCTGGCCGGCTATCGGGCCCGGCTGTCAGTGTCTCCAGCCTCCGGCTTCTCCGCCGACCGCTAGGGCCCTCTGCCTGGTGGGCCCTGCCGACTGGTTGGTGGCTGTTCACTATAGTCGTATCCCAAGTGATGGGGGCTTGGTCATCTCAGCGTGGCTACAGTCCCACCGCCTAGTGGGAGGACACTATAGCCACACCTGGTCTTATCAGCTTAGTGGCATGCTCGCCTCGGGGCAAGGGACGGCCGCCTGCTGGAGGCCGGCTCCTCTTTAATCCGCCCGGTCGAACTTCTGCCGTCTTCCTTGGGGTCACTGTCAGATAGGTCCCGCCTCTGGCGGGCCGTACCGACAGGTCGTCGTGGGGAAGAGGGCTCCGCCTGCTAGGAGCAACGTCAGGGTAGATACGGCACAGTGCTCCATCGTGCAGAGATCTCCGTCTGTACGGAGCACTGTAGCCACGCCCGTCTCGAGCATGAGAGGCGACGTGCTTCACTGTAGCCATACTTCGTCTTGTACTCCTGATGGGAGCTCGGCCGCCCCGTAGTCGTGAAGTAGCCGCCTGCCTGTAGCCACCCTCTCTGGAAGGCGGCTGTCAGGAGCCGCCCACTCGGAGCGTCGTATTCTTGAGTCACCCTCCCTCTGGCAGCCGGCCGCTGAGCCAGTCGGCCTCAGAGGGCGGAGTTTCGGCTCGGGGCTGATCTAGGCGGAGCTGGCCCAAAGTTTTGATAAATCTTGGGGCCCGGGTGAGCCTACCCGTGGCCCATTACTCCGACAGTAGTCCCCGAAGCCGGTGACGCATCGTGGTCGAGGGGCCGCGAGGTCTCAGCGGCTTCTCCCCTCCCCGTGCTCGGGGAAAACGTCAACGGCCTGGTGGCCAGTCGGCCGCTCGAGCCAGCCTCTCCCAGGCGGAGCTAAGTGGTCGACTTTGAACTCCAAGGAAGGAAACAGGTGGCGTGCCTGTTAAGATTCCCCAGGCAGCCGCCTGCCACTGACGCGCCATGCGGCGCACGTCAGCCTAACAAGCCTGCCATCCCACGCTCTTGACGGGACATGACTCCGGGCCGGGCCCGCCACCACCATGCCTCGGCAAACGGGCAGATTTACTGCGCCGGAGGCGGTGGTTGCCATCCCCGCGACTATTCACGACAGGGTGAATGCGCGCGGGAGACGGGGGGTCGTGGGGACGTGGGCGCAGTTAATCCCGCGACCCCACGTCCCGCCCCCTCGGCTACATAGCCCGAGCACTATAAGTAGGGAGGGGGGAGACGTGCGGTAAAGTTCCTGCGCCCCCTCCCGCTCTTCTTCTTCTTCTTCTCTTAGCCTTCGTTGTCGCTGCTGCCGTAGCGCCGCCGTCGTCGCTCAACGCTGACGCGTCTTTCCTCACCGCGCCGCCAGCCGGAGCCATGGGCGACTAGGATGGATCGACCGTGATCGAGGATCACATTGCTTTCCTCCATGACACGCGCCGGATGCCCAGCGCGGCCTTCGTTAAGGCGCGGGTGCCGCCGGAGACGGAGATCTCGCCGGCGCCGCAGGAAGGTGAGTGGGTCGTCTTCCGCTCGCATTTCCTGCGGGGCTTTGGCCTCCCTGCGAGCAATTTCTTCCGCGCCTTCCTCAACTTGTACAACCTTGAGCCCCATCACCTCACGCCCAACATCGTGACCTTGCTCTCCGCCTTCGTCACGGCATGCGAGGGCTACCTCGGCATCCTCCCCACAATCGAGCTGTGGGGAGCATTCTTCTATGGAAAGCTCGGCACCTCTGCCAAGGAGACGGCGGCCGAGTGCGGGGGCTTCGTCGCCGTGCGCCGGCCGGCGAAATGGAACGCCTTCCCCATCATCAAGCTGGCGCAGTCGGTGAAGATGTGGCAGCAGTCCTATTTCTACATCGAGAACATGGACCCTGCTGCCGACTTCCTCAACCTGCCGGCCTACAAGGCCGGCCCGCCCACCGGAGCTCGCGTCTCCTAGAAGGACAAGCCAAAGCCGGTGTCGGCGGACGCGGCGGCCGCCATTGGCCGACTCCGAGTGCTCCAAGAGTCGGAGGGCCTCATGGCCTCCGACCTTCTTGTTGCCTTCGTGGAGCGTCGGGTCCTCCCACTCTAGAGCCGCCCTCATCTGATCTTCCGGATGGGCGGACACCGCGAGCCGTGCCGGCTGTGCATGAAGGGAATGCCGCCTGCTGAAGTCTCGCGGATGGTAAACGAAATCTCCGACCTCAAGATGTCAGAGAAGGAGTGGCGGTACAGGAAGCGGCCGTACTCTCGCCACAACCCGCCTCCTGCTGTAAGTTTCTTCTTTTTATCCTTTGAATCACTTTCTTCTGCTTTGTTTCTTTTTATGACGCCGCTTCTTCAAGACTTGATTCCTTCTTGGTTGCAGATCTATATGTCCGAGGCAACGGCCGCCCTCTTGGGGTCGGGTGATAACCTCCAGGCGGACAGGGTGGAGAGTGACTTGGACGACCCCGACTTGGGGGCGGCCGCCCTGGTCGACGATGCGACAGGCGGCGGTGGCAGAGCGAACGGCGGTGGCGGAGGAGGCGGCTCCGAGGGAGGCGGTGGCGTGGAGGCCTAGGCCGACTACGACGAAGACGAAGACGAGCCGCGCCTCGCCCGGAGCTCTGCAACCACCGGCGTCGGCCCCTCTTCTGGGCCGCCCGCCCCAGGCGGCAAACGCAAGCCGAAACAGGGCTCGACCCTGTTCGGCAGCGCCCCAAATAAGCCCAAGAATCCAGCCGCGGTGACAAGGCAGAAAGAGACCGCGTCCAGGGCGACCCAATATCAAAGGCAACCGAAGGTGCCAGTTATGGTGTTGACGTAAGCCTTATTTCCTTACTCCTTGTTTTTTCATTAACCTGTCATGAAAATCTTCTAACTTGTCCTCTTATTTCAGGGCCCGGCTGACCCTTGAGAAGTCGGGTGCCGGCTCGGTCCTCAGGTCGGCAGCGACCTCCTCTACCAGCCGGCGCATCGACCCGGTCGCCGACCTCCGGGAGGCGACAGAGCGGAATGCGTGGGAGGCGCATGACGAGGAGGAGGCCGACCACCTGGCCAAGGAGCAGGCGGACCTGTCTGTCACGTCTGCCGCGAGGGCGCTGGCGCAGGTGGAAGCTCAGGCCGTGGAGAAGGAACGGCTCGCGGAGGCCGCCCGCCACCAAGAGCCACAATTTGTGGCCCCCCTGAACACTGCGCCGCCTCCGCCTGATTTCGAGGCGATAGCCGGAGGAGCCGGCGGCGACTACCCGATCCAAGAGCGGGGGGGCGGTGAGGTAGCCATGCCAGACGTCTTCGTGCCGCCGCCCCTGCCGCCGCCGCCGCCTCTGCCAGCCAGCGAGCCGCGGGACGAACAGCCAGTGTCGTCGCCGGTGCCACCGGTCGAAACCGTGGTGGCAACGGTCCTGGTTCGCGCGGTCCGCTTTCCCACGCGCCGCTATCTGGAGAAGGCGGCCTCGACGCCACAGCCGCAGGAGATCGGCGCCTCGAGCTCGTCGGCCCTTGACACCGAGGCGACCAGTGCCGCGCCCGTGGGCTAGGTATGCGGGGGCGGAACTGGCGCCCTGAACGAGGTGTCCCTCGACATCCAGGCCAAGCTCCCGGCGGAGGCGGTGGCACTCAAGCGCTGCAACGACGCCTACTTGGAGTCGCGCACCGCCATCCGACACTACTAGAAAAACCTCTACTAATGGCGCACCTATTATGGCCATTAATGGCGCATCTGTGGTGCGCCACTAACAGCACGCCATTAGTAATTTTTACTAATG